>NW_020455777.1:1089962-1122299 GCF_003342845.1 Nothoprocta perdicaria | reverse complement strand
CCCCAGTATAGGAGGGACGTGGAGCTTCTCGAGAGGGTCCAGCGGAGAGCAACTAAGATGATTAAGGGAGTGTAGTTTCTATCTTAGGAGGAGAGACRAGTGAGCTGGGCCTGTTTAGCTTGGAGAAGAGAAGGCTGAGAGGGGATCTGATCCATATATGTAAGGGGAAAATGAAGGGACGATGGGACCAAACTCTCCTCGCTGGTGGCCAGTGACAAGGGGCAATGGATACAAAYTGAAAACAGGAAGTTTCAATTCCTGTCTCCATGTGAGGAGGAACTTCTTCACTGTGAGGGTGCCAGAGCCCTGGCACAGGCTGCCCAGGGAGGCTGTGGAGTCTCCTTCTCTGGAGGTCTTCCAAACCCGCCTGGATGCCGCCCTGTGCCCCGTGCTCTGGGTGTCCCTGCTGGAGCAGGGGGGATGGACTAGATGATCTCTAGAGGTCCCTTCCAAACTCAACCATTCTGGSATTCTTGGATTATCTCATGCAGCGATGTGCCCAACGCTGGCTGGGACCCCAGGGTGCAACTGGTGCAGCTGATTGCAGAGGTAGTAGCCCTGTCCCTGCAGGACTGCTTCCCTGGGATGCTTCACCAGCTCAGAATGCAGGAGATACCTGGTTAAATTTGAAGCATCATTTTATGTAGGTTTAGTTAAATCAGTAGCAACTGAGAGCAATACTGTGGAGTCAGTGGCAATACACCCTGACAGCCCATTGTACAACATACTCAGACTTGTAAAATATGTCATGTTCTCCATATTTTATACTAAAGATAGATACATATATTCTTCACCTTCCAAAAGTMAAAAAATCCAGTACTTTGCTTTCTGTATTTCTTGAAACATAGTTAATGACTTTTTAACACAAGGGTTATCACTCTCTGCTCTTTCACACTGAAGGTAAAATAATTAAAAATAATTAAAAAATAAAGACCATAAACCAAAACATCTGTTGTACAACATGAGCCAGCATGAAGGGAGGATTTGTCCATGTGCTGCATCAACGTTCCTGGGAAAAATCCATGGTCGTCTTTTTACACAGGTGCTTTCTCCAACTATTCCCACGTGTGAATACATACGATTAAGGAAGATCAGATAAAAAAAAGTACTCTCAAAGGATGTATTTTATCCTAGACAGAGCTACTCAGAACTTTCTCATCACAGGGAAGCCGGGCATGGAGCTGCCTTTATAAAAGAGACCATGACAGCCAACTCGGGCCTAGGCTCTCCAGCCACACTAGAAGAGAAGTAGGTTTACTGTGTGTGTTCTGAGGTCAGAGATTGCTTAGCATTGCTAGTACAGAACATGTTTTAGCATGCATGACAGAAAATCCATTCCCTTTTAATTATAAGTAATTAAATTTGCTGTCTGTGATTTATGCTCCATCCAATCTCATAGTCATCACAAGGCACTGCCTTTATTTCTCATGACCTCCTTTCTCTTAATCCTTTTTCAAAAAAAATAAGTCAATGAGTACATACCAAATGTTCCTATTGACCTCTGAGAAGTACCAGTCATCAGGTGATATTAAACATTTCATAGTGGGAATAAGACTTCAGAGGAGGCCCCACATAACTGCAAATGAAAAAAAAAAAAAAAGGAAAAAGAAAAAAAGATGTTAAATTTGATACACACTCCTCTGTAAAGCAGACCTATCTATATACATCTCTCACAGGCTCATAGCAGGGGATCAGGGGATCATGACTGTTCAAGCAAATGCAGAGAAGCAGCAGATCAGCTGATCCCCTCGTTCATGGCCTAGTTCATGGCTGTGCATCTAGAAAGACTTCATACCACGTGTGTCTGAGCCTAGTTGCATGGGGTTTTTTTTTCCTCTTTAGAATGTGCTGATATTATTATGAGTAGTTTTAAAATTTCTTAACAAAATTTCTTTGCTGTTTCTTTCTGTTCTCCATTAATTGTTACTCCATATTATAAAAATCTGATTAAAAGCTTGCAGGAAAAAGACACTGATTCAAAATCACACTCTTTCAGCACTGCTTTTGAAGACAAAACGAAGGTGGCTACTTTTAATATGGCAGCAGAGAAACYGATTGTATCGATCTCTTTAAAAGATGTTCAAAATACTGGACACAACTTCAACCCAAAATACAAAGCGACTCTCAGAAGACAATGATTTGGATGGACAACAGATCATATTGCACATAATATCATCAAAAATGCAGGTGTCTTTGCTCACATCATTTGGTTTTTGCAATGCAAACAGCTCCATGGAGGAGCTGAGCTGCCTTCTTCATCCTTGTAATCACATCCATCTGTTTCTGATGCAGGGCTGATTCTCTTCTGCTGCGCAGGACAACACTTGCAGGAGATGCACTGTAAAATGCAAGGCCTTCAGTTTAATGGAAACCACAAGGGTTTTATCCCAAAAGCGTGAAATTTGCAGCTGGATGGAAACTTGGTTTCTAATCAAGGCAGCATCTGGAAATGCCAATTTCTTTCCTTATATTCTAGATTGGCCTGGAATTATTGTTCCCAAGATGCATATTAGCTCAGCCGATCTAACTTAAAATTGTAATGTGGATACAGAAAGGTGCACAGGACAAAAATTAGTTTGCAGCAGCAGAGGCTGCTAGTCTAAAGCGGAAAATTGAACACCTGTTTCTTGCTTTTTATTTTGTAGTTTCTCAACAGGGGGATATTAACATACTTTGAAAGCTGTGCTTCCCTCAAGCTAAATCTTTGTGAAAAGGTAAGTGTGTTCTGTGTGAATTTGGAAAGAAAATGATTTTTTTTTTTTTTCCCCTTTTACAAACATCAAAGCATTTAAAGCTTTTAAACTCTATGCATTCCCATAGGACAACTCTGACATCAAAAACAGTATGACATAGCCTAAAATTAAACAGAATAGTTAATCTACATAATTTTAGAAATCCATAATCTCACCTTATTAGGTCATGAAGTTTGTTTTTCTGCTAGAAAAGCTGGCTTTCAGCAGTGAATGAAAAACATTTTACAACAGAGGTTTCTATTATTTCTGTAAACATATTTAGCCAAATAAATATTGACAAGCTGGATCATAAGTAAAAACCACTACAGATGCTCTTTTTGGATGGTTTCAGAAACATTTTAAAGCCAATTTTTACAATATTAAACAGGCATTACCTAAATTAGAAATTTGCAGTGTCATTTTGAAAGACAGGTAAACCTGTAGCACCCTTGAAAATTAAACAGATGGAAACAAGTTGCTCTTAATTACTATTSAACTCCTTAACACAACCAATCCTGTTTCCCATAGATATGTCTGCTTAGATTGGCAGTCTGTATAGAATTTGATACATATAAAGGAGTGGCAAATTTACTTAAAAAGTAAAATGGGAATTAGGCCTCTTTCTCTAAGGGCACACTATGAAGGGAATGTTTTTTTCTTAGGTGATTTCAAACTCGTTTAAGCAAATTATAGAATACATTATTGCTTACCAGAAATAAGGGAAACCAAACCCACCATTTTTAGAGTGCCTGAACTTCACTGTAACAGTTCCAACTTAAACCACTAGTGCAGGCACAGTGGCTTGAAACCACATGCACATTTAAGATAAGCTAASCCTTACAAGAATAACATTTAAAGGCCTCCGGAGCTAAATCACTGCAGATACCACCATTTGCAAGGAAGACGTGTACCGAGATAAACCACTGTGCTGTGCATGACTCCTCAGCAAAATACTATCTGCTTACTGACCTCRCAGTATTTATCAGTAATAAACTATTAGGCACCTAAGATTTTGTCCTCTTCTTCGGTTTATATTTGATATTGACAGCAAAACTGAACACTGAGTAGAACCAACTTCAGCAGAGGGATTGCTTGAATCTGTTTAGATAAAATTATGCAACTAAAACAGCGTTTACCATTTAATACATGTAATATATTAAATAGACTTTCAAAAATCCCCATCAGGTGTTGTGCAAACTGTGTTGCACTTTTTCAAAACCATGATGAAAAAAAGATGTTAGAGAAGTATTGATTTAAAACTGATTTTTATTTGGCATATCTTCTGGTATATTTATATTTTTTACTTTCTTGGTACCCCAACGTTGGGTTGGGATCCAGACATTCTGCTAACAAAACTATCAATCAAAGATTATTCCTGGTTTATGCCATTCCTGGAGGATCATGCAGCTGCCGCCTTGAGTGGTGAATCATGGTGGTGATTCTGAAGGAAAAAGGGAGCTGGCTGGGGGGCTTGCAGCTCAGGCTGGGCTCTGCGCGAGGCCTTTCCGCACAGGACAGGGATGGGAATCGCTAGCGAGCACCCGCTGCTGGTGCTGCCGTCCCTGTAGCACAAGCCGTAATCGCAGGTAACGTCCTTGTGCCCGAGACCGTCCTGCCTCCAGACTGGCCCCTGACCAGCAGGTGGCACCTGGCAGGAATCTAGGCTCGGCCTCTGTGCTCCACGGCTGCCCCGTGCCAGGCCCTGCTCTTGAGGCCTCCACACGAGCAGAGAAGAGAGGAGCGCCCCAGTATCAGACCCGGGACAGCCGCCTAACTAGCTAAGCACTGTATGGGTAGTTACATCACAACAAAGCCATCAATGTGTAGTATCTGTTCTTATATGTTGTTGTTGTTTCCTTGAGGTGGTAAATGCTGTTTTAGTTGCATAATTTTATCTGAACAGATTCAAGCAATCCCTCTGCTGAAGTCGGTTCTACTCAGTGTTCAGTTTTGCTGTCAATATCAAATATAAACCGAAGAAAAGGACAAAATCTTAGGTGCCTAATAGTTTATTACTGATAAATACTGCAAGGTCAGTAAGTAGCTATATGTGCAACTAGTGTTTTACTGGGGAGTCATGCACAGCACATTGATTTATCTCGGTACACGTCTTCCTTGCAAATGGAACGTTGCTCTGCAGCTACTCAGGCATTTCAGTGAAGGCCACCATCCCATTTTAGAGTTACATGTTAAAAAAAGCTTTTTTTTTTTCCCCTGAACTCTTGCAGAGCAACTTTGATTTTTACTGTTTTGTTCACCAGTCACAAGTCTTCTGTTTTAAAGCTAAAACCTGGAACAACTTTGTCTGATTTCAGGCCAAAGACACAGCAGACAGGTGAGCAAAGTCTGCCAGAAACTCTCTACCTAAGAGAAATCTTGCCACTTGCTGATCACACGMACACACTGAACTACATTTTTTTTCCCCTGAAATGCATGGGAAGAAACAATGTATTTTGTCCTCACACCAAATGCACTTTACACCCTTTCAAGAAACATTTGCAAGATGAGGCATGAACATTCTACAAAGTGCTGCATTCTCCCATGTTTTAATGAAACACACACTTGTAATTCTAAAAGGCTTCCAAAAACACTTCTCTCGAGTTTCTCTGAGAAATTATCACTGAAGCTACCTGCCACACATTTCTTTTGCTAAATTTGAAACAGCCTAGCACACAAACCTGAAGTCAGGCTTTGGATCAGGTACGTTAGTCATGAACAATCTTTAACTGCTCATCACAGATAATTCCAAAAGAGCAAAGCCTCAGAATGCTACAGCTGCCAGACACTGTTCTTAGTGTCTCCTCCCTCARCACGTAACTTTTATTTCAAACTATTGTTTGTGTTTTGAGTAGCTGCAAAGGGCTGCAAGTTCCTCAGAGAAAACATTCTGGATGAAAAAACAGCACCGTACAGTGATRTGCTTAATTTGATTCCACGGACCATATCTTCTGCTGCAACTTAAAACCTAGTCTCACTTGAGCTAGGGAAATTGTTAGTGCTCTCAAGTTAATGACAGAAAATCAGAGTCACTGTAACGAGCAAAGAACAGTGTTGCTGGTCTGTGGGGCAGATCAAACAGCTTAGGGGTATGGCACAGATAGCCGTATTTTCTTYGAGTTCCTGAGTAGACAAGGAGACAAATACTCCAGGCATTTGCTGGCTCTGTTTCTGAAATTTTTGTTCATTTACTACATCACTCACAATCAYGAGCAGCTAAAAAGTCAACGCTACYGCTTTGTAAAATAGTGCTTTCAATACTGTTAATATTCACACACGATAAAATGCAAAAAAAGCGTGTTCACCCACATAGAAAAATTTGTAAAAATTTGTATGACTTTCTATACTACCATGTGCTGTCAACCAGTGACAATTAGTATTAATATCCTTCCCAAAACTTTGGATATAATGGTATGTGAGAACACAATTCTATATTTTACACAGTTAACTCTGATTCTTTTTAATTCAGTATTATAATAAAACAAAGAGCGTCTCTGACAATAATTTGAAGCACAGACATTACCGACAGTGTAGGTACCGAAACCAGGGAAGAAGTCTATTATCAAACCAGCTTGCCAAACGCCAAAGATCTTGAAACCTATAACCATTTCTTAGCCCAATCATTGAAGGAAASACAACTGAAAGAAAATTAAGGAACAACAAACCCTCCCACCAATACATAACTTAACTCCAAAGGGCAGTTAATTCAACAACCTCCCCCGTGAAAACTCTTTTTCTTGGGGTAAAGGTTAACAGTTTACATTATAAATATAAAGGTTAACCGTTTATATATATATATTTATATATATATATATGAAAACCAAATGAGATTGTAGCAAAATGTACACACATACACACACACAAAAAAGGATATATAGGTGGAYAGGCATTTCAAGTGTTTTTATCCTATACAACAGCTATAGTTACTTGTTTCCATTTTAAACACTGASAGAACACAGCATTTAAAAATCATTCTTTACTAAGGAATAAAGTCCTAGGTTTTCATATAATTCCATCTGAAGAGCTGTGTTATAAGTGTACATCTACAGATATATATATCAAAAGATGCTGGATTTTTGCTTATCAAATTAAGTTGTACGGCTCTGAAAATGAGCATTCAATTAAATGCTCTAAAATTCCAACTGTACATGGAACACATTATAAAATCAAAAACTTAACCACACAGATATGTTTAAAATTTACAGGAGAACTTTAAAATCATCTATATAGAATAAAAATTGCATCAGCATTATTTACTAGGGAACTTTAAGGATGTTTTTGCAATGGGTCATTTCATCAAACTTGGCCCGTTCTAGTCCTGACTGAAGGACAAACACAACCACCATTCCATAAGGGACAGGAACATCTCATACAGGATTTTTTCTTTAACTTTTTATAACTTCAGCTCTGTTTTACCCAATGTAAGACAGTTTCAGTAATAAGAAATCTTTTAACTTGTATAGCATAAATTTGTTTGCAAAACTAAAATGTGSAGTACCTGCTGTAAAAGCACTGAGGATACTGTGGCTTTTCAGCCTTTCACCTTTGTATTCTGCAGATCATCTCCAGCAAGGAATCTCAAGGTGGACAGGGAATGGGGAGAAAAAGGCATTGTCCAAGCAGCTGGATTGAAGAGGGAAATCAAAGAACAAAACGAAAAGCAAATCAAACTACAAAAATGACTGGAGATGCTCCTCCAACCACAAAACTCAAAAGAAGTCACTTTGCAAGTGGTTAAGATAGTGCATCCCACTGTGTCTCACCTTAACTGGATACACAAACTGCATCTCATCCTATTTAACAGCCTGTATTTATACTCAGTATAAAACCAAGCCTTTTAACCTGTTCACAGCTCCTTGCCCCAAAGAGCTCACAATCTCAGTTTGTCACAAAATGCATCAAGTAGCTGGATCAAGATCAAAAAAAAAAAAAAAAAAAAAAAAAAAAAAAAAGATAAGGAAATAACATTGTAAGGGATTAAGCCTGGGTTATGTTATTAAGTGAGTAACTTCTGAACATCACTGGCAGTGTTACTGAAACATAAGCAACTTTTTTTTTTTGTACTTTCAAGATTTAAAAGTCAAATTTTGGTTCAAGAATCCTGTTGCTAAAACACAGGCTTAAAAATACTAACATGGATATATTTCTACTCAAAATGTATTTTAATGTATTTTGAAGTTAATGTATTAACATATTTTAAAATTAAAATAATTATGTACATAATACAATCAGTCTGAAAAAGGCATTCTCTAAATCCACTTTCCACACATATATTTAAAATATTTTTTTCTTCCCAAGTACAACAAGTGACCAGTCCCATCAACTTTACATTTTTAATTTTCTGTTTTTTTCTCTCATGTAATATTTACCCACTTACATCTGATTTTATTGAAATAAAAGCCTTGCATTTAATCTAGTAATTGACAAAACGCAGTTGAAGTGTAATTTTTAAGTAGCATTTGTGCTTATTTAGCCACCATTTCTTAATCCATTCACATACAAATAGAASATATCTTTTCATGCAGCTATGACATTCACTTCTTCCACACCACGGAATCTTGCTTTGGATATATACATTAGCAAGCTGTAACACTTCCATGATATTAAAAAAAAAAAACCAAAAACCAAACACAAAAACCACACACCGCCTTTGGAATAGTTACACTAAGAAAAAATGTGACCATTTGGTCTGCATATGATAACCAAAATAGGGAAATACTTAATTTTCACTGTAACAAAAGGAATACCCAGCAAAAATAAAACTGCTTTGAAATAGCCTTTGATAGAGTTAGAGAATTTAAGTGCAAATCTGAGACAGTGAGAATGAGGACTGCTAACAGACAATGAATTTACTTTCAAATTTGAGTAGGAAATCGACCAGAAATGTAGACCAAGGAACTATACATTTCTTCAAGCCAAGTCAATATTAGCATTTATTTTTTACAAATTATATTGATTTACTTATAGAAATATACAAAAGGAGTAGAGCCACAGATTACCAAGAGAATTGGATCATTTCTGACCAACAGCTGAGAAAATGAACAAAAAAAGGTAATATTATGATCAACTGCTTCTTGCACATGCCATAAAATCACACAAAAAGTCCAACAGACCTGTAATATATTCCTCCCCACCTCTGAATACRTTTCAATTCCCAGGTAAAGATGAATCAACAAAATTAAAATATTGTGCTGTTTTATTGGTGTAAAAATCACACAACTGCTAGTTCTGATTCTGCAGAGATACATCCATGCAGTTAAACATCTATGATCCCACAGCCAGAAGAAGCCATTAAATAGAATATCTGCTGTTAGTCAGCAATTAATGCAAATTTACATATGAGATCAAAAGGTGTGTATCATACAATATACAACAAATCCTAATACAGTACATCAACCTGAATAGCAGGATACACTCAGGGAACTCTGTTAATAGTGAAGCCTGACTATACGCCAGAGAAATAAGGCTTGAAAACAAGATGACAGAAGGTACCCCAGGATTCCTAAAAAGCAAACTGTTCATTTATTTATTTCTTTGTTTGTTTTTGCTGGGAATTAGACGTCCATAGAGGTATTGACACATTACTCRACAATACAATTTGTTATGGTGGAGACTGGTGGATGTGATCTGTTATTAAAAGGTAATGTGTGAAACATGCAATTACAGGTGGTGCTCAGGAAATGTGCAATCAGTATGTTTTGGATTTATACCCAACTTCTCACGGAAGGGATGACTGGAAAAGGTCTGCTTGACAAGACTATCCATTGTACCATAGGTCTTTGTGTGCATGCGGCTGAATGAGGATCATGAGCGGATAAAACATGAACACCTGGCAATCTGTGGTCACATTCCCTACGATGAAGGTGACAAACACAAAATGAAACGTGGCTGGCAGGGCCAACAGCCTGCAGAACACTGTCAGCCTGAGCAGGCTTATTGCAAAAAGACAGGCTTCCAGAAATTGGGAAGCATTTGTGAAAGGCAGCCTGGGAGATGGCTGTCAGCTGACAGCAGCTGATCTGCTTTACTCTTTTCTTGCACAATAAAATAAACACTTTAGTAAAATAAAGAGTTTGTGTGCTTAAACTTTAAAGTCAACTGATTAGCAATCCTCTTCTGCAAAGATGTTTCAATGGGGAAAAAAAAAGAAGCCACTAAGATTCCAGTTGGAAATTTTGGCGACAAACTCTGCAAACTCAAGTCCAAAGATCACAGATGCCCACAGGAAGTGTGAGAGGCAGTGTCACATTCAAGGAAAAGTTTTTCTGTACTGAAATTAAAATACATAAATACAAAAGCAGACAGATTGACAAAACAGAACCACAACATTTAATGTAGGACAGAGTGCACTGAGCTAAACGCATGGATCTTTAAATAGGCTTTGAAACCAATACCCCTTTCAAAATTAGTAAATTCACAGTTAACGGCAGTAGGCTTAAAGGTGAGAGAAGGGTCGAAGTTGTTCCAGTTGGACTTCCAGGGAGATTCTCTCTTCAAGAACATCCTACAAAAGAAAGATTTTCTACTCACTGTCCACAGAGAAAGAGTATTAACAATTCTCTCATGTGATGAAAACTGCTAAGTGTCAGCATCAGTTTTGAGAACTCCAAGACCCTTTTAAAATCTGGAGATTTTTTCCCATAATCAGAAGTTTGGCTACAGAATTTTTTCTAAATGAAAATCATTTTGCTCAAAATTGAAATTTAGTATTTCCCTTTACATCAGTTAGAYTCCATTTAGAATATTCCCTTCACATTACCTGTACCTACACAGTTGTGACCCACTGCAAATCTAGATGTAATATTTTCRAAAGAAGTCTGTTAAGGTAGGTCCTTCTGTTAATTAGAAGATTAGTATCTTCTTTTTTTTTCCTCGTTTTAGTTCTTATGGGAATTTAAAAATTTAAAAAGTCTATCTGCAGGCCAGATAGTACATAAGTTCAGTTAAAAATTTTATCAATTTCATCCATAGACATTGTAACCCTGAAGAAGATGGTAAAGGTGTGTGTGCCTACAAAAATTCAACAGGACAACAGCTTATCCTAGTTAAATTGATAACTTCTGTTCTGTTCTCTGAGCTGTGAGTTTTGCATTCCACACCATTTATTTTATTATGTAGTTTCATCTATTTGTAGTTTTGATAACTGAGGCTTGCTTTTTCCTTCAGAAAACAAATACCACCTTGATTATTCTTCTTAATGCTCTGCTTATAGGCATTTGATAGCCACAATAGCTACCCCGGATTATTAATAATTTAACATTTCACCCCCCACTCCTCATTTTTAATGTAGCTGAGAGCAAATCAAGACACTGGAAAGCTTATTTTCTAGTAGTAAAAATTATTATCCTTTATAATGCAACTTCCACAGAATTTGTCACAACTAGGTATCTTCTATAATCTATAAAAACAACTAAACATTTTAAATTGATATCCTCTATTGCATATCACTTGCATGCACAGATACCAGTTATAGTGCATCACTAACATCTTGCCCTCTTTGGATTTTTTTTTTTCCTTTAAGAGACAAAGATTATGGAGTTACCTTTAACTGCTGCTGTAGTTCACTATTCAATCTGGCCAAAACAGTGTTCGTTTCCTTGTTACGTCTGATTGATGCCTGAATTGCCTTCTTGTCCTTCCCCACTGATCTGAGAATAGATAAGAAATATTTTATTGAAGTCATTTTGCTGTTAACTGACTCTCACATTTACAGTCCCTCTTTAAGTGAGCAGAATCTCCTTTTCAACATTTAACTTGTTTCAGTGAACAAGTAAAAACACATTTTAAAAACTATCATAAATATATCTCGTGAAGCCCCAAAATATTATAGCATATTTACTCTCTTCTATTTGACTACTGGAATAGCCTACTCATGTTATGAAAAAGACTGCAGACTTACATTYTGGGCTGTTAATAGTGACCATTATCTAAAATTAAATACTACATCTTARTATCTTCATCACTATCATACTTGCAGAATTTAAGGGTTCATATTCCAAAAACCAAGATCATTACAAGGTCTCTAACATCAGCAGCTTCATGATGATTTAATTAAAAATAGAACCTAAACAAAAAAAGTCTGCACTTTAAACCAAAAGTAAAGCACTTTAAACCATTAAGTGACTATTTCAAACACACTGAAATTGCTCACATCTCTTCCCTAGAACAGAAAGCACGTCTGCTGCTAAAATGCAAACTTCCCAATAACAGATGTATGCATACACTTCTTGGGTTACCTAGGAATAGATGGCTGTGAAGCAAGAACAGCAGCTATGACACCTGTTTTCTGTGTATGTTCCTCAGCTTCAGGTCTTAGCTCATCTTCTGACTTTAATCTTCTGCGAAGAGGCTTTGGTGGTGGAGCAAGTGGGGTAGTGCCTTTACCCTGAGCCACAAAGCAGACACTATTACTTCTCACAAATACAGTGCATTTCTACTTAAACCATATCGGTCAGTTTGTGTTAATGTACACTTAGAACGAGTTACTGGCCAATTGTGAATTTACAGCCCCATCAGATATATCCTGATAGATGTCTAGTTGCATCCGCACAGAGCCTGGATAAAAACTAGTACTAAACTCCTACTCTAGTGGAAGGGCAGTAAATTGTTAAATGCTAACACTTGACATGCAAGTAAAAGTCCAGCAGTACAGCTGGCATAGCTGCAAATATATACAAATGCACCAACAACCAAATACATYGTGGTTATGATTCCTCCTTCCTCCACTATCTACATGCCTAAACCACAAAGTGGTTACTGTTACCAAGACTTAGACTAAAACACTTTTGRGTCACTTCTAAAACCTTGAATACTTAGATGTTTATCTTGATAATAAACTTATGAACAACTTGCGATGCAAAAATTAACCATATGTGAACCCATTTTGAGACTTTTAAGTGCAAGAGAACTGGATTCAAGTGGATGTTTAGCAAGTGGATATACACCAGACAATGGCACTCTTCCCGCGTGCACTTTGCATACCGCACTAGTGGGAACGCTAGCAGGTGCTTTGTCTTCAACTCTTCCATCTGCTTTGGCAACTCTAAGAGAACTTGCAGAATCAGAGGACTTTTCCACCTAAAGGGATTTTAAATGGTGTTTAGAAAATTATTGCTTAACAAATACTTAATTCAGCAGCAGTTGAAACATCCAGCAGTTATTGCTGGGTTTCTGAGACAACAATAGAGTTAACAGTTCATTCTAAATTTTAGTTCAAGTCTTCTTTAGAAGCGTATGATGGAATATAACAGCATCTACTCCAGATCAAAATCCATCAACCACTTTGGCCAAAAATACTCATCTGACCTAAAAGCAGRTTATAGAAAAGGCACAAAGGCAAAAGCTGCACTTTCAGAACTAAGAGCCTGATCTGTCTTCTGTAACAGAAATTTAGATTTTGATACAAAATCTAAATTCACCATGAAAAGCATGGTAATAATTTGCTTGAAAGTACTCTGCTTTCAAGCACTGGACATTTACAACACTGGAAGAGCTGTGAACAAAGTTAAATCTCTAGTGTTATAACACACATATGGGACAGGCTGCGACCAGATGACAAAACTCTACAGCTGCAATAACACCAATTTCTGTAATGGAACAGGTAACAACTGTTCCCCATCAACCTCGGTGTAAAATAATTTGCAGGTTTAGCTTAAACATTCAGCAGCAGCTTAACCTGACATAGCTCATTTTGCCATGAAATTCATGGGAAGTGCTCAGATTGTCTATCTCACTGATCTTCCTGTGAGATACACACAAGAAGCAGCAGTATCCTGCTTCAGGCAGATTTTTGAAGCATCACAGATTGATTTGAAACTGTTGATGCCCAAGGGTCCCAAAGAATTTAGAGTCTGTTTGGAAGAGGTGAATTAAGAGAAGGAAAATGAAGTAATTCATGTAGCTTCCGTAAGGCAGTAACAAATGGAAATACACCTTAAAGTTTCCAAATTCTGAGTCCAATGTCGTATAGTAGAAATATTTCAGAAAACCTACTACAGGAAGATTTTGGACCTCTATTGACCCTTTACTTGAGTACTAACACATTACTTTAGTAATTATCTAAGTCATTTGAAAGACTTGCAGAAACAACCAGAAGAGAACTCTCCTGCAATGAGTTTTACATGCACCAATACAAGTATGTTCATATGCACTCCATCTCTCCCCACTGAGAAACACAAAATCTTCTGAGTCAAGATCAAGAACAAAAAAAATCTTCTGCTTAGGTGTTTAATTAATACTCAAGTGCAATATATAATAGTATTTTAACAGTGAAAGTCCCCTAACTGTTAGGGGAATTAAGTAATTGATAATACCTTCCCTTCTGCTCACCTGCAAGCTTTCTGAATGTGTTTCAATTTCATCGTCATCTTCTTTGCTTACACCTGACACAGCAAATGCTTCAAACTGGCTGAAGTCTGCAAAATTTGGCTGCTCTGGTATTTGTTGAGGTGAGGTACTGGTATGAGCTATTAGGCCTTCAGCATCTACTGGGCGATGCACGTGAGGACCTGGACCCTACAATAAAACAACAGAAATTGTTAGTGACAGTTCTTGACATAATGGATATGGATGATGGATATGAATAATGGATAAAGTAACTTCCCCAACAGCAGTCTGTGGCAGAACACTGGTAAAGAAAGTTACCCTCTCCGCCTCACAACTTATGTTCTGTTGTTAGAACATCCAAGGGAAAAAAAAAAAAACAAAAAACAACAACAACAACAAAAAAAAAAACAACAAAAAAAAACCCAAAATCCCTACAAACACTCAACAGTTATCAACACAGGAATAGTTAACAGAATAACTCATCTAACTGAACCACCTTTTCTATGCATGACCCTAGAGATAGATGTATAGCAGGATTATTTACAGAAACTGGAGGGCAGGTCCATTTTCTGCTGCAGTAGAGCCCAGCTCGGCCATGTGAGGCTTACAATAGATTTTTAGCCTAGTTCCTTAGAGAAACATGCTTAGGTAATCCTACTGTGTGGATCTATGCATTTGTCATTGCATCCTCCTCCTCTTCAGATGTTTTCTGAATCCACTGACTGAAATCATGAAATTTCATAAAAGGAGATATGCAAGTAGAGAAGAGACATTACAAATGCTCTAAGCCTATGTACCAGGAGCTCCAATGTTATTGCACATCAGAGAAAGCGCACAGGAGACCACTTAAGAGTTACTTACACTGCAGAAACAGCTTCAGGCGAGAAAAAAAAGAAATCCATGAGAACTAGGCTTTACTCCTGGTGTTTATAAAACAGTTTTATACATAGGACRAAAAAAATATCTGCTCTATGACTCTGGACTGTAGCTGTAGTTGAAAAATAACTGAAAAGCAACACTACCAGCCTATCTGTACACAAGTTGAAGGATCCAGCTGATTAAGACAAGGAAAACATACCAAGTCAGACATATGGACATAGAGACGAGAACAAGACAAGTTTCACAGCACTTCAAAACAAGTCTCTTAATCTGCATTATATCCTATTCACAACACAGGAACRGGAATGAAAAGCTGCAAGCTTCTTGTCTCAACACAGAGTGCCAAAACTATTCATTGCTCCTCAATCTCTAGTTTAAGCTCTTCTCCACAGTTCCATCAGAAGCAATTCCTTTATCAAGAAAGCCTAACATACGACAAACCCCAGAATGTAACCAACAATGACAGTCCACTGCTTTCCCAAAATACTGGCCAATGATCCACATTTTAGAGAGCAGTTTTAATTTAGAGCAAGAGAAAGATACTACTGTTTCATGCACCAAGGTAGAGAGCATTTTTCTCCAAAAGTCATGTTACCTGTGAAGGCTGTGGTCTTGGAGGCACTGCAGGGGGATAGGCAACAACTCCAGCCTGTTGCTGTCCTGCAAGAGAAGCATTGCACTGGCTAAGACAGCGCTCTAAGAAAGCAGAGTAATAATCTGAATTTTCAAGTTGTCAACATGGAAAATTCTACGAGTGGTGCCTACAAATCAGTCTGTCACATTTAGGAATGTAACATCTCTTCAAACTTGCAGGTAAACAAACCAAGAACAGGAAGATAYTGTTCTTCAATTCTGTTTGAGACATGAACATGATTGTGATTTTCTGATCTTAAGTCTTTCTTTTAACTCCATTATAGACTTAACATTTCCTCGCACTTCATGATCCTGAGGTGACAAAATCCTTACAAGAGTGCAAAAAAACCCTTAATAACAGCATCAAAAGTGACATTTAATAATTTCCTCTTAAGTGAAGAATTTATGTTCCAAATCCCTTTGACAACAGAAGAACTCCTCTTGAAGGTAACAGATAGGTGCCATTCMGGACAGGTGGGTGCACTAACAAAATGGTTCTTCCCAACTCTGCCTCCCATACTCATCTACAAGACTACAATGCCAGATGCCAGTGCTCATAATTTACTTTTAAGTTACCTATTTAACCAAAGTGGCATATGATTCTTTTACATACGCAGTAAGGCTGGCAGCTTGACATTTTCAGCTTTTTCATTCAGAAGTAATATTTTTAAAATACATTCTAAAACTTTCCTCAATACATTCTAAAATGGGAGAGGCAGAGGGAAACAAAGAGAACGTACACAAGGAACACAGTGTAACTACCTGGGGTAACCGAAAAGGATCTGTTCAAATCTAAAGACGATGATCGAGAATGAGACTGATGAGGCCTTGGAGGGGGAGGAGGTGGTGCAGTATTGTCTGGAGAGGTTCCTGAATGTGACCTGCAAAATATATAAGCCTCTGTAGACTTTTTTTTTTTTTTTTAAAGACAATAACATAATTAAAATTCAACATTTCTTCAAAGTATGCAATTAAATATAAGTTTGATAGGTGGAAGGGAGCCTGATGATTGCTTTTGATTTTGAAGGCAACAAAATTACTTTTAAAGTTCTGATATTCTTTGATTTCACAAAGAGTTGTTTCTACATTTCTATTTGCTTTAATCACCATTCTCCAAATTATTCTCATCTTCCCTCTAGTAATTTATCTTGAGGGAACCTGTAGCTTGTAACAGACATCCCAAACAATGATAGTTCAGGAATGCACAATGCTCAATATAGTAACTGCACCCAGGTGGCAGTCACCATGATCTGCAAAATACGTAAGATGCGCTTAGCTGTTAAGCAGGATTTTAAGTTCAATGTCACCAAAAGAACACTGCATTTCTGCTGCCTCTGCTTGCAAGTCTACCAAGCTTAAGTAAGGAATATCACACTGTATGAGATGATGTGTGTGTAGGCATATCTGGCAGATTTCAGAGTATTAGAATATATATATATATTTTTTTTAAATACTCCATTGAAAATTTCCAAGTCTGTATACTTGGCAGGATCTTCAKCAACCAGCTCATTTTTTTGGTAGGATCACCATCTAGTGGCTACCTCTTGCAAGTCCACCAAAAACACACTCAGAAAGCATGTCGGAAGGATGAAGTGCTGTAGCACTTAAGTACAATTTAAGTGGTATTTACYGTCTACAATATTGTTATGAATTTTTCATTTAAAAGGCTGCTTACAGAAACTTCCTAGAGTAGGCCAAGAATGAAAAATTGACATGGGGTGTTAACAGCTACACATTCATTCAACTCAAAAAATTGAGTCTTTTCTACATGACTGACTAACTAGGACAGTTAAGAGGTACTCAAACTTTTACACCAAAACCTGAAGTTTCCAAATGTATAAATCCAGACATAAAACAGTTATCCTAATAAAAGTATCTGCTCTTCTCCTCTTCAGGAGGATGTCTCTGACACTGTACAACCCCTGCAGGTAATGAAACACAAATCTAATTACAATTACTCTTCTGGTTTTCACCTGCTAAGCTAGTAGTGTATTAAAAGCACATGTAGGATTAAAAAGGTAAAAGAGGGTTAAGAACACTCCTGAATTATCATTACCTGACAAAATCTTGTCAGTTTTAGCTTCTTCAAAACGGTGTACTCTGAGCTTATGGTAGAATTRAGGAGAACACCGTGTTTATAGGTAAAGTTACAATTAGTAAAACAGTTATCAAGGGAAGGGAGTAAGAAAAAGTAGAATAATAATTTCATGGGTACACACTGGCAGATCTGGAAGCACAGAAGCCATCTGTGCCAGAAATGGGTGACTCAGTTGCTAATTGATCTACACAAGTCATCAAGGGAACCCAACCCAAAAATCAGAGACAAAAAGAACATGCTACAATGAGAACAAATAATAAAAAAAACCCCATCATCTTGATAGGACAAAAGCATACATAGAATCAGGACAGAGAATCAGATTTGCCATTAAGTCACAATGGGGTAGAGTTTTCAAGATGCTGTACTGAAAGGTCATTGCAAATCTGTCTTTTTATTGAAGTCATCCTAATTATTTTTGTTTGGAAACTTACCTTTAAAGCTGATTGTAAGATGGTTAATGATATAGCTGGTTTTAAATCCTATTCGGTCACAGATTTAATGGGGACAATTAGCACCAGCTTGTACAGCACATTCTCTTAGGTCATAAGATGCATTTTTGGTTATGTGCTCACATAGCTTCCTCTAATACCTTAATTTATACTGGGCCTGAGACTGTCATTTATTTTACCCAAGCTCATTATTAACGCAGTGAGTTGCTCTTGTGATATTTTTATTTATTTATTACAGAGAATTATCAGGTCCTTCTCCTTAATGCGAGATATGGTATTTAAAAATTCAGTTATAAGTAATATTATGATCACATGTGACCATACTCCCTTGAATTTAAGTTTTTAATCAAATCTTTCATTGATCAGAGTTTCAGTTGATTGGCCTATTGCACACAACTCTTTTAGACTACTTATGTTTTTGAATTTTCCCTTTACACATTAACAGCAATGGCATACATTTCTAAGAGATTAGAAAACAGACTCGCTACAGACTCTGGTAAAGTAACAGTCTGGGCTATCATTTTAAAAGCTATTTTTCAAATAAACAAAAATTCATAACAGGGAAACTAAGTTTCTTTAAACAACTTTAGCTTGTTTATTCAGCTACGACTCTACTGACCGTTGTCGTGTTACAGTGCTTCCGATTTGTTCTGGATCTGAAGTATAGGAGTCTGAACTGCTGTAACCATCTGCTGGGAGAAGGAAAACACAACATTTCATACACATTTTTGCATCATTATTGTACTGTAACAGATACAGTTTATACAAAATTTCAAATGACCAAACACAATTTCATGTCCTTGTAAGGTATCCTCAGGACGGGATTCAAAACTCTGGGCTTTACACAATTGAATGAACTAAAACAAGCCAAACTCAGTCCTCAATAATACAAATTGCTGGTTACTACTGAAACAGTGTTCAGAATAAACAATGACAACGATGTTATATTTAAAATATAAAAGGTAAGTTTCCTAAATGTAGTTTTTATCATTTGGCATTCTATTACTTGTTATTAATCATATATTTACTAATTATTATTATAGAGCCCTGGCACAGGCTGCCCAGGGAGGTTGTGGAGTCTCCTTCTCTGGAGGTCTTCCAAACCAGCCTGGAAGCAACCCTATGCTCTGGGTGCCCCTGCAGGTGCAGGGGAGTTGGACTAGATGATCTCTAGAGGCCCCTTCCAACCTTAACCATTCTGTGATTCTTCAGGATTCACTCCAAAGGTGTTAACCATTCAAGTCATTCTTCATTAAAAGAATGTGCTCTCACAACTACCTTTGAGTTACTAGAGTGGCTTCATCGCAAACCAATGAGATGAGAAATCCAGAAGTCTATCAATTTTGTTAAGAGCTAAACCAGAAGAGCTTGAAAATTTATTTTTCATGACATGCTACATGAATCTGAAAAGCAGAATCAAATACTACTTATTCAACTTTCAGTACACTTCAATACCTCATTCTGAATTTAAAACAGAAACAGAAGGACGACAAAACAGCTAATAGGAAACAGATACTGTYTGAACAGAGATAGCAGGAAGGGTTTGAGGGAAACATCTCCAAGGACATCAAGACTAGTGTCTTCCTTTTCTTTCTTTAAGAAATACTTTGTTAGAAATCCCTTCATTCTTATGTCAAGTTTATACTCATTTCATGGCATATGCACCTAGCTAGGTTTCATCCACTGAAAATTTATCAGCTTTACACTTTCCTTAATTAACAGTGATTAATTCTTAATCAAAACTTTCCTGAATTTAACATCCAAAAGTACTGCAATACTTACTAACTGTATTTCCAGCTGTATATTTTACAGATGAACTCATTTTGTTTTCTTCTGGGAGATCAGCTGGTTTCACAAGTAATGGACTAGTAGGGTTAGCATGATCTAGATAAGAAAACAAAAGTTTAAACAAACATACTCAAACAAGCCTTTGCTTTTCAGGCAAAAGTTTTTTTAAAAAATCACCCCTAAACTGAAGGGCTGTATTTAAACTAATTATTTAATTTTAACCACGTGTTTATATTTCTTGATGCTCAGGGTTTGGGATATTTACCTATTTACAAGGTTAGCAAAATACTGAAATATGAGAACAAACAAATATGCACAAAGGTTATGTGGGGTTATGAGTTTCAGGTTGCGTTTATAAATTGAGACTGTGGACTCCTCTATTCCYAAAAGAAAAATACTAAGCAAGTTTGTTGAATCGTTGCCTACCAATCCTTTCAAATGCTTTTAGTTCTAGCATCCTACTGGGTTGTCATATCAGATTTAAAGGAATAAACTCAGTATATCTGACTGCRGGAAAATAAGCCATCTCTACACAGCTCAATTTCATTAACTGCAGAACACAGGATTTACCAAGGCAGGCAACCTTCCCAATCTTCCTCCTACAGTTTCCTCCTTTATTTAAKGAGGAAAACCTGAGCATTCTCTCAGAGTCAAACAAATCTTTACAACCACACCTCTGAATTACTCCAAGTGACCATCTCCTGGAGACAGTGAACTTCTCACAGTACCAAACAGCCAACTCAGACTCTGCACGTATCAGAACAGTAGTGTAATAGCTTAACACACACAATGTCAGGAACAGTTACACTGACTGCAACTCCAGATATTTTTATCTACCTATWTGGAAAAAAAAGCAGAGTTTTTAAGGAAGCAAAGCCAGTTCTAACTGTACAAAACTTTCCTGATTAGCAAGTGAAAAACATCCTACCACTTCCAGTTCTTTTAAGCTCCATTTCCTGCATGTGGATTTTGCTTGGAGTCATTCTAATGGGAACTGGGTGCACAATTGCAGTATCCTGTGGAAGAGATGGAAGAAGTGACGTCAATCTCATATCAAATCATTAAGTCTCTCGCTCCATGTAAAAACAGTTTCCAAACAGAAATTGACAAATTTAATTTTTACAGAATTTCAGGGAGTTGAAGATACCCCCTGAGCCCCAAGTCTAAACAAGCATACATAGCATAGCATTCTATTATAAAAAGGCACTAGAAATTTTTCTACAGTTAACTGTGACTAAAGTCATTAGGATCTCTATTTTGTTACCTTTCTGCCAACGTGTGTCATACTGGTATCTGTCACTTCCAATGCATCTCCAAAACAAATTTCAAAACCCCACTCCCAGGTATTACCTATGATGTCTCTAGAGGTTAATAGGCTCTTTAAAACTGCGTTGAGTACTTCTCTAATTTACCAACTTGGCAGCAGTTTAAGCCAAACAGTTTCAGGTATCTTTAAAATGGTAAAATCACTGAAACTTCACCAAACACTGAAATACACCCTTAGGTAGGCATTGACTTTATTCCTAGACATTTTCTTGTATCTCAGGTTAGGGACTATGTTACTACAATGTACATTATGGACAGCCCTTTTCATTTGTTTTGGATACCAAGTGTAGAGAGCTTAAAAAATAGTCCAAACTCTTACACTTTCCCATGTGTAACAAAAACATGGACATACTCATTGGAAATGTTTTTTCCTGTTATCTGTCTTCAGAATTTGTGAACAGATCGGCCAGTGACAGCACAAAGAAACAGAGCATATTCTGTCTACAGGTTTATATCAAGAGGTTTCAAATATAAAAGAGGTTTCAAAACTGCTTGGGCAACGAAGCTTTCACTGTTCAAGCAGACCCACTTTCACGAAGCACAGCACCTTTACGTGAATAATTTCTAACAACCATTTAAACTGGGCTGTGTTACTCTTTTGCTGTGAATATAAATTTTTAAGGCCACTTTAATAACAGTTCAAACACCTGTAACATAACTTAGCATGCTATCAACTTTCACTTAAAATAGGCAAGTTATGTTCATATACATGTTCATACAAGAATGTGCTTTTTCACTCCTCCTACATATATTTTCCCTACAAACAGACCGCTTCCCCAACAGTAAGAGGAAACAGTCTAAGAATTCCCTCTTTGGGTGTTCTTTGACAAATGCTCAAGAAAGCCAAATGTCTCCACTGGAAACTCAGGGGAAGTTTTTGTGGAACTCAGGCCCGCAGCATCGCTGTGGAGAYTACTGAGATCTCAGAAGTCTGCACAGTACTAACAGATATCTCATGTCACTTGTTTCTTATTTCAGTATGAAAAAAGTCTCTAAGTCAGTTGTAGGGAGAAATATTTTAGTACACAAAGATGTTCACTGCCCTTTAAAAAACTACTGTACTTGTAGTTGTTTTAGAAATATGAGTAAAAAGCCTAATTTTAAAAAAGTCCCTGTTCAGTAGTTTCATATATACATTAATATGTATTTTCTGCTTTTAAAAGTATCCACATATGTGGAAAATATTTACACTTCAGACTCTTATTTGCTAAATGATAGGTAAAAAATTATGAATTTATTGTGGAAAAAATGAAGTTATAACTACTTACTATTGAGCAATTATGTAAGAAACTAAACTAGGAACTGATTTCAGATATGTGCCATTTAGAACTTCAAAAACACAAGTCTACTGTAGAGATGAAGAGTGTTGATTTTTAAGTATGACATTTCAATTTGCTTTGAATATATTTTAAGGACAAGTTGGGGTTTAGAAATACAGCATCTAGAAACAGTATTTCTAATAAATATCACTTATTTTCACAGACTACCTCTCTCATATATATATTATATATATATCTCTAAACACACATATACTTTTCTTAAACACAAGTCACCTATCAGAAGTATCAGAAGCAGTAAAACACATACTCAGTGCATCTACTATGTTTTGTTATACAAACAACTTAAAAAGAGTGCTAACAATGATAATTAAACCAGTGAGCAAAGCTGGATAAAAGCACCTAAAAATTAAAGTAATTCCAATGCACTTCCAATCTGCTTCAGTGCTATAAAAGTTTAAAATGAGCAAAACTTGAAGCGCTACTGTAAATTTCTGGCTCCAAAGCTTGGSTAAGTATTTAACTACATTATCATTCCGAGCGCTCTGCACTAACTAAAGCATTAAAACAGCAAAGGACTTAGCTGGAGAAATACTAAAAGTCTTATTAATAAGCAACATGGTAAAAGCATTGGAGTATTAAATACTGCATCCATTAAATCTGAGATTTCCCCCCTTCCCTCCTTTAGGTTGGCATCGTCAGCTCTAAGATTTTGTGCAAATCAAGCTCTGCAATTAGAAGAGATATTAAAGATAAAATTACAAGAGCAACAGATTTATTGCTAGGACTGAGAACTGCAATATGTTACTCACTGAATATTTTCAGAAAGCCTTTACATTTCTATACTTTGCGTGATACAAGCTTGGAAGCAGTGTTGCATGGCATCAAATTCAAGAAAAGCTCTTTGATATTAAAAGTGAATAGTACCAGAGAACTTATATTAAAAAAAAAAAAAAAAAAACCTGCCACCATTCCCAAAAGAGCAGTCCATGGCATCATGCATAACAGGTAAATACAATGTATGGAAATCAGTGTTAATAAAATTAATTTCAAACAAGCAAGCTAAGTGATTGACTTACAGGATCAGCTGGTGCAATGTTAGAATCAAATTGGGTCAGAGTTTGYGAGCTTGAAGAGCGTTCGCTAAATGTCTCCCACTGCTGAACAGACAGAGGAGAGAAGTCAGCATGATGAGAAAGATGGGAGCAAAAGATCACCGAGGAGATAGAGCACCGTAGTTCAGAGGTTGCACTGGAAAGCACTGTACTGTATGTAAATCCATGTTGGTAGACACTGAATCTTCTCTTTCAACCTAAGAAGGCTGTACAAGACTGCTGCCTGCCAACATTATGAAAAGTGAATAATAAATACACAGGTACACAGAAGTATTTTAAGAGCCTGTGCTTGTCAATGAAAATCACACAAATTAAAAAGCTGCTTAAGATGCTGAAATACTGTAAAGCTACCAGTACCATACTTCATAATTATAAAAGGAAGAGAGAGGTTCTTAATGTCCAAAAGATGTCCAATTTCAAATGTATTTATCAAATAAGATTTTCCTTTAAAATTTCAGACAAAAATACTGAGCAGAGCGCACTAATTGAGCCCAGCTTGCCAGTGCAACCCCCGAGAAATGACTGTTCTGTAAAAGAGGATGTTTATAAGCCTCAATTATCAACAATGCACAGAATTAAATTCAGGTATACTACTGATTGCTAAAAGCAAACAAGTCAAAATCTGAACAGTTTTACAAGATATAGGCATGCAGTATCAATACATAATTGTCATAGTCCTCATGCTTAACAAGTCAAGAAATAGCCACAGTTGGATCAATGAAGTATCACAGTACATATAATAAATCTGTGATCCAGAGACTAGATTACAAAAGGCATGAGGAACTGTTTACATTGCGGTAAAATGAATTGTCTAGTTTTAAACAGTACAGCAAAAAATACAGATAAAAGATTTTTAGTGCTCAGAAAATTTGAACACAAAGATATTAGTACAGCTATGAAAACAAATGAATACTCCTGGCCCACATCTACAGCTATTTGTCTTGTAAAGATTTCCAGAAGAYACCAGATGAACCATGGTTGTTAGCCAACCTAATTCTCACGCATTCCTTCATTCCATACWATATTCAGTGAACAGCCTGCATATGAAACTTGCTTAAACCAGTTATTCCAGCTTATGAAAACTCCTAGAGAAGTGTTGTTTTTAATCAGCTGAGATKAGGAGATTTCAGAACTTCAGTTACAGCATAAATCATGGGCTTCTGCTGCCCTTTTTACACAGAATTGGTCCTTTGTCATACTCCTAATAGAGCCTTTAACAGGGATATAAACTTTCCCTCCCCATGCACTCTCCCCTCCCCGCTGCACATATCCTCAGTGTCTGTGCTTYCCCTCTCCTCCTGGTGAAGAAAGGGCAACCCAGCTCTGAAGTAACTGCAGCTACATGAGTACCTCAGTTTCAACAAGCTAGACACTTAACCCCTGAGGTTCTGCCAGCTCTTTCCTTGGACTGGCCTTTTGCCCTCACAGAGCTGCTCATTTTCATGAGATTTGCAGTAGCATCTATTTAAGACTAGGACTACCCTTTTAAGTACAACTCAGCCTACGGCTTCCAAGTTACTGGTGAGACTAGCTTGATCACAGAAATCGTGCTGCTTTATTTTTTTTTTTTAAGACAGTATCCAAATACCAGAATCAAGGCTGAATCTTAAGGCTACATCAGAAATGCTGATTTTTTTTCGTAAGCCTAAAATTGTGGTATGTTGAATGTACCTTTAACTCTGCTTCTCTGGGAAGGACATTACTGCAGGACATTTAATAATCAACCTTAGGTTCCCTAGTGGGAAGGGAGATCTTTTAGAAAACCTTCAAGCTGCTCAGGAGAAGCAGCCATCTGCGCACCATTGCAAATATTACCAAAGGCTGCTGAGGCCTTGGTTAACAGAAGTATACATAGTAAGTACTGACTTAATCTCAAACTCTGTGTATGGTTTAAGAAAGAAACTGAACACACCTGGTTACTTCCCAGATTAAAACTCTCACTAAAATATCTGTCTCCCAGACTCTCAGAAAAACTTATCAGAAGATTAAATCCTAGCAACTAAAACTAACCACCTGAATTGTTACTAAAAGGTGTAAACATTTGAAAAAAGGTCAAGAGTTGTGAACTCAAAATCAACTCCCCCTGTCCTAGCTAATACGATATCCCACTAGACAGTTTTCAAAGAAGTTTAAAAGGCTTTTTCAATTTTTTACATTCTCAGAACTAAGTGTTCAGACTACAGACCAGACAAGTGCCTAAATGAGAAAGAAGCAATGAGTGAAAACATGTATGAGTTTTTTAATGAGTTTCAAAAGTAAAGTGGACTTTAATTTGACAMTTTAATTTGAGGTTGAGGCTGATGCTCTGGTCCATGCTCATGAGTTGACCCCAAGTCATTCAAACTCAAACTTTTGAGGCTAACTGGGATGAAAACTGTCTGAAATGTGATTTGCTCCAGAGCTGCAGAGCTTTTTCAAACAACCTCTTTGAAAATGAGTTATGAGAGATTCAAAGAAATATTCTGGCGCCTGAAGCAATGCAAGTTGATTCATGGCACTAAAACCTTCAGGACTTTAATCTGACTCATGATGGAAGGAAAAGGATGAGAAACAAAACACATACATAGTCATATAGGTTAAAAAACAAAACAAAAAACCCCACAGCAATTCCTTAGTGTTAGATGAAACCCCCCCATATGTTTCACCAATTTCTTATCAATAGATTTTTAACTCTCATTTTAGCATTTTAGTATAATTAGTGTCATTAGTGTTTGCTAGTATATTTAGTCTGACAACTTTTCCAAACCTTTTAAAGTTTTCTGATTTTCAGAGCAAAAATACCACATTGTCTATTTGAATGGAGAATGTCAGTTACRTAAGGGAGATTTTTGGCTCACAAAATAGTCACATTAGTGGAGCAAAGTTAATGACAACAGTTCTTTAATTACAGTTGCATTGGGCACCCAAGGAATCCGTCCATTTGTGTGTCAGCTGACCAAATGATTAGCTTATTAAACCCTTATTACAAGTACAGGGGAACACATCAACATAAAACTTGAAATGGTTGCAGACTTGTAACTTCTGGGCAACAACTGAGCATCTCTGCTCAACTCTTTCCTAAAGCAYAGCTTCTACCAGCAGTCTAAGAGCCACCCTGCTAAACGTAACAGCTAAGGATCACTAAAGCTTATCCTTACACATCTGATTTAATGATAGCATCATTATAAAGTTCCCAATTGTCACTAAAAAGCAAAGCAGGCTCTTATCTTCCCTCCCAAAAGACGAACTGTTGACAAATAGATGAACATGAAAATGTCATCCACTCTTGCCTTTTACCCCTAAAAGGTCATTTTCACCCTGACTCCTCTTGGGTTTGTCAAGGTATACAACTTCCCACATGCTATTCACGGGAAGGCTAAAAGGGGAAAGGGAGTGAACGGGAGGGAAAGCAAAAAAGCTCTTTACCTGTAAGATTCAAGAACGACAGTTGTACCTGTAAGTGAACATCTCAGCTACTAAAACAAATTTTAGACACTTCTTAAGCACCTCAATATTAAATGAAAAGACTTTCAATATTTCCTTTAGTTTTCTTAAAATGAAATGTAAGCCTACATACATATAGTATGAGTGCATGCAGGAGTACCAGGTGTTGTCTGTGGACCTCAGTTTTGAGGGTCACTCTACAGTGCATAACATTTTTTTAAAAAAAATCAGTGTAAGTGTAATTTTTTACTTTTCAGTTTATCATTTGAGCATCTCTTAAACAGCTCTTAAAATAAAACAGTAGCTTATTCAGAATAAATTGCAAAACCAAAAATCTTAAAACAGAATCACCAAAAAAATTTTGGGATAATGAAACCCTTACAGATATTTTTTAATCAAAAATACTTGTGAAAGTCCTTGGGGTAATTTAGGTTTTAAATTCTGATAAAATACCGGCTTACTTGATAGACAATCTTATCTAGATGATAAAATTAATAATACCAGTATTACATGACAACAGGAATGTATTATTTCAATATAGTCAAAGGTTGGCTTCAGATTAAATTTTAAATCTGTGCTTCTAAAACAGAGCTAGAGCTTCTCTACCTTACTGGCAAGATACTTTACATTTTAAGAGATATTCACCTTCATAAAAAATAGTCTAAATGACCGTAACTGTCAATATTTACTTTGTAGTTTTGCGAAAGTTTGGTGTTTCTATGAAAGTCTGATTAAAAACCACAAGAATCCAAGAACAGATTAAGCCTCCAATAAACACGAAACAAGATCATTTTACGATTTATATAAGGCTTAGGGAGTATTAATGGCAACATTTTAAACAGTAGCTTGTCTCATCACGGGACAGGTGACCAAAGTAAACATTACCTTTATTACAATTAAACACACACAGAACCTTTTTCAATGTCTGTTGTAGGGCTGAAGTTTGTCAATGCCGTCAATCCGTAATCGACACACTGCTTACRCTGAATTAGGGATGTGTACACACCGTCGTACTGACTTTGGCAATGCAAATTCTTAGAATGAAAGCATGTGCTAACCTCACTGCTCTGATTGAGCTCTGGCCAGGTCTGGTTTAGGGAAGGCATAGACGGAGACTTGCTTGGAGGTGCTTCTGCTGGAGAGCTGGCGTAACCTACCTCAGCGGTCTGTTCCCCAGCTTCTGAAACGACAGGAACCACTATAAACCAACTGCATTCAGCTTCATCTCACAAAAAGCTGCTCCATTTCACAGGAAGTACCTCTTGGTTCTGACTTTTCCAAGTACTTAGCAGCAGACCAAACACACTCATTCATATCCAATGTTCTATTTCTAATGCATTGCCTTCATTCTCAGCATCTCCCTGAAAAGCAGACTTTGAAGACTGTCACACTTCTGCACCCTTTGCTCCRGGTTTTCAAATGCATGAACACTGAATACATGTCAAAATAAATGTAATTTATACCTACATTATGACCAATTAACTTCAGTAACATTTATTACCTCAAATTCAGAACCAACGAGAAATTTAAAGAATAAAACATTCCCTTATATGAAAGGTTAACACAAGAACAATATATCAACATAAACAGAAAATAAAGGTAAAGCAAAACATAAATTCTGAAAGGATGATTCTACAAAGAATATTTTATGTTTTAAAGCTCCCTACTAAGACACTGTAGTTTAAGTTCACTGACTTTTAAAAACTGAACAGTCTAGCAGCTGTCACTTTTTCCAGATTTCCAAGTACWACCCTTTGAAGAAGCCTTTCCTTCAAAGTTACTCAAATTCATGAAGTTGCACAGTTATTTCTGTTCTAAATTATAAGACAGGGTAAATGAAATGTGAATAGCAGTTTAAGTGTTCTGCAGAACTCAGAAAAATCCCACATAAGAGCGTCTTCTAATTTGTTAGCTCTAATAATGCAGACAAAAGCAATGTCACGAGCTTCAAATAGGCAGATGTCCAGACTACAACTGTACAATTTTAGTAAGAGTACAACTGTACAACTGTACAATTTTTTGACAGCGTGACCGATAAGCAGCTCGACAGACTAATGTAAATTTGGAGTCCAAAGAAATAATAGTCTGAACAAGGCAAAATACTATACAAGAAGGAAGAGCTTAATGGAAGTTAGCCACTTAAAAAGGACTGCTTTAAATGTATTTTTTTTTTAAATAATCAGATACTTGAAGATGACAGATTGTAAAAATGCATAATACAGTATTCYGAAAACTGATTTATATAAAAAGGCCCTGGTGCTATGAGCCCATAATACTGCTTGCTATCTTTCATTTGGAAGGTATCTAGACAAGTCCAATGTCAAATGGAGTCGCATGCCTTACAAAAAAAATCTCCTCCTCTAAAACAAGCCAGTCGGTGAATTTATAAAGATYTGCACAAACCATAAACATAAGGAGGACGTCAACTGGTTACTGTCATTAAGCTCTCAGAAACACAAATCATGAAAGATTCTCCATAAAATGTCAACAAGCAGCRAGTTTTAATTATTTTCGGTATTTCCTTAGCATTCTAAGTGGCTTTACTAAGAAACAGAACAAGTCAAAACAAATTTTAATGAGAAAAGCATCTTGCACTGGAAAAATAACCTATTGTCTATTGATAGGGAAGATATCAGCAACAACAAACTAATTTATTTTCTTTTTCTTAAAAGGAAAGTTACTGTTGCAGCTATCTAAAGATAAATTTAGAGAATAAGGTAGAAAAGGTCTTGAATTCTGAAAAGGGTTCATAGCTTTTTGAAATTCAGATTAGCTTTTTTATTGAAATATTCAAGTTTATTTACATAGGAACTGGTATTTCAGTCTTTTCAACTGCATATCAAGAAAATCTTCTGTCAAGACAGTTGCTGGGAACTGTTTTACACCACAGTGTATGCASAGAAACAGACAAGTACTTGCAAAACTAGTCATCGTGGATTTTTGTCATGCAGTTGTTTCCTTCTGCAGATCCTTACCCAGCCACACCTCGCTCTGAAGGGCTGCTGTTTTGCAACTGCTAGTATCGCTGTGAATGCAATCACAAACTTAATTGGAGCTGCTGCGACCCTTACTGCTTTAATGAAAAGATTCAACTCAAATGAATCAAATGGAAAGTGGTTCRGAAAATGTTTGGGATATACTGTAAAACTGCCACAGTATTCCTGAAAACACCTTAAAAATGCACATTCCTCTCCCTAATTACAATAAAGATATTAACATTAAAAAAAAATCTGACATAGGCCACAAGCCATAGGGCCAGAGCGTTATTCTGTCATAAAAATAACCAGCTATAGATGGGCTTCATACAAGAGTGATACATTCACGTTCGCATGCAAGAGACTGCAAGTATCAAGCATGGAGAGCTGCAGTGTGGAAGATGAAGGGAAAAAGCTCTAACAAAAGGACAGAAATAAACTTATCTCTATTTCGTAAGTTTTAACGATGAGCTTAAAACTGATAGGCAAAAGGAAAATAAAAATCCAAGTAATTCACTTTCTTGAAGTGTTTCAATACACTTTCTTGAAGTGTTTCAAAATATTATTTACAGTAAACCTTCAGGAAGCAGGAAACAATCACTAGTACAATTTTTCCTTGAAAAAAGTTACATCTCACAAGAAAACACAGTGAAGATACTCCAGTGCCCTAGTTTGCACTCCCCATCTCCGAAAAGACTGTTGGAAGCAAACTTTCTGGAGCACTGCTGCTAAGGACAAACTGCTAAAATGTCAATGGTTAACTTCCCCAGGCTGACCTGCAATCATCAAGCTGCACCTGCTTAACTTGACCTGCACACCACCCTGAGCATTGACCTCCTAGGAGCTTCATATTTGGATTAAAACATTAAACATATACCAGAGTCAAATTACTAACTCCTCCTGAAGTCCATTTAGAAATTCAGGGGATAGATCATGCACAGTGCTAGAAAGACTACGTGTTTCCACCACTGGTGGCTCAACTGAAAAAAAAAATAAAACAAGTTAAATAAAACTGAAGTTTGTAAGAGCTGACACTTTTAATTTCAGTTATTAGTGACATCTGTAGACAATCAACTAGACAATTTTTTAAAATTTAATTTACAGACTCCAGTTACCTTCCGATATTCACCAGAAGGAATCAGATAATTTTTTTCTGGTAATCTTCTCCTTCTACTAAAGGAAAGCTAATTTTTCCTACTTTTAGAAAGAATTTCCCCCCCCTGTCCCCCCCCCAGCTTTAAAACACACTTTGTACTTCACAAAAATAAGTTACACAAGTTTTATATTAACCAAATTGGCTCTAAAACAAAAACACCCTAGAAAACCTTCCGGTTTAATATCTAATTTATACTATAACGTTTACAGACAGTTTTTTCTTAACAATGACAGAGAAAACCTCTGAATTGATAAGGCAATAAAAGCCTACTTGKAGATATTTGTTTGTACAGACCATTGGTATAACTGTGTTATTTCACTTCTTATCATGATGCTGCTTGGCCAGGACTTTTAAACTTCTCATGGAGCCAAGCTACTCCACAAAATGGTTTAATTATTAAAACATGTTTTAGTTCAAGAACTTGTCAATAGTTATCAGGTGAAAACCTTGCAGCCTTATTCCCTGACATCCTAGAGACACAGGATGAAACTACTCCTTCAACACGTTTACTAAAAAGGAAAATAAAACCTGTACAGCCACTGTAAAACCTGACTTTCCAAAGCAAAGACTGCTCATTAAAAAAGAAATGAAACTTCCATCATTTTATATCATGACTTCTGTAGCTGTCATATTTCTGCAGTTACTGTATCCGGTTTAAAAAAAAAAAATCACACTTCCAAATACAGAAGTAATCAGTACTTCAAAACCCCTTAACAAGACTTAGCCTTCATAACCCTAAAAAACTGGTAACTACAAGAACAGCAAAAAGATGTCAAGTTTTAATCTAAAAATTCCCAGCCTCACTATCTTTAAGGAGAAGTGGGAAGTAGTTAGTTTAGCAGCAGTAGTACTAACAGGAAGTACTGAGTACACAACAAAGTGTGTAGTGGGCCTCAAAAGCGCCAGGATTATCTGAGTTTTACTCCAGGCTTTAACCCAGGCGGTGTGCCTCTAGGTCTGCAAATCCATTCACTTTGATAAGAATGGTATCTTATAACGAATTATTTGTAAAGTTARTCTCACAGATGGTTATATTCTCAGCTCTACAAAGATTCATCATTCAACTCATTCAGTGATTTCTCTGAGAGTTTTTCTCTCAGAAAAACTGGGGTCCATCCAAGAGGGATGGGGTCCATCTTTCTCAAAGAGGGAAGAGGGCCCTGG
>NW_020455777.1:1035549-1088117 GCF_003342845.1 Nothoprocta perdicaria | reverse complement strand
CCTGGATGCCACCCTGTGCCACATGCTCTAGGTGTGCCTGCTTGAGCAGGAAGGTTGGACTAGATGATCTGTAGAGGTCCATTCCAACCTTAAATAAATATTCTGTGAATCTAAAGGACTGTGCATATAAATCTTAAAAATCTTAAGTATAAACGCTGCTGTAAATTAAGTAGTAGAATAAAAAATTCTGCAATGTACTTCAGAACTATGAACCTATCCTGCCTTGTCTTGAATGGGAATATTTGTTAGGTACCTTCAAGAAGGAAGGTCATGCTCCATTTTCAGATGTGACTGCAATCAGTAAGCATATTTATTTGAAAGTAATTTTGAAACCCGGCTGGATTGGAATTTTGGAATTCAGTAGTTGATCRTGAATAAATCCATACAATGATCTTGTTTTGCTCAAGCCAATTTTAAAAGACACAGGAAACGAAAACAGGGAAATTTTGGTACAGAAACATGTCTTACCTGCAGAGTCTTCCAAATCAATCAGTTTAGGCATTAAGCTTTCAGGTAATTTTTCTGGCAAATCATATCCATTCTTCCTAGCAACCACCAGATGAAAAGCAGCACAGAACTCATCCAAMGTCAGTGCACCATCTTTATCAAAATCTGAGAGCTCCCTACAAGAAAAGCTTASTATAAATAAAACCAACTTTCTCAAGGTTCCAAGAGACACTTCTGCTGTGTTACCACCAAAAATCGAAGAATGCAGACTACAATCAATTTCAACCTATTAACACCTTGCAAGAAGCATGTTATATGCTCTATTCTTCAAAGCATGAGCTCTTACTAAGGACTTTTTTTTTTATCTTTGAAGGTAAAAATGAGATTTAAAGTCAATTTTATCTCTTTTGTTCTTAAACTCAGTTCCTTGCAGTTACCAAAGTAGTATGTAACATTATTTACCTCAGATTTATGGCAAAGTAAAATAAAACATTTATTCAAGTGCCTAAAAATGATAGCGCAGAGACAACACTATTTTTAGCAAGGAAATACTTGAATTAGAAACCAACATTTTGTTTGAGGATCAAACCTGCAAGGTAAGCTATGCCAGCATCCAACAGTGTGGCATGCATTCCAAAATAAAATGAAAGACAAGCTTTGCACTAAGACAAATTTGTCCTGAAGCACTACCAGCATTTAAAAATATTTGCACTTCTGTATATTCTATTTACTCCAAGACACAAAGAAATATAAATAAGTATTTATATGTAAATACATATTTAACAATAAAAGACCTCAAGTACTACTTACTGTGAAGTGTTTGAAATTTCTTTAAAAGCTCTATACACTTTGTAAACTGTTTTGCCCAATCCCATCACTCCATAGACATATGGACATAAACATGTTTAGGACTAACCACTGAAGAAGTGAATTTTTASTTAAATGAACTTCTAGAAAGTAGATTAATATACGACTAGCTGTCAAATAGCTGTCATCTTTAAAACAGTTATCCCAAATAAAGAAACATGACACTTACCAAATATGCGAAAGCTCAAGAATAGGTAGTTTTGACTTAGTGAAAAATTCTTTAGCTGCAGAGCCTGAAATATTATAAYAACACTACTTAATATTTAATGCAGTTTAAATTATTAGACCTAAAWACATATGGTAAAAGAAGTAGACTACTTAGCAAAGGTTGGGGGCAGAGGGCAGAACTGACACCAATTACAACAGTTAAATGAAGAAAAGTTCATGTTTCAAGATCTTTCTTGAAATACATTGAAGCAAAGTGGTATAAAAAAATGCATAATTTTCTTCAAAACAGAATATACACCTACATCAGCACTGTCTTTGTAACACAGACGCTGCACTCATAATTGTAGAAAAGAACTTACCTGGTATAAATCCATTTAGATCAGGTTGAATGGTTTTGAACTGATTAACATAATACTGCCTTTGTTCATCAGTTATTTTCCAAGGATCATCGTAACTACTTGATTGCCTACGAATTTCATTTGCTGTTGTAGCTGAGGCTACAGTTCGTACTGTTGTCTGGTCCTGAAATGAAATATTTTTCCTCAGTATTATCTACCTAAAATGCTCCTATGAATTCTAAACTTCCTTCAAAAAAAAAAAAAACAGAACATAGTTAAATCTCATAGTAGTTTAAAAAAATACAGGAAACTATCAGACTGCATCTACAGGACAACAACATGTTGCTTTTGCACACAGATACAAATGGGAGGAATGACTGCAATTATGAAAGCGCAAACAAGTAATGGAGTATATATAAAAAAAGCTAAGCACAAATATTTTAAAGTCATAACTGTGGACTTTTTTCAAAACAGTAACTTTGTTAAAACAATCCAATTCAAGTCAACTTAATGAATGAAGTATCTGTTGCATAAATAGCACCAAGTGGACAACAGCCCAGTTCCACAGTAAGCAACTGCAGTGGAAAAAAAAGGTAAAAAAAAATAAATTGCAACATCAATCCAAATGAGGCAAATTAAATACCAATAAAGTGTCACACCTGGACAGAAGCAGGATGCATGGCTAAAAGAGCACTGGTTGGTGGGGTATCTGCAAAACTGACCCAGTTTTCTTGATGAGGTGGTGGTGAATGGCCAGACCATATGGGATCACTAGCAGTAGATGAGCCTGAAAGCAAAAGAAATAATTCCCTTTCAAAATGCAATTTTGGAAAACTGAAGTCTCTAAACAGGAAAAAGGCAATCTTTGGATATACAAGTCCCTTTGATGCCAAGAGTGCAGAGCTCCTTCTGCACTTGTAAATCTGATCCAAYTGAATTTCTGTTTCAAGTGACAAGTTCTCTTCCCAGGCACTTAATTCATATAGATTTCTATATCTGGACAACTTAAATCTGCACTAAGAAAGAAGTGAGCAATAAACTTATGTAACATCTGTAAAACTAAAACTGAGGTCTACATATATAATGATTTCTAAAGAGCTAATTAATATGCCATGTTTTCACTTAACTAATGAATTGCAGTTCTGTATGCACAAGCAGTTATTTAAAAGTGGCATATGATATTGGGGTTTAAAAAAACAAAAACAGGGTAAGCCAGACCATCTAGAACAGTTCTAGACAAACTGGGACTCCATTCTATTTCAAATCTTGAATTCCTGAGACCTAAAGAGCAGCTATGATAATGAATCCTTCATTCTGTACGACAATACTGATCTGTTGGCTACACTTGGGGAGTAACGCTGACAACTAACTCACACAGAAGTGGAGGTCAACTTCTGCAACAAGTAGATCAACTTTTTTGTGACTTTTCCTAGGCATTCAATGCAACTCTCAAACAAGYAGTAAGACATCAACATAACCTCAATCTTTACACTCAGATCCAATTTCAAGCAACAAATGCCTTTTGGCCAGCTCTTTAACTATTTAACATTATTAGTTACTATTTAACATTTGGCAGGTAGAAGTTATTCCTTACACTAGCAATTGACTTTTTTCTCCCCTAGGAAAAAATAATGAGAACTGTTCAGAACTGGCTTTTTTCTTTTKCTATGAACAGAAATTTTGTTTACATTTTACTTTACACATTTAAGTAAAATAAAAAATAAAAATAGCCCAAGATTTCTAGAAGGAAAAAGAACACCTCCTCCAACCATCTCTTAGGCAAGGTAAATGCACAAAATGAGAGGTTAAATCATTCCTGAATTTCACCAGTATACCACTAATTATTTTAAGTTTGCTTTTATTAGGATAAAGAGTTGTAGATGAGAAAACCGGATTAAATACTGCCTTTCTTCTCCAATTTACCTTCCACTTCCAGAAGCACTCTTGATGTTTCTGGATCTGGAATTTCTAGTAGCTTTATCCAAAAATGTTAAGAATAAAGACAGAGTTTCACAATTCTTGAGGGGGTGGGGGGGCTATAGCTAGCATAAGTCTAAAACATTAAAAAGAAGTGTGGAAAAGCTCAGAGTTCCTTTTCTTTTTGTCTCAGTGAGAACAGGGTTGGTAGATGTCACCGATGCARGCCCTTCCCATCATTCCTACAGGCACGTGGCACTAGAAACGCACTTTTGATGCAGTGACACTCTCTGAACTCTGTCTCTCAGTCATTGCAATTACTGCCACTAAGTATCTATATTTACCCTGCCTTCATTTCTTTCAATATCCTGTTTTGGTGAGATCTAAATTTGTATACCTCTTAGCACAGCACCTCTTCCAAAACAGCACTCTGACAGCAACTGAGGCAGTCACTTMTGAAAATTAAATTCTAAAGTAACTTTTTAACCATCTATCTGCTTTCCTCACCCTTGCTTCATTATAAAATGCATCTAGGAGGTGAGCGCCATTTGGGAAATAAGCCAAGGTCTTGCTCTTCCCTCCTCAAATAATAATGYCTAGGTAAAAGTATCCTGCAATAAGGAAGGCCAATTATCAGTAGTACCAAAATGGTAACTAGGAGGCAAAGCAACGTTCAGGACTTAAGCCCAGCAAGTATTTTAGAAGTGAAGATGCAAGTGAACTGGTAACCASAGCAGACACCTTCCAATTTCATGAACCCTTCTTGTTTCCCCAATTCGTGACCTGCAGTGAAATCACTTGACATGGCAAAGAAACCAGTGTGGCAAGCATTCTCACAGGTATTTGGACAGCAAAACATTTGAAATTATTATTTAGATACTAGCAACATAAATGTTCTTGGTTTTCCCTCTCCTTTGAGATAAGCAATATAATTTTTGTGGTGTATTCTGACATGCCACTCAACTGTCATTTGAGTTTGGGGACCAAGGCGTTCTTCCCAAGCTTGTAATAGCAGCAACTTCCAGTTGCTAAAGATAGAGCAACTAAAGTGAGCTGAAAAGCAAAAAGGAGGCAAATATTCTCTTTCCTGTAACAAATAGGTAGGAGATTCTCCTCTCAGATATAATTCTGCTTCCTTATAATAAAGGAGTTGTCTTCTACTTCTTCATCCTATATCTAGATCCTATACTGATCTAGAAATGCTGTAGACTGATCAGAAATGCAAATCAGAACTATGTTARCTTTAAACTATGACTTCATATTAATAAGCTAATCAAATAGAAGACTTGAGACTCAAATTTTAATAAACTTATGTCTAATCTTTAAATGCCAGTTAAWTAAACTTCCATTTCATACAAGTGATCAGTGATTGTTGGTCAAGTTTTCATTCCTTGTATTAAAAACAAGATACTCAAGCTCCTTTAGTGCCCTCTTTATAGAAAGGTCCAACACAGCACAGTAACAAACTCTGGCTGCTTATCTTAAATAGCTATAGACAAGCAAAAACTTATCACGTTRCCTCAGATTCCAGCTTTTTATGAAGTATTCCTAACAGGATCCTAACTGAAGTGCTGAACAAAAAGGTGAAGGAAAGATTATAAAATCTGAATTCTGCTCTACCAATAATTACTTTCCCCCCCCCCTTAAGAAAGGGATGGCTACAGATAAAAGCTGATTTAAACTTCTGACAAGATGTGTCAAATTAAAAAAAATTTTTTTGCTTACTGGGTGAATTCTGTACCAAATATCATTTAGTTTTACTCACAATGGTATTATGAAAACAGACTATGTGAGAAAGTTTTTTTTTTAAAAAAAACAGAAGTTTGGGTCATTACTTTTCTTGTTAAATGCAATATGGTATGTATTATTAAACCTACTATTTCACCTACTGTTATACAAGCTGTGAGACCTGGGTTCTTGATTTTCTTGGATCACAAGTGAAAGGACACAGTCTTGTCTTATTCTACGGAAAGAATGCCACAGAAATTACCTGATTTCTGAGGACTGGGTTGACAGTAAACCCTGCATCAGGATCATATACAGGAAGTCAAGACGTCAACTTTTGTTAAGCTAATTACAATGAGAAAATCCATTCTTAGGGCATTAGCTCTGACAGAACAGATAATTCTTCTATAGTGTCATGTCTGAATTATTTTAAACACATTAAGAGTTAATGTGGGATACAAAGTTGACAAATATTGAGCTAATTCAGAAAGGTTTTCAGGTTTACGAAAAATGTACCCACTGGACATCACAGTGAAAACCCTGCAACATTAACATGGCATTATAACTCTGGTTTTACAAAAACAGTGTGGAGCAGTTCACTCATTAGGAGCAGACTCCTAATTAGGAGCCTTTTTAGGTTTCACTAGTTAGAAAGATTTAAGTTGAAAAGCAGCTACCAAACTTGTATTCCAGCAAACAAAAAATACGATTCTTGAGAACTAAGTATGTAAGAAAAAGGTCAAGAGAGTGAAAGCTGAAAAATCATTAACAGTACATTTTAATTAGAAATTAATTAGCAAGCAATACTCTGAAAAGAGGTAGAATCCTTTCCATACAATTTTCATTTCATGCCTAAGTGCCCGTGCAACAGGTTTTACAGGTTTTATTTCCTTAAAAACTAGTGATTCAGCCAAGTCTGACAACATAATGTTTGATCCTCCATCATTGCCTGTAACTATGAAAAACAAAATCTACTGAAATTTAATGAACTCATTTGGCAACATCAAGACTGAAATTAACAATGCACAGTTCAGTGTGAAACTACAAAACGCAACACAYTTAGTAGTGTCTTCAAAAAATGGAAGCTGAATTAGAATTGCTCTGCTGTCCCAAATTTAATAGGTTAGCAGGTAACAGCAAACCTGTTGAAATATGACACATTACAGTGGAAAGCCTCTTAGTCTGAGCACAAGAGATAAAACAGTGATGCTACAGTTAYGCTTACATAAACTTAACAAAAAAAGCTGGAAGAATTAGTCATTCTGACAATTCAGCTGATCTACCAGAAACATAGTTAAAGCAAACAATATCTTATCTTTCTCTTTCAGATCTCCACTTTTTTGGGGAACCAGTAGTTCCTGCAGAATTTCAGCATGGTGTCAGTTTTATAACATAACTTGTTGTTGGGAAACTTTCATACTCTCCCTCCCTCCAAACTCTTGGCATTTCCAGTATCACCTTAAGAAATGGATTTGCCACACACGACAGCACAGATTCCATGTTGCTCAAATCAACACAAACACTTGAATCAGCAACAAAACTCCCAYGTTCGAAAAATAGGGAGATATAATCGCCCTAGGCTCTGTTGCTACTGTATTGACTGAAGAGTTCCACAACTTTGGGTTACCAGCTGAAGCAGAACAGAAGACATTTATACCTGGTTGTGCTTCACTAAATGGAGCCCAAAAAGGCCCAGGTCCAGCAAGAGGTCGTTCATTATTCCCTCCGCTGGGATGGCGGTTGTGCTTCCTCCATGTATGTGGAGAGGTTGGTGGGGACTGCTGTGGTGATACAACTGGAGATGTGGACTCCTAATAAAACAAAGGAACCTTTTAAGTTTTGTACTGGGTAACTAAACACATAAAAGCCTTTCTGACACCATTAAGAACAACCATCCAATATGGTTAATTCTTTTAGGGTGGGGGGGAAGGCAAAGGTTCTACCAAAATAGGAAAACAGGAGGACAACATCAAATACAATGCGATTGACACGGAGCAAATTYGAAAAACTTAATCTAACACATTCTTGAATTCAGCATTAAGACAGCAATGATGTTCAGTAAAATGTCTTTGCTATAAAGCAAAGTAGATGATTACAAGCCTTACTTTCACTTGTGATAAAAGCTACATTTGAACCCAGGTCTCAAAGGGAAAAAAAWTACTTACTGTAGAATCTATTATCACCCCTAGCATTCACCATACCATATACAATCACAGTTACTTTCATAAAAACAGCAGAATTAAGCACTTCTAAAATCAATAGACTGTTCTCAAATTTTTAAACAAATAGATGGGATTTTTTTCAGGGAATAGAATATAGAATACTCCATCTAGAATATATTTTGCTACTGTACAAATTATAAAATACTTCTATTACAATTAATGCTCAAGATTTTTTTTTTCTTTTTAATCTCATACTCCATCCTCTCTGAACAAGCAGAATAGAATTACTGGTATAATTCCTATCTGAAATCAGTTCTTACTAGAACTCTAGATTACCAGTTTATTGCATTTCACAGGAAGATACAATAAAATCATAGAATGGTTGAGGTTGGTAGGGACCTTTGGAGATCATCTAGTTCAAGCCCCCTGCACACACAGGGTCACCTACAGCACGTGGCACAGGACTGCATCCAAGCGAGGCTCAGAATCTTGAACATATCCAGAGAAGAGAAAAGAGTAATAAAAACAACAAAAAAATTTATATTGTAAAAAGCATCTTTCTCACTACTCTGACAGATCTTCTAGTTTAAATTTAAATCACCTGTAAAAACAAGTGCACYAAGAAGGCAAAGCTCAAGCTCCAAGTTTACTAAAAGTAAAAACAAARGTGAAAATCTCAAAATTATTTCAGTGCTAGACAAAAAAGGTCTGTTTGCTTCTCCAGTGACTGAGCAGGGGCACTAACAATCATAACCTTCATTTTCCTTTTCAGTTCACCCACAAGGCACAGATCAACTCCGTAAGTGTATTTTCAAAAATTTATTAAGACTAATACTACTACTAATTAACATTTAATTCAAGGATCAGACAATTAAAGTCATCATTTTTCTACAATACTTCTAACAGATCACGTTTTGCTGGAGTTGCCCACCCATATGCAGCTTGCATCAGGAAGATGCCTCTTAGCATCTTACATTAGAAGAAAAATATTTCAGATAATATTTTATATTCTTATCCTTACGGGCACATGGGAGAATGAGGAAAAGACATCACAGTATCTAGAATATTACTTGCAGCCTGTACACTATAACTGAGGTTGAGCAGTTTTGGCCACTTAGAGCACAGTGCAACAGGTACAGGAGTGCCAACATGATGCATAACAACTCCCACAAAAGCTGCTGCTTGAATATTTTTTTCTCCCCCAGACAAGGTATGATGGACATTTGAGTTTTTTAGGCAAAATACCACGAGTAAATCAGGGGCTGCTATGCTGGGGCAAAACCATTGTTTGTTTATTCCCGTATCCTTGATCTGGTGAATTAACTGGTCCAGGGGGAGACAGAAGAAGCCCTGAAGCAGACAAGCGCACGGTAACCTACCTAGAAGAGACCRCTCGCTGCTTTTAGCGGCTGCATGTGAACATTTAAACTCTGACACAGGGCCCGCACGAAGCAGCTTTGCCCTACGCCATCTGACAGACGACACTATGCGGTAAGTGTCTAACATTTTACCCCATATTCACCCCAGGTGTAAACAGTTAACAGTTTYCTCAATGTCATTTTTTTTCTCCTTAACATTTACTTTGTACATAATTCATTAAAGCACATAAAAAAAGCAGAGAAAAAAGTCAAAACATGAGAAGCACAAGAAACGTGATCAATATTTTGCTTTTCAAAGTCCCAGTCAGTGTTAGATCTGAATTCAGAACACATTTACAGATTTCCCACATTTTCTAGTGCCTTCACTTACAGACTCCAAAATAAAACATAAAAAACCATGCAACTAATTCTGATAGCAGAAAGTTTTGATAAGATAAATGGGTAAAATCTTCAGCTTTATCTTCACTGTGAGACAGATACTCCAAAAACAGTTCAAATCAATGTAAGATGATATTATTTTGGCACCATCTTTCCCCTACACAATCCCACTCCCACATCAGCATTCACTGGTCAAGCTTATGAGAAGCTTCTAAGAGTCTCCCCAAGGTAAAACTGAAAGAGAAAAAACATGAGGTGCCTTTGTCAAAATACATGTAGGTCAATGCAAACGCAAAGAAAGGACGACTCAGGTCAAAAAAGCCTGAGGCAAGACTCTACCAGCAATGTTGACTCAAATGTAGACATGAGTAAGGAGTTCAGGTTGTAATTATATAAAGAATGTTAATTTATCCCTTCTAACTGTCTTTGAAGTGGATAAGCTCATTTTAATATATTGATGTCTAAAATATGTTGTTGAACAATAATTTCTACTTTAATTTTGCATTTCAATTTTTAGAGAACAGAAGCAGTAGGTTCATTTGAATCACCTCTCTCCAAACTGAGATTGTTTTTAATAGTTGTGAAAATTTGAATGTTCACTTTCAGCTTATTCATTGTTTTGAAAGTCTGAAATATCTGTGATCAGATTTTCTAACGCTATTAAGGCACCTAAATGCTTTGAAATTCCTATTAGTTAATACCTACTACAAATTTAAAGTCACTTTTGCCAGTTCATGTTAATGATTAACTGATCAATTTTGAATTMCATGGATTTCAACAGACCTTACCCCCCTAATCTCTCCGGGAACCCTGACAATTTTACTGGCCACCTGCATTTATTTGATAATTGACCAAATATCTGGCACCAAACAACTAACGACAGTTAATATATGATTAAGCTGACTACTATTAAACTTGACTTGATAAACTGTTTTAGCAGTTTTAATGTGATTCTATGAACACATTTAGAACACTGGATTCTAAATTCCAACCAAAGTTTAATAAAAATAGCTTCAATTGCTATCAAAGTGTGCTTCAATAATGTAAAGGGGAAAAGTAACATCTAAATACACATCTTCCTAATTTGTATCAATCTTAAAAGCAAATCAGGTTGTTTGCATTTTAAAGTAAACTTCTGAGAACATCTTTCAATAACTGAAGTACTAAGGATATATCCTTGTGATGTATCCTAAGAATGCATTAAAAATATCAAGTAACAGCTCTTGATTAAAAGATATTAAAAATGGTAAAGTTGTTTTGTTAAGCTAGAGTTACTGAACTAAGACACTATAAAGTAACTGGAACTTGGACTTTACTGGACTGACAAGGAGTTACTAATACTACCATGTTAATCCTAACAGGGGGTTCAAAAGGAGACCCTTGGTGAGGGTCAGTCAAACTGGTGCCAGGCACTGCAAGGTGCATGAGAGCAGAYGGGGAGACCCCAGCCTCAGGAAGGAACCACAAGCGCATGGGAGCCAAATGAGTTCAGACACCTTGTCCTGGGTCTCACAGCTCAGGCTTCCTAAACTCAAGTCCAGGGACAACAAAGCCAGACACGGTAGCCAAAGAGGAGCTCTAAGGGTGCTGGGATCCAGGTCCTGATACCACACAGCCTGCCTAAGAGTCAGGGAATAGATCCACCATGAAAAGGAAGGTTATACTAGAGATGGCCATCGGATTGCAGCACCCATGGTTTTCACAGTTAATTATCATTCATACTGAAGAGCAAAGCAGTCCAAGGTTCRGTATTCATTTCTCTATGTGAAGCCACATATTTTTAGACATGGGTGGGTGTTTCAGCCAACTGTAACCTGGTTATTCTGCCTTTAGCAGCATGAAAAGTTTTTGACTAACCTTTGAAGAAAAATAACTGAAAATATAGAAATAAATGGAAAAGGGATAACCCACAGCATGGGTAAGTTTACTTAAATTGGTTGGTATTATTTTCATAATTTTCTAGACAAYGGAACAGCACTACAGTTGAGCTGAATTTGAGAAAATTTCAGTGTGGTGCCCTTCAAATTAAATCYAACAATGTTGAGATTAATACAAGAATTTAAGGAGGGGGAAAAAATGAACTAGAGGAAGAAAGTTGGATTGTATGAGAAGGACTGTGAGACTGCAGGGAACTTTTAAGAATTCTCCTGAAAGACTCGCTTGGGGAATGACCTAATGTGGGTTTTATCTCGGCCAACGCAGCCTCTACCAAGTGCAGCCACCTTGCATCATTTGACTTGACTCCCACAATCAATCTTGCAGCCTCTGTGACAGCTGGGCATGACTTCACTCATCTAACTTGAATGAAGTTACTAAAACCCATAGAAACATCTGGTTGGCACTGTGTTTCTGTAATACTAACCCACTATAAATAACAAATGTCATTCCAAAAATGGCAAGAAATAGAAAGCATTCCTAAATTTGGCTTTTGCTTGCCCTAAAAGATAATCTAATTTACAGTTACTCTTCGGAGGCACAACCTGATTGCTGGTTCATGATCCCCCAACTGCCTCTTGTTGAAGCTCATTGACAAAACCTGCCAAAGGAAGGCATCGACAAAGAAATCCTTTTAACTAGGACATATCAGTACATAACACCTTAACTGAAATTCTGTGACTTAGCTGAAATCATGATATATTAACCTAACCTTGACAAAAATCTCACTTATAAAAATCTGTACATGAACAGAGAGGCTTTTTAAGACTAAAGTTATGATATTTTACAATTTCACACAAACAATACTTCTGMTACAGCATTATAGGAAACTGGTGCATTTTGAAGTGGCAGGTATACTATCAAAGAAAAAAACCTGTTAAAGATATATTAAAAAAAAAACAAGGCAGCCCACACTTCCCAATTATGTATCTAAGATAAASGTGGCAAGCTCTAAGAACAAAATCTACCAGAATAACTTAGATTCTGGAAACAGGAAAACGTTGCAATTTGCTGCTCTTAGACTTCAGCCCTTTCTAACTTAGTCACCCAAAAAAATGACATCCTAGACAAGAAATATTAGACAGGGGCAGGCTGCTCTTCATTGATTTGAATATATTACACACTCAGAAATGTAAGAATCAGCTACAGAAAAATGCAGTTTCACAACCAGGTGCAAAATCAGACTACACTTCCTTGATGTTGTGAGACCATGAATGCAGCTTAGCAGAACTGGGCTCAATCTCGCATTGCCTATTATATCTGTTTCAAGCCTGGGTTTTGGGTTAGAGTTGGACACRTGTGACTTGTACATAGAGTTTTCTTATTTTGATAAAGCCTCGCAAGAGTTCAATGGTAGGGGAATACCAGGTTGCTTGCATCATCCAAGACAGCAAAATGAAGTTTGCATATATTTATGTCTTTATGAAACTATAGCTTCTTTTGCTAGAACCTGAGGGACCTCAAACAAGAGATTTTTTGTTATTTTGAGGTTACAACAGTAGGGAGTCATGCATCAATCTACACCTGTCACCAAAATCGAACACCATGACAGGAGAATCCTACTTCAACTAAATTAAAAATTGTCATCTCTGAGGGTTCATATTACAGAGCCAGGACAAGCAGGTCCATGACTGCCAGTTTCCCCGTGAACTTCTGACATGCAACATCAGATACCTCTCAAGCTGGATAATGACAAATTAACCTCCGATCTCTCAGCAATGCTCCGTTCATTACAGTCCCCACCTCCTGTTTTGGGAGGGAGGAAATGGTGGAAGTGCTTACTTGCCACTGTAGTGCTTGCTACAGGTGGCATCTGCTAGTTTGCTTTTTCTTCAATATTCAGAGAGCCTGGGCTGTTCTTGGAGAGATAAATATTTTCAAAGGAGTTCCTTCGTTCCCCAAAACACTAAGGAATGTTTGCAAGTTTCTTGATTCATTATAAAACAGCTCAGGAAAGGGCACACCATGAGGAAGAAAACAGGACAGTCAGCTACACAAAGACACATGTACCCAACAAAACATTTGCACTTAGTGTTCTCGTTCTGATAGGAAGCACTGACAGATTTCCTAATGGAAATCTTAAGTGAATAAGCAATAAAGTTTTCGAACAAAGAGTTAGGAGGAATAATATTCAGAGATAAAGGCTTTTTTGGTTTTCATTCATTCCCCTTAAGCTGAAGATGAAAGAACTAGTGAGAAAAGGGATTCAGTTTTCAGTTATCTCATTATTAGCGCACAGTGAAAAGCTATGTGAGAACTATTGTCTTTGTTAAATTATGATTCTCATCTTCCCTACTTAAATTGCTGATCAAATAATAAAGAGTCACTATGAGTCCCTTCCTCCTTAAGTGTTTTCTGAAGCATATGCATTCTTCCTCTATTAATACCTGGATGGTGGTAAGGAGTGTGTCTGAAGATTTTATATTAAAAACAGAGTTTAGAAACACTACCAGTCTGATACCTATGTAGGAAAGTAGCAATTTGGAGTTCCAGTTAATCTTTTAAAGTAATTTACCTGTTGATCTGTTGAAGTACGTTGCTGAACTGCATCATGGCTCACAGAGCCTTTTTTGACTTGTATCCTGCCAGGTGGMGGAGGAATTACACCTGAATATGAAGCTGGGTTATCAGCATCTGAAGAATACAAGGCTGTGTGTCTTGACTCTTGTTCATTCTTTGACACAACAAACCTGGGAAGTGGGAGGTCCTTAACTGTTAAAAAAACAGAGAATATAAGGATAATGTTTAAATAAAATATAGTTTTCTTTCTAGTTAAAATCTTACAAACGTCTTAAACACAGACTGCTGCCATATTCAAACTAATATCTGCTAACTGGGGAAAAAACAACAAAAAACCCCACCAACCTTTTCAGCATAATATTTTATTATTCTGCTTCCCAAAGACTTCACCTAGCTCCATCAGCCTAAAAGTTTTGCACAACTCTACCTGCTTGCCACAGGATGCATAATCTGATCTTTTAAAAATGTTGCCAACATTTATTGATTTTTTTCAAAAAAATCTACCATTTCTAATAAACACCTAAAATTAGAGTGTTAATATCTTCATACAGAATGGCTCATTAGTTAAAAAATATAAAACAAAATACTTGCAGTATATTTAACATTAACCTTTTCCTAAGTTTTGTGCAACTTGGTTCAGTGTTGTCTGACATATAAATGAGGTTATATAAAACTCCAAAGTCTTGCTGCAAGATGCCTGCCATTTTTCTGAATCCTGACCACAACTTTCTCACAGGACCACTGCTTGCCAAAATAAATTGCAAATTTTTACAGCTTGCATGTAATTGTTTTTCACACAAACACACACACAAAATAAAAACAGAGTTGAAAATTAATTTCTCATGTTGACTCCTGTATATCTATTAATTTTGATATCAAAAACCAGGTCAGTGGTACTATCAATATTATGTAATTATGTAGTGTTGTGTATTTAAATAAAGTTTATCATTAAACTGATTTGTATTTCTAGAGTCTCATTTGAATTGGTAATAACAACCAGAGTACCCTTTGTGCACCCTGTACTGAAAGACTCCAGTAAGGACTTGATTTAACCCCCTCTCACTAAGTTAATCCAGTGTGCTGTACTGCCTTCACTGCAAGGAAGCAGCAGGTGACACAGGCTACTTGCTAAGTGTGCTTACGTACCAGGTGGGAATCACCCAGATGCTCCTTTCCGCCTCCACATTATTCACYGTGTTGTGCTAAGGAAGTCATTTGTGTGACTGACAGTGAACTCACAAAAAGTGAGAAAGTTCTTAGCATACAAGTGAGATTCTCATACACTGCAACAGGCACTGGGCACAGGGGAAGTCAGGCAGCCTGTGCTCCAACAGGAGGCTCTGGTATGAGAAATTCAGAACTATCTCACAAAATAGGGCTCAAACAAAATATTCTACTCAAGTCTAATATCCTACTCAAGGTCTCAAAGTATACTTAAATAAAATTTAACTAAATTTAATAAACTATATTTTACTGTATTGTCTATAAACCACAGGCATTGAACTATGTCATTTTAACCTCTCCCCATTTCTGTCTTCTCCCAATAACAGCTGAAAAATAACAGTCAAAAATTCTTCATACAYACTTGCAGGTCTATGAATGAAATTAAGATCTTAAACAGAAACTAGTCAGAAAATGCTCTGTACTTTTCATGCCCACCTCCTTCTTAGCATTTTCTTCCACCAAAACAATCCATATGGAGAATATAAACATTACACTGAAACAGGCAGAATTAATACCTGATTATTAGTGTTTTAGGGTTTTTTAAAGCTTCCTGGAAAGAAAATTTTCTATGACAGCAAAGGAACAGATTTAGACATTTGCAGCACCATAACTAAAGTCAGTGTTTTTAAGTATACCACTATTAATYCAAAAACCCCTAAATCAACTGAGAGATTTGTTGAGATTTGTGTTGGAAGGAGCGAGTACCCAAAATTTGACTGTAGCCATTCAATTCATATAAAGAAAGCTTTGCATTTCCTGAAGAAAACATAGGCAACCAAAAAGCAAAACAAAGAGACACAAAGACAGAAAAAAAATCTAAGGATAAGAGAGTGCACAACAAGACAATCACTGAGTAAGAAGTATGCACAGACTGTAGAGAGAAAAAGTAGATGACCCAAAATATAAGCTTTAACTCCTGTTAAGTATGATACTTTGAAAAGCAAGTGCAAGTTAGTTTTGGGTTCCTCTTCCAGTTCCTCTTCCAGATCTCTCAGAGCTAGTCTGTGGGTGCCAGTTCACCAAGGAATGTAACCCAAGCTCAGAATCGTTTTGTGAATTTTTAACCATGCCCTATTTTAGCTTTTTAGCAGCTGCTACAACAGCACTTGAATCATTCTAGAAGCAGGAGCTTCGGCAACAGGTTTGGAACTACTGCAACTAAAGCAACAGACAGCCAAAGCTATAAACAGTTACGGTAAAAATAAATGTTCTGTCAATTATACTTGTATTTGGTAAGTTTGGAACTAGCAGAGAAAATTATTCCTAGAAGCCTAGAAGCCATTAAAGTATTCTAACATTTTCATGAATCAAGAGAATGCATTATATTATGCAAGTTCCAGTGGCTAATTTACAATAGTTTCTTTTAATTTTAGAATTAAGTTACAAAACTTCATTTTAATTCTTTCCTTCAAATACCTTCTAAAAAATACAACCGATTTATTTTTAATTAGAAAGCCTCACCCCAGTTAATTAAATTAAAAACAAACGAATCATGTAAAAATCTCAATAAAATTACGTATACCAATTTCAGTCCTTTCAGTCCTTCAGTGGATATTTGATGAGCAATTCCATAATTGGTGCTATTATCAAGTTTCAGTTCAATAAAATATTGAGCCGAAGGTCCCTTTTTCAACTAGTGAAGTCCAGAACTTTCTACTACACTTATATTTTAGATCTTGGGAACACTCAGTAGGAAAATTAGGCATAGAACTCATGCTTATTTGGTGGCTTGTTAGCAAGGAACTTGAATACTAGAAAAGTACTGGATAAAGCCATACATATTTCCAAAAAGCTACAGAAACCATGGAGCCAAGCTTCTTTTGCTTCTATTGCTTGTAGAAGCAAAGTTGTAGCAAACAATTTCTTGATCTTTAATAGCTTTGTGTGTTACTTCAGATTATCAAATTTGAGGTTTAACAAAATCTCCTTACTAACTCCATTCAATCTTCATCCTTTATACATAAAGACTCCTATCTTTATTTGCCAGCATATTTAGATCCTATCACAACATGCCTTTCAAAAAAACAAAAAAAACAAACAAAAAACCCCCACCACACTACCAGAGAAGTCACCCTGATGCAAAGCTGTGCTCCAGAGATACCTCTAAGCTGAGAATTGTACRCTTGTTGCTAAAATTCACTACTCAGTCTTTTAAAACCTCCTTTCATTCCACAGAGCAACGTGAACAGGGCTCCACTTATGCAACAGCAAACCAGCAGACTCGGTAGAGCCTAGAATCAACCCCCTTTGAGCTCTCCTGAGCCCTTCTCCTAGAGCCAGCTTCTGTTCCTGTTTCACTGTCTCCACTACGGTCTTTCAAATCAGGACCACAGCTATTTTGGCTGGTAACAGACCATTTAAGGAAAGACCTTTTGCAAGTCAGGTTTTTCTCTAGAAAAATGTTAATCTTAAAACACTAATCTCCCTATTTGGACTAAGAAGAGAGAAAATGGTAATACCTAAGCCACGTGTATAACATAGGAATGTACAGCAGCTCTGGAAAAGATAACCTCATTTGCACCAATTAAGTCTCAGTAAATTCTGTACCTGCAAAACCTTGATAACATGGCATTTGTCTTCCTTCAAAATCAAATTAGTGCTTTTACTACTTCTACTGAAGGCACACATCACCAAAAAATATTATCACATGGCAATCTCAGCAAGAGCTCATACCTACCCCAGCCAGTCATATTTACCCATTTGCTCCCACGATGAGCACACTGCTTATCTCCTTCTCAGTAGAGTAAGGCATTTCATCTGGTATGTGGAAAAAGCATCCACCCTCATTCTCATTTACTTTCAATTTTTTTTTCTTTTTTTAAAGTAACAACATGACAAATGTAAGAAGACTCCAATAATTAAAAAGCTTGCTCTATTCATAATCTTTGAGGTAACTACAGTAATTCGGCTTGGTGACTTAATTGCCCCCTCCCTCCATCCTTTAATGTACCTGTATTTAAACTTTCCACTCTTAGAGGGAGACCGGATTGGGCCACAGCAACAAGTTTCAAAGCAATGTAGAACTGACTTCTTCCAAAATAGCCAAGCCTTGTTGCACCACACAGCTCCATAATCTGCAAAAAAAAAAAAGAAAAAGAGTGTTTCTTCTATGAAGAAAGTTAAAATGCTAACTGCTGTATGGAAACAATTTAGTACATTTTATATCAGCACAGCTTGTATAAAGAACATGAGCATTTAATATAATCTTTCAATAACAACTCTATACCCCAAATCCAGTCTCTAAATATTAGTGACAAGGGCCAAAGGGACAAGGACAAGGCTCAGGCACTCCTGATTAAAAACAGCAAACCAAGAACCTGAGGCTTTCCTAATTATCCATCTCTTCTTTCATCTAGGTTTTACAGAGATACAATGCGAGATGGAACAGAGACTGGGATCACGGTGCTCTTTCCAATAAACATTCTAGATCTTTAATGAACTGCTCTATTAGTAGCTCTAATGTCTTTGTTTTTCCATCTATTTCAAGAGTACTCAGCATTGCTAAAATGCTATTACGTCAGATGCACTCCAAAAACAAAGAYGAGGATTTTAAACCAAATCTAAGATGAATGTGAACAGCGTGTTACCAAGCATGTTAGAGACTTGCTTCTGCCCAAAAACCTCTCCTGGAAGAGATTTCAATAGAGAGGTAAGAGCTTATAAAAAGGGAAAACCCTGGACAACTGCAAAGAGTACCTGGCAGTCTCCTCYGACACAGGCTTACTGTAGCTCATAGCTTCCAACTTGTACAATAGTCCTATAAACCACGTATTCAGAACRCACACAAGCATCCCTCCCACATACACACATTTCGGGACTGACTGACAATACAGAACTTTAAGGTCTCACAGATGCTCTAGTTCAATTAAGAAATGTAACTGGGAACAGCGATGTTGACAGAGAACCAAGTTATTCCCTTTTCTCTGCGGGTATTTTGTATAACTGAAAAGAGGACTTTGCTATGAATTTTGAAACGTTCACCCTGCTTTTTCTAAGATGCTCAAGTTGGGGGAAGGCGGAAAGAGAAGGCAAGGCAGGGCACAGCCACTASAGCAAGGTGGAGACACCATTAGTAGTTGCTTTGAACACTCCCAGCTTCTCTATTATTTTGCTGTGGCAATTACAAAATCATTTTAATTATTTTCAAATCGAATTCAGACCTTTTTAATTACTCTAGGGGCCAGAAGGCTGGACACTGATCTCAATGACCTAGGTCAGCAGTAAAACACTCATGTCAGCAACTTATTCCACTATTGTTTTTTCTTTTATTAAAATATTGTGTACAAAATAGAACAGCACAAAAGATGAACTTTTTWAAATAAAGCTGCACATTTTCAATATCTTACACATATACCACTGATGTTTAAATATTCTCAACATTCTTCGTACTGCAAAAATCAAGTCAATTCAAACTATAAAATTCTACTTGGAGTAGCAGTGAGCCGAAATTTATATATCCTCCCTGTACTTTTAAATGGTGTACATATGTTTTGTCATTTCCTAAAGTCAGAGCCATCAGGAGCAAAAAAAAATGTAAGAATAAGAATGCAAAGGAATTGCCCATAGGTATTTAAATACCTTTACAAGCTTTCTATCCATATCCTGTTCTTCTCATAGTTCTTTTGAGGTTTAAAATAAATACTTGTAGACACTACTTCAGGCACTAGGCACTGAATTTGCCACAGAAGAGGTGCAAACTATTGCTTCAAAAATCCTAGTAATACAGAGCCTACTATGGAAAGTTTTATGCATCTGTTGTAGATGAGAAAAAAATTGTGTGTATGTAGTTTTATTCAGATTTTTTTTTAAGTTTGGTTTTATTTTAATTAACCAATTTGGCATATCTAGCAGGGAAGGTTTGAACTGCACATAAAGTAGACATGGTGCTGGTGTCACTATGAGGTTGAYTGAGCACTGAAATAGGCTGTCCACACAGGGAACAACCTGTGAACTAAGTGCTAGTTCTTTTGAATCAGGAAGTTGCACTAGATGGTCCCTTCCAAATTCAATGAGCCTATAACAAGCTCTTCAAGTCCTCTGACTTTCTTAAAACTGGCGACCTGCCTAATTCTAGCAGTCCATCAAAATAAGTTGTTGTGAAACTTGACACAGGAAGGTGCTGAATGCTGACAAACACTTATGTCCAAAGGAGCCCCCAAAAGACCAGCAAGCCTAGGACTGTGCTCAGCACTCAAATCCTGCTAAACAGATGGTAACCTCATTAAATCACCTGGCTATATCTACATTATACTGCCTATGTTGTCTTACAGCACCTGGATTAATTGGTTTTCCCTTCTATATTATTTCTATAGCATGATGTCTGGAACAAAAATAAGAGTATAGCAGGGCATTTTTCTTAAATTCACTAGTTAAAAGGAAACCAAAACATCTGCGTCTAGTCACACTAGAAAGATTAGGCCATTCAAAGAACAAGTAAAAGTCCAAGAAAAGAGAGAACTCCAATGATAAACTTTGAGGCACCAGCATCTGAAATAAACTGCCCTAATTGAAAGTAATGACTATTAAGTATGAGCAGTAAAGCACTGGCGATTCAACAGACAGCTAACAGTCATCATCAGGATAATGACAAGAGCAATGCCTTTCTTTAGAGCACTGTTTCCTGGAAGACTGAGGAGTATCCTCAGACAYATAAAACAGGAAAAGTTTGTAGATCCAGTGGTCTATCACCGACAGATGAATAACTGAGCAGCCTCTGGAAAACTCTTTACAACTGGAAGCAGCGACACTGCTACCCAGGGCCCATGCAACCATCAGGCAGTAATGGCCCTGGGTAATTTCCAAGTCAGCACAGAGTTAAAAATTGTCATTTCTGAGGCTAATAAGTAGCTTGTTAAATAGTGGATTAACAACCAGGCTATTATGGCAGATAAGCATGATAAATAACAAACACAGATCCAAAGGAAAGACAAATGTTGAAAAACAAGGGGTTTTAAGAATCAAGAAAAGGAAAAAGGCATGGATACAGAAAAACAGYTAATCAYAAGGAATGTCCTTATGCTGTTGAAYAAGTAGCTGCAAAATCCACCCATACATGAACTAACTCTATTTCAAAAGCAGCATATAATACTATCAGAAAGACAACCAAAGGATGAGTAAAATCCCTAAAATGCAAAGATCTAGAGAACCCTCCCCTTTGTGGACCRACAGTCTGAATATACCTCAAATAGCCTATCTATAACCTCTGTGAAGGATGATGTAAATAAGCGATAGAGACAAGATAAAAAAATTGGGACTGCTTCTTTGAGATTTGTTTACCACCTTCATCTCCCYAGATGAGATAGAGAAGATAAGGAATTTCTTTAAACTCGTTAAGGAATGTAGTGTTATCTTCAAGTGACAATCCTCCATAGCTGTTTACATCTCCTTAGCTGGGAACATCTTCAGGGCACACTGCTGCAACTAAGCCATCCAGTGGTGATAGCTCCAGAACTGCTTGCTGCTGATGCAAAGATCAGGGCAAAAACACAGAATACAAAACTGTACATTAACATCACCATACTGCAAGGACACAGTAACAATTCTACTAGGACTTAGTGCAAAGCAGACAYATAGGAAGTGGTATTCCAATATCAAAACACAGGTTTCTGATAAGAAGTTCATGGAGACTTGGTTTTGCGAAAGATCTAAAAGACCTAAGAACCTTAAGCAGAACAAACTTTCTTTTTTCTTTTTCCCTCTTTCTCTCCATGAAACACAGTGAAATGCATTTTTCAGAATTTAAACTTCTCTTGGAAAGATTACTAGAATATCACACATTTCCACAAGGCAGCCTATGACCTGTGAACACTGTGCATGCAAAAGGACAGCAACAAAGCTCAGAGGCTTCTTCAGTAATGAAACAATAAAGAAAGCAACATACAGACACATGTGCAACCTTCAGGAAAGGTATTTTTCATTCATATGCTTGTAGGTAGGTAGGTATTAAACTACTAACTTTTTCCTTTTGAAGGCCAGCAGTGGTAACACAGGTAGTGGGSAAAGGGGAAAAGACAGAAGGTTCTACAGTGACCTTATTCATTATCATTACATCTGAACTACTAGCACAAGTCTACTATTCACAAAAATATATAAGTATTTCATATCTATAAACACACAAAAATATATATGGTATATTAAGACAGAAAGAAGCTGAACTGAATAAAAAGTTTTGTCTCRTTTTTACAAGCATTCTTAATTTGAGGTGTTTTAGTAGGCCTCCTGCGACTCGGCATGAATCTTCATTTTGTATCGTCGGTGTGAGCTCTTGTCTCAGTTACAAACCCAAAGCCACCTGCACAGAGTTGAAGAACAGCAGAGGGTGGAAGGGACCTCTAGCTTCCCTGCTCAAGGCAGGATGAGCTGGAGAGCAGGTTGCACAGAACCATGTCTAGTCAGTCTTTAAATGCTGCCAAGAATGGGGACTACAACCTGTTTCAGTGCTCGATCAGTGAAAATGTTTTTTTTTTTTCAATGCTTAAACAGAATTATCAGGAATACTATGCAAAATATGCCCCAGAGTTGCAAAGACAAGTGTACACTTTAGTCTTGCTATACCTGATAGACTTAAATTAAGCTGAATTAAACAGACAACGTATATAGGTGTTGTTCAACATTTATCACACGAGTCTCCATTTTTGTTAGACCTATTAGCACTATTTTTTTAATGAAAAGAAATATATTCAATATGAGTTATTCTTCAAAATATGAGTTATTCTTCAAAAGCGCTAAAAAATTACAAGTCTATATAGTCAGTTTCAGACTACCTAATAGAAATTGACCACAAATTAATTGATTCAGAATTTAAAATGAAGAATATATTGATAATGTTATTTTTGTATCTATTACGCAGCAATTCATTAATGAGAATGCCATCCACAGTGGAAGTGGATTGCTAAAGTATCGATAGGAGAAAGCCCTGCTGATCAGCTTTGATGATCAGCTCTATACAAATACTCGAGTCAAACTTCCCCATGCTATGGGTGTGACATTCGAGAGTGGCAGAAGTGACACAACACAGGTAACCGAATAGGACATCATCTCAAGAGTACTCACAACCCCATAAGAAGTATTTTAACCTTCACTCAAATAAAGGCTCCTTAGAAACACTGGGGAAAGATTCAGTAATGACAGCTAACTTTGCACAAGATGAATGGCAGCAGAACTAGAGGGATGYTGAATGGAGCCCTCTTACCCACGATACCTTTTCCTTTCCCAAATTGAAGTCACATATTTCCAGGTGGTTGCAACACAGTAATTAGAAAGGTACACGTATATGGAATTTCTCTCACAGTGCATGGTAGGTGCAATTATTCATAGACGGTTAGGAAAGTGCTCAAAAAGCTAATAAAAAAAWTTTACAGGAGAGGGAAATCAGTAGTTTTTTTTAATTTTAGACAATAACTGGCAGCGCCATTTAACACAAAGGACTCTGGGACCTCTGAAAAGACTTTTCAATTCTACGCAACCAMATCATAATGAGTATTAATCCTCTGACAGGACATTAAAAAAATACTTTTCAAACAACACTGAGCCTTGCTACTAGTAAATAGCTGCACTCTGTTGGCATCTGCAATTATGAAGGGATTACTGACCATATAAACCTTGTACAGTAGGAATTTTGGGTCAATTTCAAAAGCCCAAAAACAATTACATTTGAGAAATCAACTAGGCACAAATACAAGCCTAATGGGCCTTATCTACAATACTAAGTTTGCCATTAACCTCCTGCCTTTGCTTCAAAAAAACCAATGTGATTATTCTCCGAATAAATGCTGCTGAGATACAACAATATACAAACCTTAAAATACTAATTGTAATTATACATTACCATACTGGAAGAATACCATAAYAGTAAACTTATTAATATCCCCCAGAAGAAATACACACTATTTTTTTTTAAATGACACGCATAAAATTTGTAAGCTTTAACCCCAACTATATTGGGGGGGAGGGGAGTTGGTCCAAGCTAGGATCTGAATACACAAAAAGTGATTAAAAATATTGGACTTCTGTGCAGATCAAGTAAAGGTCATCACTGGGAAAGGAAAGCWCTTTACACAGCGTATGCCTGTGTGTGTGTGTGTGTGTTGGGAGCAGTGCTATATATTTTTTCAAATAGTCCAGATTCAAATACTTGAAAGGCATGAAATTTATATAGGAAATTTATACCACATCAATCCTGAAAAGATATTAATCAGAACTAGGCTGACTCTTCCGCATGTCCCCACCACACAGGTAATGCTAAACATGATCTAGCTCAGCTTCTATTCTCAGGTGGCATTTAGTGMATTTGAGTGATTTGATAAGCAGGTAGTCTTTCTGAAGGAAAGATTGAAACTTTAATTGCAGCAATAAAATCACTACAAAGAAATGTTTATTTCCTTAGCCCCATTTCTCTGTAAATCCGGACTTCAACAACAACTCAAATAATCAATATTTTAAATTGAGAATCTGCTACTCTGTTTTCCCATGTTGTCCCTAGGACTTAATAAATACAAGTATCTATTGAATTGAAATTAGGTGTAATCTATCACAACCACTATTAGCAAAAGGAAACCAAACAACATATTAAACAAATCACCTGATAACTAAAAGAAATCACAAGCAACATTCTTTCGTATTCAATAAATACTACAGGTATTTGGAAGGCTATCCCTTAAGCTGCAGCACCACAGAACCCTTCATGAGGAGCACTGCAGGCTCACAGATAACCTCTGGCAGCTCAGGAGTTACCATTGCTGCTCTCTGCTCCCCATGTCCACCAAAGTTATCAGCCCAAGATCAGAGGAGAAAACATGCCTGAACTGCTCTTTCGCACCATCTAGAAACCGCAGCTGATCAGCAGGGATACACGGTCAAGTCTGGACTTTACAACAACCAACCAGCATCACAGATGCACACTGTCTTACAACTCCTGTTGTGAAAGCAGTAACTTCTCACAGAGGGTCCAAGCAGACAAATGGTGGCAGTAGCTTTTTATATACATGACAAAAATCAAAACTTGTCTCTGAGCATAGAGACCCTAAGAAACCAAAAAAAAAATCTTGAAAGTCGCTACCAAAACAAGGACTAGAAAATAGGTTTTAACGGACTAAATAAAAGCATATTAGCAACTGAAGTAGYTTACTGTAATTGCACAATTCATCACATCAAAGTTTAATGCTAAAAAGTCAGGTAAGCAGTACACAATGCCAACACACTGATTTCATATCAGCACCATATCCTCATCTTGTGAGGTTTCATAAGGCAAGCAGTGCAAATTCATTAATTTTTCTGTGCCTAAATCACGTTAACAATAACGCTACAGAGACAGTATTAGAGTTTTTGGCACAAATATTTTCATTTCTCAAAACATAATATTTGAAAAGGGGGATTGAAAAATTCAAGGCATAAACAATGAATTTCACAATACTTTTTTCTTTGGTTGACTGCAGTTTTTACAAATAATTTCAGTTTTAGAATAGAGGCACCAAGAACTGACTTTAAGGGTATGCCTACGCTAGTATTTTAGTTCCTATCAGGAATGTGCTTTTGAAGCAAGCTTCCTGACACCCTCTCTAATCCMGTTTATACTATGGAATAATAAATTTCTTTTTATGACACTAAATTAGAAGATGCACTTTAGGAGCACACCCTAATGAATTCATTCTACTATTCAGTGTGTAGGACCAGGCCAGAACTAGTTCAAAGAAAACTTTCTGGCATGCATACACAGCATGAATGAGAGGGCCTCGGCATCACACCTATTGTGTCATGCTACTGGCTAAGAGAAACTACAGATTTAAGCTTATGTATCAACTTATTACTTGTTCTTGAAGTATCAGTCTTAATAGAATTATTACATACACATTTTAAGAACATTCAAGAAAAGAGCATTAAACTATAARCAGAAATTGCAACTAGTTTTATTCCACAGATAGTTTAAATCAGTCTTGTTTACTATAAATAAATGAAATTATGCATTAGATTTCTTGCTAGGATCAGGATTGTGATTCCATATTTGGTTGCAATTAAAATGAAGATTTTAACAGTTGTCAATTCACTMAAGCTATGAATAAAGGAATTCACACAATCCTTCTATGGTATATGACCCTCCACATGTTTTCATCAGTTAAAATTTTTTGCTTTAACTTTAAATTAAGAAAATGAAAATTTAATACTTGAAGTCTCAGTAGGTGTGTAAACACATGCATTTACACAGTATCTGAAGCTTGCATGCAGACCAAAAAGTACCAGTCAGTATATTCAATTGTTTAATTTTGCACAGATTTTTTTTTCTTGTCAGATAACAATGCAAGACAGAGGTGCTTCCACTGCAGCCACGTGGAACCGGGCTGCTGCAGCCCCACACGGCCCCCATGCTGTGCAGTCCTGCCTCCCTCTTGTGCCAACACTAAGGATACACACATATGTATCAAAAATAGTCTGTGATTCATGTTTTGCCCACGTAGCCCCTGAAASCAGCACACCCCAGTACCAAAGAGTACTGGTGCCTTCACAAGGGAGAGCAGCAGCAGGACCACATGGCTGGGGGAAACTGAACCACTTCCTCGAGCAAGAGTGACCACCAACTGACTTAGCTGCCATGTGAAACCACACCCCGACAGCAGCTTAAGAACTCCCAGCTGTTGTGAAGCAGCCGGGCTTGTTACCCAAACACATATCCTTTCATTCACTATTCTATGCAAATCTTCTGYCTCAATGCTAACTTCAAGAATATGCACAAATAGGCAGAAATACAGGTTAATGAAGGGCTGGCTTTCTCATGCGAGGAGCTGAGGTTGTGGCATTATTGCCGTGGCAGTGATAAGGGCATCCCTAGGTAGATTTATATTGCACAGCCTTTTAGCTTTTCATTTCCAGACTTCTAYTGCTTTGGCAGTGTAGGATTTGTGTACAGCAACCTTAAATGCTTCAGTTATTTTCATATATTCCATTTACTGCACAGATGAAAGTGTTCCTTAGAGGAAGAAATAAGAAAAAGAAAATTAGTCATGTGTGTTAAACCTTCTATTGTTGGACAGAAGTGTGACACAAACGTAACTACCTGCAGATAGTTCTAGACATATCCAGTCCCCAAACAACAGGTTTGCAAATGAAACAATTTATGCATCTGGAAGTGCAATCAAGTCACACATTTCATCTCCAGCAGCATCAACTTGAATTATTCAAAAGTATTCAGAGAGCTGTGCTGCTGAAGATAAAAGCTTACTGGTAGACCTTCAGACTATTCAGTCCTGTTGAACTCGAGTCCCCCTGTTTGAGTAACAGCACCTTTTGCACTAAGTTAAACACACCTACAAAAGTATTCAATATTCACAGGACTAGCTAGTACCATATTTATATTTCAGGAAAATGTAAGAGTTGGAACAGGTTCCTTACAAGAATCAGGAGCTTCAGAAAACCCAACTGGGTAGTTATAAGTGAGAAAAAATAAAATCACAAATACCAAGTACTTCACAGGTGACCAATACTAGTTGCATTAGACATTTGAAATTGGTCAAACTGCTAAGGGGATTTTGACTTTCTTTGTATTATTTACAGTCTCATTCCTCAAGCAATCTAACATCTTGTTTGCTGTTTTCACTGCAAGGTTTTCCGTGAGATCACTACAGTGATAAGCCAGGTTGGCTTCTTGAGCTAACAGTTTATTTAGAACTCATGGAATGATGCCCAAGCAGTTTCTCTTTCCCTCAGATTTGCTTTACTTTGCAAGTAGGCATTTTACCTTCCCCACAACAGATAGGTATAAAGCCTGGGGCCACTCGCACCCAAATCACCAAGTCTTTTTGCTCTTGCACTAACCAGTGATCTAGAAAAGCTGCACAGAAAACAAACATAGGGAAAACACTGATAGCTATCCCCCTCTTCTATTAAGTTGGAATAAGTGTCTGAAGACACCTTAAACTCCTTTAGCTAACAGTTGTTTTTATGGGCCTAGAAGACATTATCAGTAACAGTTGATAAGCATAAGTATACTCCTGAAATCTGGTACTAAGCTGCAGAAAACTGAAGTGTGTTTACTGAAGTGTGCATACTTTGTTAGAAGGGCTGCTTACCTAAAAAGAGCATAAAAACACATAACTGAGAAGCTTTTCTAAATGCAGTTTACCAGAGCATTTTCCAGGGGAGTTCAGAACATGGCAAACTTTKAGGCATGAAAGCTGACAAGGGGAAACTGCCAAACACAGCAATTACTACAAATTGTTGCTGATTAAGTATGGCTCCCTGTGCATARTTTCCTCAATAATTACATGACACAYATCAGAGTAGACTTTTCGTTTTCTGCATTGGTAGCTTTGCAGCCCAATTAAGGCTTCTGCGTGTTACCTGGCCAGTAGCAGTAAAACTCTCCACATACATATTGCAAACACAGGTCTAACTCTACCTTAAGACTGCGTTTCTCATTGTTAGAAGGTGCCTTGATGACTACAGGTAAGCCAACACCGGCTGAATGCCCCCAAAGGAATCGACATAATGGAAGCGGCTCCGCTTCAGCTGCGCGCAAAACCCCGCGTTTCCTTCCGCGCTGCCTTTCGCCCGCCGGCAGGACGCGCCGTGCCCACCTCCCCGGAGCTCCCGGGGGCTCCAGCGGCGCGGGGCGAGCGGGACACGCTCCCGCGCGGGCCCGGCCCGGCCTCGCGGCGCGGCCCGCGCTGCCCCGCGCCCTCCCCTCCCTCCGCCCGGCCGGCTCAGCCCTGCCCGGCCCCGGCCCGGCCCGCGCTGGGGGCTCCCAGCGCGAGGGGCTGCGGCGGGGCCGAGGCCGCCGTCCCGCCGCGCCTACCTGCATGACCACGTCGTTGGGCAGCTGCGCGGCGCGGAAGAGCTCCAGGACGCGCCCGTTGGACGCCACCTTCTTGGTGCTCTCGGTGTCGCAGTAGGAGAAGAGGTCGCAGTAGTAGCGCTGCTCCGCCTCGCTCAGCGTCAGGCCCTCCATCTTACACGGCGCGCGGCGCCGCGCTCCCGCCGCCGCCGCCTCCGCCCCGCGGCCAACGGCGGCGCCCGGCAGCCGGGGGCGGGGGAGAGCGCGAGCCGCTCGGCTCGGCCCGGCCCGGCGCGGCGGGGAGAGGGACCAGGAGGAGGAGGAGGAGGAGGAGGAGGAGGAGGAGGAGGAGGCCGCCGCCGCGCGCCCAGCCAACGGCCGCGCGCTAGCGGCCGCTCACACGTTACCCCCCCCGCGCAGCGGCGCCTGCGCCCACCGGCCGCCGAGTGCGCGTGCGCGGCGGAGTGGGGCTGGGCGGGGCGCGCGCCGGCTCCGCCCCCGGCGCGGGACCCGGATGTGCGGCCGTTGGCGCGGGGCAGCAGCGCCCGCTGCGGGGCGGCCGTTGGCGCCGGCTGCCAGGCGCGGAGCAATGGGGCGGCAAGGGCCACGCTAGTGTTTCCTACATCCATGGTTTAATACACTGAGATTTTATAAGCTGGGAATCACCAGGTGATTCTCCATAGCGCCCAAGCCTGTACCCTCGAGGTGCTTCCTCTTCCCCCTTCAGTGCTTCGTGCCCTGCCGCTGCACGGCACAAGGTGCCTGGAAGCGGCCCCTGCACCAGCCCAGCACGGAAGGATAAAGGAGCTCACCTCTTCACACAGAGTTACCAGCGTTACCTTTCTGCTTGGCTCTCTGCTTTGTCTTTCCTAGGCTCTTCCTCAATGCAGCGCAGCTGTGGAGTGTTTGTGGTGCAACTGCTCCAGAAGGGAGTCCCCTGCTGAGGGACTCCCTGACATGGTTTAACCTGTGCAGAATGTCCTAGCCTCCTAGAAGGCCCATGATAGTACCTGCTCTCATTTAAGTCCTGCTGAGATGGCAATCCATTACTTAGAGGCCTCCTCTTTTCCCCCCTCCCCCCATTARTTTATCCTTCTTCCTTTCCTTCACCCACATTCCCTTAAAGCTCTGCCATTTTCTTTCCAAATGGCTGCTGCTCTTACTGTCCTTGGCTTAAGCATCTCATCCTTTCTGCCATGAGCTCCAATTTCCAAAGTTTGATTGCAGCATTTGTCCCCTATTTGAACTAAAAGGGCACCGTTATAATTTAAGAGTAATACAAATTGTCTTTCTATAGCAGGTTATGTTCTGAACTTCAAGTGGAAATTAATCTTCCGTGCTGTATTTGAAATAGTGTGCCCTCTTGCTGCYAATTTATTTTTCTAGTAGCTACAGAAAAATTACTTGTAGTTAACAGAAAAATATAGATGTTCCCAGAAATGTACCATTATTAGGTCTTTTGCAGCCCCAGATGATATCAATGATGAAATCACACAGATTCTTCATGTTTCTCATTCAGTTAAAATTCCTCAGTATARGGTACATTGAAGACATTATGATGAGGTTTTTGATCTATTTAGCCGTTACGATTTTATAAGCTGAGATAAGAAGGGATTAGTGTTGGAGGTCAATTAATTGGAGCCATTGTCACATATCTCTGTAAGTAAAATGAATGTAACCTTTAATCGGGGGCTCAATTGCATCCTGGAGCACTGTCGGCTCAGCGGAGTCCCCCCCAGGTGTGCCTAACRTCCCCCTTCCCTGCTCTTCGCTCCTCTTGCCAGCTCCCTGTGGGGCTCACGGCATCATTTCAGCTGCCTCTTGTCCCCAGTGTGTTTCTGAGTTGTGTTAACTTACATTAGCATTTAGTTACACTAGCACTTTCCAGTGCAACTGACCTAAACAATAAAACCACCCTCTAGTCCTATTTTTTTTTAGTTTGGGGAAATCTCTATCAGAGCATTCCCTGGAGTTCATATTAGACGTGCAAAGAGGGAGGTTTATTGCAAAATGCCTTCCCAACTGCCTTAAATTGTGATGTAAACATAACAGGAGGAACTTCCTTGGCTTTTTAAGGTAYCATACTTTTTATATTCTCTAATGCATCTCCTTCTAGTGCTTAATTTTACTGTATTTTCTGTGAAGCAACTACTCAATGACACATTGATATCACAGCAGTTGTTCTTTTAAAGGATCAAAGCAAAAGAAAATCATCATTACTGGGCCAAGATTAAGGAYTCAGATGGAAGGAAGTACAAAATTATTTTGCTTCCCATAATATTTTTTAGAATCAGAACCAAATCATACACCAATAAAGCATTACCTTTTAGAAAAGGAATATTTTACAACTTAGTAGGCAACTAAAAACCTCTATGTTAGTTGCTAATAAGAATAAAAATAAGAATGGATACACTGTAATGTTTTCTTCTTTAAGGCAATTGCCAGTTAAAAGACTGTCCAGGTTTCGATATCTATTATTAGCAGAATCTATTACCTATTAGCAGTACCTATGATCAGCAATATCTATTATTAGCTAATTTCTAAATATATATATATATAATTCAAACACATGCATATATGGAATCTTGTCTGCACCAGGTAATGACTTGGTAATGGGAGTACCAAGTCTAGGATCTTCCTGCTTCTCATGGGCCTTTGAATTCTGAACTCTTGTCACAGGCCCTTTTTCCACTGCCATTCCTTGCAGCCAAATTGATCATATGTTTAGCTAACTTTTCTATTAGAACACCCGTTAAAAACTTTCAKCCTTTTACAGTGTTTGTTTGGGTGCCCTGTGCATGCTGCACACCTTTCCCAAGGTTGAGGTGGGTGGCACAGGGGTTGGTCGTCGCTTTTCTACATCCTTGGGCACACACAATGCTGCGGAGCAGGTTTTGCGCGCTCGGCCCTTGCGTTCCTTTCGCTTGCAACTCATGGTGAGTTACAGGAACTTGTGCTCTTCTGATCCCTTCATGGAAAGACGAGTGGTGTCTTGTGGTCAGAATGGATGGCATATGTTTAAAAAATCTGCGGCTGCCGACTCCGGAGATGCTTTTTTGTTGCTAACTCATCTTTTCGAAAAGGCACCTCTGGAGGTGGCAAACTGTGTTTCCACACAGAAGGATACTGTGGCCATGGTGCTAATGCTTACAAATCAAACAAGTCCCTGTTTCATTCTTCTAAAAGCCACCCTCATACTTGTYATATGAATTCCTATCATATGAAAAATCAACATTTTAAATTTTAATTATAGTCAATATCTCATAGATTTTACAGATTATTTATGCTTACAATCTTTAAATTTYTCCGTGTATTTTCTGTGTTACACTTTGTGACCTCTTTTTTTTTTTTTTCATCCTTGGTATTTGCATTCTTACAGTTTTGATAAACTACCAAAAGACCAAAATCTAAAGCAATATAGTTACCAAAATGTGGTCATTCTGGTCCTTTCTGAATCTTTGTTCAGGTACATCCCATACAGGAATATAACTTCTCTCTCAACAGCCTCTATAGCATTAAAATACATGTGGGATCCTAGCTGGAGACATTATCTGTGGAGTATTTAAAAAAAGAAAGTGTAAATTACCACAATGGAAGGTGAATAATACTTTCCCATAGCATCCACCATTGCACTGCTCAGTTTTCCCCTAAGCTTTTAATTCACATATATCTACCATCAAACAACTTGACTCCTTTTCTCTGTCATCTACATATATCATTTGACTGAAGGCAGCAAGGAGTCAAATGAAAGCCCTTTAAAAGAAAATTTTTTATTAAAGAAAATAAAAAAAAAAAAAAGTATGTTTTCCTTTCATGATTTTGGTGAATTTCTCTAGTCTCTTATAGGAGTAAAAACTCCCTTTAGAGCCTTCCAGCAGGGACCTATGAATGCAGCTGGTCCTGCCGCTGTMTTTATTTACTGATTTTTCACAACAATGTCTACATCCTCTTTTACAAATGCATCCTTTATTTCTAATTTAATAGTGAGAGGCTGGTAAAATAGTTAAACTTTCTTTGTGCTTTTTGGCATTATCTAACATACATAATTCATTATATATATATTTTTTTAATATTGATAACAGCCGTCATGAAATATGATAATCTCTTATTCAAATAACTTCCTCATAATCCATTTAGTTATTTTCGTGCTCTTGTCCCTAACGTTTACATTACTGAAGCACCAGCCAGTCTGAATGTTCTTGAACTCCCTTCATTGCCTTTATTATTTACTTAGTTCGCAGCTCCCTGGATCCTTAAGTGATTCTCATTGTTCTCGCACTTCTTTCCCCTTTCCTCTCTCCCCTTGACCGTGGAAGCGCACTCCAACTTGCCGAAGGAAGAGGATGTTATCCCTTCCTCGCCTGAACAACCGTCTCCATCTGGAAGGGCTGTTAATGGCTGTTTCAGGAAGCTTCTGTCACAGGACTGGATTTGTCACAAACTGGTTGCTGGGTAGGAAGAAGTGCTGAAAAATAAATTTCAGATCTCTATTTATAGTTTGCCATATATACCCTTCCTTTTCCTACTGTCTGCTTTGAGCCATATCAATTTATTTTTTTTCTTTCCATTTCATTTATATTTCGGTTTCCATCCTACCATTTGCCCCCTGTTTTTAGTTAAAAACAGGTACTCATGGATTTTAATTCCATCCTTCCTTTTTTCCTTTTCCACCTTTCTCCCTCACATTCTTAATACAATCCTCTTAAATATCCATAATCTTGGGATTTATATTCCCAACTTTTCCCCGCCTTTCACCAGCCTGTTATTTTATAGTGTGATTCTGCCTCTTGCTCAGAATTTAACTCAGCCTGTATTTTYAACTGTTTTCCATTAATATCAGTTTCCCAAAAACTTGAATGTGTGCCTTTCCTTGATGGTGTGGGCTGTTCTGGATGTGTTAAGAGAAGTAAAATGTAAATAAAAAGTACAAGACAGTAAATACACTGTCTTGTATTTGTTTAAGATAGCAGTAAGCTGGTCTAGTTCTTTCTCTTTAAGCCTTCTAGATCAAAACCACCCCAACCTTCTTTTAAATCTGCTTCTTTTGTTAAAAGCAATGCTGTTTTAATGGCATTTCTCTGATGTTTGGGTCTGGGATAGGAGGGAGATTAAAAATGCTAAATGCTCAACTGATGATGAGGGAACCCAATATTATAAGGCTTATATGTACACCTATCTTTAATATATTTTAGAGAATCGCCCTTCCTTGCATTTTCTCATTTTTTTAAACAGCCAAGGCCCTGCCATGTTTAAGTTCCTCACTTATCTCCGTGTCCCCACATTAGGTAACGTTGCATTTACATTCGTCTACCTGGAAGCCAGATTTTAAAAGATGATAGTAGCTGCATTGTACCACCATTCCTATTCAAAGAAAACTGTTCTTTTTTTTTTAACAATAATTGAAACTTTTTCTGTTTGCATGAAGTGACTCAAGAGGTCAGAAAAGAAAGATGCAATTTTCCTGTCAGTGTATAAACCATTCCTCAAGCAAAGTACTTACCATCCAAACCTCGTACTGAATTTGACAGTTAACAAAGTCTAATGACAATCCTGTAATGTAAAATCAATAAACGCTAATTGAACTGAAACTACTGCTCGATCAGAGTAGCAATATACATAAAACACATTCAGATGTTCTAAACAAATAACATTATTTTTGAAATACCATGTCTGTTCCAGGCACTTTAGAAGGTCTGTATTTGGTAATATGGGTGCTAAGTCTACCGAGCTAAGGCTTTYGGCATTTAAGTAGGATTATTACCAAGTACTTCATCTCTTTCTGTGCCTTCTGTGAAACAGTTCTGATCTTAGAGTTAAAATAGAGATAAAGTGGAGATAAAACRAGCACTGGCTGGCTGGAATGAATATATATGCATAAATACAGAAATACAATTACATCTTTTGTYATGCACACATTTCCCCACACGACTGTCAGCTTGTATGTCTGCGTGCCCTTCCCACCAAAGTCCTTTGACAGGATTTGTGTCCGTGACAAGGGAGAAAGAACAGCCCGAGTGCATGATGTGCATCCCTCTTTTCCTGCAGGGTACAATAAGAGGTGAAGAAAAGCAGCTCTTTGCATCATTATTCTTCCAATGTGTCTCTTCTTTCAGGCTAAGGGCAGTTTGGCTCTTTTACAGAGGAAATAATTTCATTAGGAAGGAATTGCAATGTACAGTTACCTCTTTGATTGAAAGGTTATGAGTTTTCTGAACTCGTATCTGTTCTCTGCTCCACAATAGATCAAACTGCCATTGTGATAAAAGGCAATGCTGCTTCTTTGTAGGGATCCAAGCACTGCTCTTATCTGGCTGAGATGGCAATCTAGCTCTTGCAGTTTGAAGAGATGCCAGAAAGTAGCAGGCTCTTCTCTCCCTCACAGCACAGAGGGAGAGGTACTGGTGCAGCTCTTCACAGCTGCCTTTGGAAAGGGTCTTTATAGCTTTTACTTGTTTTTATAGGTCTCTTACCAACAGCTGAGAGATGGAGAAAGGCAAAGCCAGGCGTGATTGCTGCGGGTATCTTGCGGTGCATCATGAGCAGCCAGAAGAAATGGMAGAGCCGGGTCCAGCGGGAGCATGCAGCTATCCCGTGCTTGCTCCCACTCCTGTCGCCATTCCCAGCTGAGGAAGGGCAGGAATTTCTTGTGCCGCTTCCCAGTTCACTCCAGTGAGAATTCCTTTAAGCCTGACAAAAAGCCTAGGCCTGGGGTAACCGAAGAGTTGGCCAAGTCAGCTTCGTAACTCAAACTTTGTCTTGCTTAGGTTTATCAATATACGCCAGCCATTCAAATGGTTGGAGACTTGGAAAAAACAACAGATATGAAATAACCTAAAACATAGTTCACTGAGATTTTATGGGAAACAGGTTTATTTGTACAGTTTAAGCTTGTTAACTTGGAAGAGAGAGATTTTAAATAAGAGCTACATTATTTTATCTAATATAAAAACAGAAGCGGCAGCTATCTTTGGCAATGCCTTTTTATCAGACATTTTTATCAAAAATACGCAGCCTTTTTATCAGAAGACTCTTTTGACATTGTCTGTGTAGTACAAGAGCATCTTATTAATTATTAGATATCCAAATACACCAGGCAGAGATGATGGACTCAGAGTGGCAGCTTTGCTTTTCCAAATGAGGTACAGTTATAAAGGAGGCAGGAAACTCAGAGAACAATAGGTCTAGTCCCATTTTCATTTTGTCTTTTTATAGGGATCTTGAAGGAAGTGAAATAGCTCTGTTTCCTCACATCTGACCTGTGAGAAAAATAGCCTGGCTAGTCAGTTGTTAGCTTGGGAACACAGATTAATTATATTTCCCAGTACTGAAATAAAGGATGTGTATTCCTTAGAAAGTAAGTGAATGAAAAAGGGTCTATGCTTCTACTGGTGAAATATTAAACTTACCACCTTCTGTTTGCCTCTGTGATGGAAACACAAAGACAGGGCAGTCCAAGCAGTAGTGATGAATTAACTGTCACACCAAATCTTAATTAATGACTATTTGCTATTGTAAGAAGCCATTAATATTGAGATTATTTGTGCCTTTGCTTAAGGGATCATTAGTTAATCAATAAAATGGAGTCATCAATATGCCCTTGGTACTTGAGTTACTTTGCATTACCTGTTATGTATCTCTCAACCCACAACTGTGACCGAAGAGTTTTTACTGCTTTTGCATATCTTTAGCTATTTAAAGTTAAATGTCATCTCCAAGCCAGTTATTGCAGCTCTCTCCATGGTGGTGCACATCCAAAAGCAAGGCCCTGACCTTCTGAAAGTCCTCACCGTCTTATCCCTCTTCTTTACTACAGAGAGATAATAATATTTATTACAAAATTAGGTACCTAACTTAAATCAGACACTGTACTTTTAGGTAGCTAAAATTTGGTGAGATGAATATTAATACAGATGTGAGCATTGGTTATAAAACTTAAAAGCCTTTTTGAAAACTACAAATCTTTCAATTCCCACCCCAAGCCTTGGAGACTGCGCTGGAATGAATGCCTCTCAAATGCCTGTTGACTTTTTGGGAAGGTTGCTAAAGGGACGCGTGGTGCTCTCGCCACAGCTCACAGGAATCCTGCTCTGCAGCTCCTGCAGCGTAGCAGCTTTCGGTGGCTGATGCCCACCACAGAGCAGCGTGAGCCATTTTAAAGAGAGTGCTTCACGGTTGCAACTTGTTCTGAAAGACGTGCGGAGAAAACTCCAGGGAGGACAGCGGGAACCTTCTAAAGGAGGAGAGCGTTAAGGGGCACAACCCTCCCTTTCAAGGAGAAGCCAGAGGCGAGTCTCTAACTGCCTTGTCCCTGCGGCTCTCCTCTCTCCTCTGCTTCTCCTGGCAGGTGGAATAACAACTCAGCAGGAGTGGAATGGGAAAGTTGGCTCCTGGCAGTCGCTGGCTCTGCATCCCCTCCTAGTGCTGGAGAGAATCCATCCTCGGCTTGATTCAGTCCTCCGCTCCCGGCTGTACAGGGAGGGGGATTTTTTTGCTGTACATTTTCTTCCACCCATAGGAGCTCTGTGAACTGTCCTCTCCTGGGTCCAGGTATGTCACTGTGTTAGATAACCAAGAAGGCGTTGACTTATCTGTTGGTTTTTGTTTTGTTCTGTTCTGCTTTGTTTTCCCTCCATTTTAAGATCTCACCTTTCCTTAACATATCTGGGAGGGAGATGCCTCCCATATAACACATCCCAAATACTATACATGTGCCCACATGTACTTTTCCTTTTTGATATAAATACATACTGTGCTTAAATAGTTGGCAAGTTGCTCACGCTGCACTGTCTTTCTTTACTTAGTCTGTGATGTAACTGTCTAAAGAAAAAATAGCATTGCCTTTTTGTTTTGTTTCTCCTTTTTCCTGATAGCACTGCATTCACATGGCTGTCTATGTTTTCTAGAGCTGAAAYAGTCTCAGACATAACTTGTAGAATCATCAGCAAAACCTTACAGATTCTGTCAAATGTACTGACCATCAGAAGCACACCACTATGTGTGACTATCACATAATCTAGTATTATTTTATATGCTTCCACTAAAGTCAAATAAACTTTTAAAATAGCCTGTTTTCTAATAGTGGAAGGGTATTGAAACTGGCCTAAATTTGCATTAGAAGGACTTCGATTCAGAGGAAATCCATTGGGAAGTTTCTCTAATAGTTTACAAAGAAAACTTGTCTCATGCAAGACAGCTTTTGTGTTTTCCTTCGATAAACATACGAGAAGTGAGATTCATTTGTCCTATTCATTTTTGTGACAACACATTTTTAGAATAATACCAAAGCCACAATGACTTGAGAGGCTTATTATTTCTATACTTAACTAAATCAGCACGTAACACAATTAGGTCGGCTACTGAAACTCAAGAAGATAGACGGTTTCAYTCAATTTTCTAAACTGTGTTTTAAATCTAGGCTTTTCTATTTTTCTTCTGTATTTATTAGATCTAAATCTAGTCACCAGACACACCAGAGATGCTTGGACAAAGCTTCCTTGAAGAAAAAAGAAAAAGGGGAGACAAACCCAGCAGTTTTGGATTCATAATTGCAATTAGCTTCACAGATGGAAAGTTTACAAAATTCCATAAAACTAATTTTTCCAAAAAAAGATGAAGGAGAAAACTGGCACATCATTTATAATCAAATAGCAAGGTATGTTCAACAGTGTGAATTTGATCTGCATCCCTAGGAGCTAAGTGTCTACTGCTTGAAATCAACTTACAGTTTGACCTTCTGCACCTTGGCAGAAAGTTTTCATAGAATATCAGGTCAATAAACGAGATCATTAGCAGTGCTCTGTGGGCAGCTGCATTTGAAATCTCATCCTTGTTCCGTGCTGCACTGACAACAGCATGAAATCAAACGARTTAGCATCAAAACACTTGCAGCGACAGCACCAGTGCAATTAGTAAATTCAATCAGTTAAGTATTTGCAACTCATTTCAGATCTGGCCTTGCAGCTTGGAGATAGAATTCTTAAAAGGCAGTCTGTGTAAAAWTTTGACCCTGCCGATATATTTCCTTATAAGCAGGAACCAGTAACGTGCTCCTGTACCTGACTTCAAAACTTAATGCAGTTTCAAAGATTATCAGCTTCAAATGATCTACTATCTTGCACCTTTAAGCACAACTTTCGAGCTGGGAAGTTAGAATGTAGACTATCAAAATTAAACTGGAAGAAAAGTTTTAGTTGTTTACTTCTAAAAGTGATGCTCCTCACCAGCATCATTGCATTAAATGATTATTGGCTCCCATTACTTCAGTGACAGAGGAAATTTTCTTGTGCTTTTTCCCAAGCATGAACTTCTCAGATTTCTCTGAGTGAGGTTTCCATGGCCAGGAGGAGGTATTGACATTTCACTAAAAAAAAAGAATTCATGTAATGATTTTTTGCCATGACAAGACTTTGTCTGTTAAATAAATGCATCCTGACAAATGTCAATCCACAGTTCTATTTCCATAAAATTTTCCTTCAGGAAAAGATTTGATGTACTTCTGTCACGAGTCATTATTAATGCTTGAACTTTAGGAAGGAAATTTATATGAAGCTAATAAATAAAGATATTACACCCAGAGCAGTATTTGAAGTAGATGTGAATAGTAATTCTGTATTAATGTAACTGTCATCTCTTGTTACTACTGGTTGACAACTTTATGTAAAGGCAGTTTTGTTGGTTTCCTGGAAAATTTCCTGAAGTGTCAGTTAGTGTATGTGTATGGAGGGAGGGAAGAGGAGAGGGAAGGCGATTTTTTTTCTGGATACAGGCAAGACATTGGGGCAGAGGGACTGGCACGTCAGCCATAAAGCTGCTACCTGTCCATAGGGAGATGCACTGCCATTTCTCACTCCAACAGATTTCTCACACAAGGAATCTGAAAATGCCATTAGTTGCCATGTTTCTCTCAAATATTCAGCTGTTAAAGCAYGCAATACCATAAAACACATTAAATACAACCAGCTATTTAAATATTTTTTCTTTTTGTCTCCCAAAACCTTCTGATACTCTGCTGTCTCCACACATGGCTGTACGTACTCTTCGCTTCACAACTTCTTGTATAAAAAAGCATCACCCAGGCTCAAAATATACTCCCTGCTAATTCTGACCTTGTGCATATTTAGAGAGCTTTTAAGTYCAGTTTTACAAGGGTCATGTGGCCCTGATCAGACATGTTAGGTCACCCTTTAGTTCTCTTTAAAGTTTTTGATGTAGGACTAACATTACGGGCCCAGTCTTTTAGCCTGTGCTGACAGTAGAGTACTTCTGTCATTTCACACACAGGCTTAGATTGCGTTAGGTGAAGAGCAGGCCATTTTGGTGATTTCCATCAAGATTTTAAGGACTCCTTTTCTGTTCGAGTGCAGTAAAGATCTACACGCTTAAATTAAGTAGAAGAGGTTTTACATTGTTTGAAGCATCTAGGGGATTGTAAGAAGAGTAGAGTTGCCCTGAGGTAATTTGTGAAACAAGACTCAAAGAGACACAGGTGAATAACAGCCTAAGTGAATCACTCCATCTAACTCAATGGATGTATTCATTTCAAGTGCCAAGGCTGTCAGCAGTTGCTCTGTATTTACAGTGTCTCTTGTTCTAAGGCTGGCCAGTCATGTTTGCTTTTACACTAAAAAAAAAAGCCCTATATTTTGTTAGGTTACTTTTCCAGCTCACTGAAAGAGAGAAAAACAAGAAGAAAAAAAAARGRAAAAAAGAAAGAAAAGAAGTGTGGGGGTTTTTTGTGTTTTTGTTTGTTTGTTTGTTTGTTTTCCCCTTACAGGAAAAGTTAGAACCAACCCAGTGCTGTTTTTCTGGCTGCCTGGCTTGTCCCAAATAATAGTTTTTTATTCAGCCATACTGGGTGAATATTGTTTACTTCCCTCAGGTTCCTATGACACCACTGACTTGCWGCCCTGCTGACTTTCTCATTGCAGCCAGTGACCCTGTCTTGCTCCAAGAAGAGGTGTCTCACTTTTCCTGTGGCGTTACAAAGGCCATGGGAGTGAGGAAAACAGAAGATCTTCCACCGCTTGAAATCTTTAAATCATGCAGAGATACTTTTGAACCTTGTTTTGAGCAGGGCCGAAGTTGCTTTGCTGCTTCCTGCTGGATCCCAAGCGGGTGGCACAGCAGGGCACCCAGCCGTGCTCAGAAGCGACTCCTGGGAGGCCAGGGCATGGGCAGGTGGTGGGACGGGGCCCCACGAGACACTCACACTCCTGCTCGAATCTCTCCATGTGTGGAGAGAGGCAGGACAACCTGCGGCACCGGCAGCAGCAACTAAACTTCTGTCAAAATGTACTGAAAGAACAAGGCGGGGTCTGGATTAGATCAGAAGCCAGGTGAGATGGTCTCTTCCAGCACAAAACTCTGCAAATCACAGTGTCAATTCTAGCACTGTTTTAGCTAGTAARAATCTCCACGGAAAACTTTGTGGTACACGTGTGGGTGCACACGGGTGCTTGCCCGCCCACAGGCACRCATAAGGAAACAAAGCATAATATTGTGCAAAATAAGAATGGCCTAGTTTATTATATTATCAATACAATAATAGCAGAGCAAGAATACTTAGCTGATTTATGCTGGAAAACAGAAAAAAGAATGGCCATTGATATGCAAAAGGCCTTGCAAAATTCTTCTGCCTGCTCTTTTCAGGTGTGCTGCATGCCTGGCTGGAGAAACCTGCTTCAGCAAAACTGTTTGCACGTTTCCTGTAAACACTAGAGGCCTTTACAAAGCTAATCTCATGAGGGATAAGAAGACGGGCTCCAGTCTGAACCAGTAAGAGGCTGAAAGGCAGGAGGGGACGAAAGGATAAAGCTGACTGGGCATTCCACAAAGGGGAGAGGCTACGAGARGGCTCCTAGGAGGATCTGTGTTGGGACTTGTGTTATTCCAATGTCATCACTGACGAGGGAAAAAAGGCGACAAAGACTGAATGATTCTATTTCAGATTATCAGAGACTCTCCTTACACTTGGTATTCGCACAGGAAAATAGCAGATGGTGCTGAAAAATGCAAAATAATGTACTGGGAAGAAAATAATCCTAACTATATATAACAGCACAGTGAATGCCTACCACTTGGGAGGTTTTGAAACCACTGTAGACAGTGCTCAGCAGTTTTCAAAAAGGCAAGTAGAATATTGGGAATTATTAGGAGTGAGAACAAAACAGAAAACATCATGATGCAATTGTATATGCTATACCATGTGCTGAATAATGCCGAAAGTCTTAGTAATTCAGCCACAGAAAAGAACCTGGGACGATTTGAAAAATTACAAAGAACAATAAAAAGAAGGATCAACAACATAGATTGGAATTCATTTTATGAGAGATTAAATAAAACCAGGGCTTTTAAGCTTATCAAAGAGATGGTGGCTGGAGCACTACAGTCATGGGCCATCATGGAGAATGGTGGAGACAGACTCAGGATACAGGAAAAAGGAAACACTTCATGAATTCTCAGGAAAACATCATTAAAAATTAACAAAACTACTTTTTTACACATAGCTCCATAAATTAATTATGCAACTGAAGACATCAAGATGTGGAAGCAGGTTAAAGAAGGAACTAGACAAATTCACAGATGAATGCCCACCTGTCACTTTTCAGTGTGATGATTTCTCAGGAAGTCCTTAGTCTAATCCAGTAAGTGCCAGCAGGAACCTTTCCTAGGCTATCAGGGAAAGCCTGGGGATCAACTGTTAGTTTCCCTGTTTATTATACCGTTCCTCCAAATGACTACTCCTAAGTGCTGGAGGCATAATATTGGGTTATATGGATGTTTGATTGTATCCAGTGTGCCTGCTTTTTAGTTCTCCATCCATATTTTTAAATCTTGTGTTGCATAATTCCTCTTTTTTTTTTTTTGTAAACTAATTAATTGTAAAACTAATCATAAAACTGTATTTGGGGGAGATGGTAACAGTATGAAATATTAGTGATGGTCAAATGAGAACAGACCTTTCAAGATGGAATTTCCTTGCTTGGAAAACACAAATGCAATAAGGAGAATTTAAATTATTATCATCATTAAATTATGATTCTGAAGATGACCTACTAAACATGTGAGCAATGTGCTCCTTATCCGTCTTGTGTGCTCCTGTGTCCGTTTCATCCTATTTAATTCAAACAAACAAAAACTCCCCCAGAAAACCAGAACAGAACAAGAACAGAAAAACATCATCTCCCTATTTTTTCATATTTGCTGCCCCTGTAATGACGTAATCACCATCTACCCCTCACGCTGCCCGGCCTGTTTGTCACAGCAACAGATGCTTTTGATTACTGATTTACCTAGAATTATCTTAGCATCACAGGACAAGGAAGGGCCAGGAAAAAGACAGTACTGCCAGCACACAWGCATGCTGCGTTTAGGTAATCTTCTGACGTGCTCCCAGGGAGAGCAATACTTGGATACATTGGATACATTAGGCTGTTTCTTTTCAAGAAACAGAATTTTAAAAATGGTTTTGAATTCCTCAAGAAGGGTTAAAGTATTTCATTACAGATCTTTGTTTCTCTTTCTCATATGTATTATAGTTGATATGCTTGTTATAAATTATGACTATGATTCAAAACAGTCATTGAAAACATTTCTAGCATAGATTTCATAATAATAGTAATACTTTGGGCCCCAAAAGTCCCAAACTATTACTCCATCAAACAGAAATCATCTGTAATAACCATTACATTACCCAGAATGAAGGACTACAATAATTGTGCAGATGTAATGCTGCTCTGATGATTAAGAAATCTAGAGTACTTACGTAACCCAACTGAAAGCATGCTTTTAACCACAATGGCAGAAAAACAGCACCTTTTTTTCTAGTCTGTACTGCTAAGTAACTGGAGTACTTCCCACATTTGCTAACACAGTAATTAGATTCCAKTTTAAAAACTTTATCTTGGTTTCTCTTTAAAGATCTACATATTTTAAGAGAGTATCCAATATAATGTTGGCCARCAAAATGGAGATCTTGTGAAGAGCAGTATGCTGTGACATAAATATGTACTCATATGCACAGTTACAACACTCCTCAGATATTACATTTTTCCTAGAATTCTCTCCTTTGTATTTTATTCAGTTCAGCTTATTTTTTGTTGTTGTTGTTTTTGCAATAAACTAATGAAAACAGAATTGAATGGCAACTCACACGGGACACAAGGCCACCCGGTGAGCTGGTTTGGGATGGTACTGGGGGAGGACGAGCCCCTCCTTCCTCTTCCTGAACTTCCCTCCTGCTCTTCTGCAGCAAGGAAGGCAAATTGCCTCCTGGGGATGAGGCAAGGATCAGGTCTGCCTGCTTCCCTTGGGCTAGCCCAGCTGGTTACTGCACAGGCAGGAGGGACAAAACAGCAGCCCCACAACACAGACTCCCCCATTCTCACTCGCTGGATGGGWGCTGGCTCTGCCTCTGGAGGCAAGAGGCCTCTGTGATAAAGATTAATCTTTGCCACTTTAAAACCCTTAGAAACCCCTTCCAACTTGGGCCGTGAGTAGATGAAAAAAGGGTCTATACTATAAAAACCTGTGTCTTTTTGTATACACATATGCGTATACAAAATATATACTATGTGCAGTGGGTTGAAATTCAGGCGGCATTGGTATTCTTGATTAAATTTCTCAGAGAGATTTAAGATTCATTCATTTAATTATTAACGTACCTCTCACCTCCTTATTTTGCTTATTGTTATGGTTCATTTCCTCAAAAAGAACAGCCTTTACTCATATTAAATATAGCTTAATCTGAGAATATTTTGATTTGGTATTGCCTTCTGAGTATATAGCTCTTTTGCAGCACACTGTTTTCTGATTTTGATGAAGATGTTGTGATTTTTTTAAATGAAAGTAAGTAGTGAATTGTTTAATGCAATGATATTATTCTAATAAAAACACCAATATAAAAAAAGTCAGGAGATGTCTTGGACTCCAAATTTACAGCACTGGAGTGATGAAAACAGATATTATTGGCATGCTTTCTAGCGTGCAAATTAATTTATCTAGCTGCAGGTACTGCCAAATGAGCCCTAGCAGAGCTTGCTGTGGTGGTTCGAGATGCCTTTAGCTATTTTTTCACTCGTGTTAGGAATGAGAAAATGTAGTAAGGGACCAGGCTTAAACTGCACAGGTCGTAGTCTATGAAATTATCTGTCTCATCTTTACAAACTAAGGCATGAAGATGGGAATTGCAAGGGCTGGAAATATCTTATCCCACCTCTGCTTCGGAGGCAGTCATGCCAGACAAAAAGGCAGGAGAGGCAGCGAGGAAGGGCGATGCCATAAGCTATGGCAGTGAAAATTTCTCAAGATTTGGTTAGAGCCTTCCCTGTGACTGGTGGGTTGGTAGCAGGCTCCCTACTCTGTAAGAATACCTACTACTGTTTTAATGCCTGTGTCCTTGAGCAAAAACATGAACTGCTTTGAAGTAGGAAAGGCAACAGCAGTAGCAAACGTATAAAAACAAAAATTTCAACTCCATTCTCCATATTTCTACAGTGTCAAAGGACAAAGACTTGGAGATAAGCAAAAGTAGGCTAAAATGAATCATAACTATATCAAAGCAAATAAAATCAAAGAACTTTATCTAAGTAAATCATGTCAACCTAAACTCATTAAAGCTTTTCGTTAAAAAAAAAAAAAGTGTTTTTTTCTTAGAAGAAAGCAAAACCACAAGGACTTCACAAAACATGTGGCAGAAAATCATGTGGGGAAACCTGCAGCGACGGAGAGCCCTAGGCCACAGCCGGGACGTCGCCGGGCTGCGCTGCCCCGAGGCCCCGGGCGTTTACCGGGTAMAACGACTCCAGGCATCATCCCGAGCCCACAGCGCGGCAGCGGGAAGCGCAGCGACGCCAGGCGCCCCACGGCGCAAGATGGCGGCGCGGGCGGAGCGGCGGGAGGACGTTGCCTCCCTGACCGCCCCTCGCTCCCTCCTTCCCTCCCTCCCTGCGTCCAGCGCCGCCGCTCCCCGCCCGCCCGGAAGGCGGAAAGCGGCAAAGCGGGGCGCGGCGAGGCGCGGCCGGGCCGGTGCCGCCTCCCCCGTCCCCATCATCGCTGCCCGTGCGCCCCGCGGGCTCCCCTCGCCTCGCAGCAGCCTCGCCGCTTCCCCGCGGCTCCCGGCGGCGGGTGAGTGGCGCGGCCGGAGCCTCCCTGCCCGCGCTCCCTTTTCCTTCCCCAGCTCCCTTTTCCTTCCCCCTTCCCGCGCTCCCTTTTCCTCTCGTTCTCGCGCTCCCTTTCCCGTGTGAGAGGCGCGGGGTGTGCGGGGGCAGCGCGGGCTGACTCGCTCTGCTCGACTCTGCCGGCTCCCCGCGCTCGCCGCGTGAATTCCCGGTCAAGAGAGGGAACTTTCCGTGACTTCAGTACTTGGCGTGTAGAGTATGCGGCAATGTAAACTTAATGGTTAGCCGAGGGTGTTTTTACAGATACCTGGAATCCCTTCTCCCGTTTGCTTACCCCTTACCATCGTTGGGTTTGATCTTGAGAATTTGGCAGCGTGCTGTAGATTCCTTCTTTAAAATTATCTAAATGCTGCTATTTAAATTCATGGTGTGTGTGTGTGTATATATGTATATATGTATATATGTATATATATTAAAATAACAGCTTTAATGAAGCTAGTGAAATTATAATAACAAATACTTAAATTGTTAGCTTGGCAAATTATTAATGGTACTGCAAACTTCTAGTTTTAGAGAGGTCATATCTCTTGCTCAGCTAAATAAAATCTGAAAGCTCATAGAGTTTATTTGTTCCATAAGCTAATGTAATTGGAATTCTGAAATCATGTTGTCTTGGGGTTTTAATGCCCTTTTTGCCGAGGTGGTAACCCGGGCAGTACGGGCTGTTGTGAAGCTGTGTGTTAGTTCGTTAATATCTGTTCGGATGTTTGTCACTACTGTGCAATAGGGGTTTGGGTGAGGTTGCCTCAAACTTGCAGGTTAAGTGATGAATCTTTTTGTAAGTGAATTTGGATCATGAAAATCAAATTCCATATATATGTTTTTGTATTTTACCTCTTGCATATATCACAAGGGGCCTGGAGGTAAAAACTATATCACTCTGACTCATTTTAACATAATAAATGAGTAATGGATTTTTGTTGTTGTTGAAAGGAGGCGTTGGTCCTGCAGGCAGATGTGAAGTTTTGACTCTGCTTGCCTGCCAGCCCCTTACAGAGACGGCACCTGCACTCACACAGACCCTTTCAGATAGTGCCCGAGTCCGGAAGCTCTTTCCATCGCTTTGATTCCAGACTATGTTGCCAGCGCCTCTTGAGGCTGCGTTTGACACTTCCTGTCTGCTCTCTTTGGGATGCCCTGTTCCATGTTCTTATCTTGGCACCTTTAGTGGCTCAAGGTGCTCCACATCTTGAGGTTTCACCCTGTTCATGCTGCTTTGTTTACAGCGYAGATCTCAAAACATATTTTAGGTGCTTGCAGTTACTACCTTTGGATCCTTTGTAGCCAAGATCCTTTGTTTGGTGCAACTGTAGCATTGTCACCTGCTAAGCCGTGTGTGGCTGAACTTCCCTGGCATTGATGTGCATTAATGATAGCTGCCATCTGTCACAGGAGGGAGATGCACCAGATTGTGCTTTATATTGCAATAGTTCCTTGGGATCACTGTGAATGGAAATAAGGATCGACATCTTGGGACACTTGCGTGGTTTGACTTGGGATGAGTTTTGCTTGGGCAGATGTGCAGTAGCAGCAGCTGCCCTCTCAGTGCTGCACGCAGCGACCTGCGATAACAGGCTGCGTGACCGAGGCGCCTTGGCAGGATGAGCAGCAAGTTGGGCAAGGCTTTAAAATGAACACGAAACCCAAAGCCACTCACCCACCACATACATTGGAGAGGAATTTAAAGAAAGATGTTCTGTTTTTATTGAGGGCATGGATGGAAGGATGCAGAGCCCCAAAGATCGATGATGCCACCAAACTAGGTGGTTGTGGATTTTGACTGCCCTTGAAATAGTGATTGGCCTTAAACTCATTTATTTGTTTCTTTCCTTCTTTTTTAAATAAATAAATATTCCTCAAACCCAGATCCAGACGTTCTAGCACTTTGAGGTGAGCTTTTTGTGTRTGAGTTTAGAAAGCACTGAAGTTCTATTTTTTTTTATTCCACACAAATGTGGAGGCTCTATCCTTTTAATACTGAAAGCTTTGATTAACCTATAATGATAGGTCTCCAGGCTACAGGGATTCATAAAATGCGGTGATACTCCTGATGAACAGATCAGGCTATGATGGATATGTGCAAAGAACACATGGTGCCCCGGTAATTTTATTAAAATTTATTTTAGTTTTTAGACAACAATGAATGTGGAACATGAAGTTAACCTCCTCGTCGAGGAGATTCGACGTTTGGGAACCAAAAGTAAGTATTGTAATAAGTATTGTAATAAAGTATTATAATACCTCTGACCATACAGATGTAGTCATGTTATATCAACTTCTAAACTTGGCAAGTTAAATTGAACAAGCTCTCTCATCCTGAAAAATTGTGTATGCGCTTAAGGTTGGACTGTTGCTGTATAGTACTCTCCAGAATTCATTGTCTAAAGTAGTCCCATTGTGAAGTTAAACACCGAAGCCTCTGCAACATGGGAGAAGTTGTCTTGAAATCTTACTCTCACTAAAATCAACTGCAAAATTACCCTTTTATTTAGACCTCAAGGATGCTAGCTACAGCCATTGAAGGAAAGAATTACACTTTTACCCTCCACCTGCTTCCTTGGTAACTGCTGAACTTCAGCAGTACAATGTTCATACACTTCTGTTCCGTTCATCGTGGTAGTATATGGAGGGCATTCATTTGTATGCTTAAAACTCTAATCCAGGAGATATAGCCCCAATCTTCCCCTGTCCTTGTCTAAAATAGACTTTCTTCTAAAGAATATTTCAGTGTTTAAAATCTACTTTCTTTGCAAATATTTATTCAATTTGTGGGTTTTATTCAATTTGGGGATGTGGGATCTCTTCATATATATATATATATATATTTCAGTTCTAATGCAATTCCATCAGTTTCATCAGTTTCTGTTTATTTTTCTAAATTTAGCTGTCATATACATCTTGCATTTCATATGATTGTATATATCCTTTAGGAATAATCTAGCTAACCTTAACATACACTTTCAAATTCTCACTTTGTGTGTGAGAAATGCACCCACACTTTTCCACTATGGACCTTAAGTATGCATAAAYATCAGAAGTCATTAGTGAAAATTAATGCAAGAGGTACATGGTCCTTCATACAGGCCACTGTATGGGGAGGAAAAAAAAAAAACTTTGCCTGTTGTTTGTCGTGAACATTCAGAGCATCTTCCTCCATACTGCTCATTATAACAAAGACAAAACATCATGGAAGTGAAGGATCAGGTTGATAGCAATTGGTGAACACCATGGGGTTGCTTTCMGCATTATGAGTGTTTCACTTCTGTTCCTGCAGTAATCTACTAACTGAAAAAYGACCTGCCTGTGTTTGCATGTTTTGTCTCTGATTTAGATGCTGATGGACAAGTGAGTGTGAAATTTGGAGTGCTCTTTGCTGATGAAAAATGTGCCAACCTCTTTGAAGCTCTAGTGGGAACTCTTAAGGCYGCAAAACGACGAAAGGTTGTCTCTTACCAAGGGGAGCTGCTTTTACAAGGTGTTCATGACAACGTTGATATTGTGCTGCTGCAGGACTGAACTAGTTTGCATTTCTGCTGTGCGTTAATTGAATTGTTTCAGGCGATGACTTACAAGATCCTCAGAATAAGGCTAATGATTCTAATACATTTTGATGTATTTTCTATGTCTTTATAGCCAAAAGGAAGCCATCTTATTTTGGAAAACATTCCTTTTTGTAATTCCTCAAACAGTACTGTACACAATTAAGGTAAAAGATGACAGATGTTTTTTAATCTCAGGTAATACTCATAAAGGTATTTGATAAAGGTTATTTTCAACACATGAAGAAGAGGAGTGATAATTTAATGTTTACAATTTAAAATGTGCCATGAAAGTGTAAAATAAAAGCACATACTTAAATTTGTATTACTGTTGATATTTGCAAACTGAAATGAAAATAAATTGAATTTCACTAAGCAACATGGTTAAATGACTGTACAGAAAATGTGTTGGGGAGTTGGAAGTAATTTTGCAGCATGATTCAATCTGAAAATGTCCATCCCTTCTTAYGGGCAGCAAAAACAAAGAACACTGAGTCAGATGCATAAGTGGGCTCGCCTCAGGGCGGTTTTATAGGAGCAAACTGAGTGTCACATGTTTAACAAAGCACAGACTAGTAATAATTTGCTTCTGTGTGGCAATCACAGTTTTACTTCCCACGCTTCTGAATTCCCTGAGCAGAATTTTCTATAACCTCGAGCCCTTCCCACCTCTCTCGCCCATTTCCCTTGTTAGTGGGAGGAATTCCGCGTTGTTTGCAGCTCCATAAAAGCAATGGCAATGAGGAATGCGCTTTCAGGCAGCTGTAGAGCTTCTCCAGCTTGTCTCCTGGCTCAGATGAGAAAGCAAAAAGTACGTAAATGCATAGTAAGCGTGAGCATGTTTTCAGTCTGGAATTACTTTCCACACTTACTACCCTTACTAGTGTCTTTCACTGCTGTCTCTTTCTCATGAAACTACCAGACAAGCCTGCTCCTGTGACACAACGTGTTTAACGACCAGATTGTGCATGGGAAGCTACAAATAATAGATGTGCTGCATCTGTGTCTGGCAGTATTCAAGGCTGCCTTCATTTATTTGCCTTCTAGACTTACGAAGGAAGTGGCCCAGGAGTTCCCTCAGTGCTTTCGTGCAAGGTTATCCGGAAGCGGTACAGCAACTTCASACTGGGGTTGTTTCTTTCACAGAAATCACACGGTCTCTTAGTTGCCTAAAGCATAAAGTGAGAGGAGCGGAGGAGAAAAAAAAAAAAAAGCCTTTTAGATTGTTTTCTAAACTGTTGCTAGTTAGTCTTAACAGCATGAAACATTCTGTCTATGAGGGAGAAGGTGGTTTTGGGGGAGAATCGTAGTGGGTCTAAGTAAATGTGCCTGCTGCTCTGTGCTTCTAGTCTTTGCTTGCAAATTCATCCACTTTGAAGAATAGTAAAATGGAGGAATTTCCCTCTACTTAAACCATTCTGCACCTGTGGAAGGTTAAAGATGTCTTCTTATTTCCAGATAGGAAATGTGTGCACGACTGTGGGATCTCCACGAAGCTGTGTAATTCCAGCAGCTGTCCCCTTAATCTTTGTTTGCTCAGCTTTATGCAGCAAGAGAGAAGCCCAGAGCTCGAGTGCCGACAGTGCTGGGCTGCCCGTGTCTGCGCTGGCCCGGAGCGTGGGCCAGGGAGCAGGGAAGGGGCTCGTGGGAAGCCCGAGCGCTCTGTGTCGTGGCCGGCTCGGGCTCGGTGGCCGAGCAGAGCGTCGGCGGGTTTGCTGGCCCCACGCCAGCCCTGCTTGGCTGCTGCGCTCCCCTTTCCAGACCGGAGCGGGSGAGTGCGCACCGCTGTGCCTCACGGTGCCGCTGAGGCCGGGCGTTTGCATGTGGGGTGGAAGTAGAGGGTTCTGTGTCCGGATAGCCACGGTTGTTTCTTCCTCTGCTGTCCAGAGGCCTGAGTCACTGCCTGGCTCACCGCACAGCGGAGTACGCCGAGAGGCTGAGTGCCTTGCAGTGTTTTGGGAAGTGTGGGCTCCGGCCTGCCCCYTCCCTGGGCACCTTCCACAGCTCCGTGGGCACTGAAGCAGCTTCAGGCTTGAGAACCTAGTAAACCTAGTAAGGAATCCAGGTCCTAGTAAACCCAAGTGGAGCGTCGGAGGGAGCATGAAGAGACTCTTAGGCCTTGTTTGAATTTATCCTTTTAGCAATGTTAATAAATGTATCTGTAGCTTCTGGGAACACTGCATAGCAAAAAAGAGTGAAACTTGGCACTGAAGCAAACGTGTGACGACCATGTGACGACCACAGCAGACTCCGTCTGTGTGCTACCACAGGGAGATAAGAYTGATTTTTTAAATTTTGCTCTGTTTCTGGAAGCAGAAGAGGAGCCATGTACCCAGAACAGTACTAATGTAATGTAACAGTACATGTACTTGTACTAAGTGCAATGTATAACTTGTCCAGTGGCCCCTGAGTTTTATAGGTTCCTTTAGGCTCCATGCTAGCTCTCATGACCTCATTTCTAAATTTGTCACGGAGAAAATCAAGCGCTAACAGTGTTTCGTATGTGTGGGACCGTGCCTGTGCATCCTTGTGCCAGAGGAAATCATTACTACAGCTACTGGCTGAGGCACAAGATGTGGTTCCTGGAGCACTTGACACTGTACTGAAAAAGCTCCTTACAGGAAGACATTATCTATTTCTGGGAGCATTAGGGCAGTCAGCAATCCACTGTGGTGGGTTCTTGACCCTATCAGTMACAGATCTGAAGGGAATGAGCAGGTCAGCCAGGAACAACAGTGATTCCAAAAGAGCAAGTTATTCCCCTGACTGCAGTAAAATAGGAAGATATAAAGGTATGATCTCTGACAACAGCATCAAAGAGTGGTCGATAGAGGGCTTACCTGCATATCCCAGTGCTGGGGAGTTAGCTAGTGCAGTCTCTTGCCTACCTAAGATCTCTGAGCACGGTGGAAACCAGGAGCAGGTTTGATGAGGCCCAGGGGAATGTAGCTGGTGCAGTTTAAGCTGTTATTGCTGTATATCTTCAACAGGGAGATGTTATTTTTGCTCGTTTCCCACCTGCCCTCCAGT
>NW_020455777.1:1016454-1035384 GCF_003342845.1 Nothoprocta perdicaria | reverse complement strand
AAAGAAATTGTTTGAATGAAAGAAAAAAGGGTAAGAGTGGCAGGAGATTCTCACACACTGATTATGTTGCAGCTGATATAGCAGTTTTTACTTAAAAATAGCTGAATAATTCAGAGACAGGTAGAGATTCTCTTCTGCTCCAGCAGCACGAAGTGGTTGCTAAGCAAGTTTAAACTGTTGCAGAGCCAACACAGCATGAACCAACGAATGCCACAGGACTGACCTTATGGCTCTATGTCAAAACATACAAAAAAAAAAATGACCAGCATCTTTGAATAATGYCCACCTAGTATAAAAGACCAGTTGTGAAGGTTTGGTCTGCACAGTGCAGCATAATTCACATTTGGTATTGCCTGAAAATCCTCTGTCTAACAATGTCAACAATTGTGGAACAGGGATAATGGTCTCAAGGACTTAAGACATGAACAATGAACACACCAAACTTACATGTTTCTTTTGGAAGCAGACAAATTCAGTAATGTTTACAAAAGGATCATGYCCTTCTCAAGCATGTGTGAGACTTCTGATCTGTAATGCATCATTTTGTGATGGTGCATAAGAAGGCAATTGATCCTGGACTCACTCCACAAAGCATGAAATGCAATATGAACAAGTAATTTGAAGGAAAATGAACTCCTGGACCAAAAATATATTTCAATGCTCTGAGAGCTGCTTGGAACAACTTGTGATCTGGTTAGGTTGAAGAATATGAACTTGATGACCCAATAACATATCTAAGCCTGAATACCTCTTACTACAAAAGTTAGTATGACATACTTTATTTTGTATCACAAATGACAGCAGTATATGCCAAAAGTACTGGATTTTTTCTTTCTTTTTTTTTTTTTTTTTTCCTGCTTCCCTACAGAGAAGTAATAAACAGTCAAATTTATTTTTTTTCTAGGAAACAGCTTGTGGTAAGGACGCACCTGCACGCTTTCATGCCTGCTAATATGTATCACAGAAAAGGGGAGGACAAAACAGTTACTAGGTGCTATCAAATAGGTGTAGACAGAATCAAATCCCATCAAACCCATCAAATGTGTTAATGATACTCATGACACTGAAAAACAAAGGTCTACCTTTGCTCAGTGAACAAATACCATAGCAACTTAGATCTCCTGAAGATTAARAGCAATTTTCAATGTTTTGATTATATTCTCAAATAAAATTGATGGCAGATTGAAGAGAAGCTCCAGAACAATGTTTTCAAATACTTTGTATTTCATTATTTCTAAGTATTCCTCTAAAAAGAAAAGCACGAGTTAGTTAAGGATCACAGCACAGTGGTATGTTTTTAGAAAGTTGGTGTATTTAAGATCCAGTTACATAAACTACTTTTGGGGAATTGTGCTCATAAAGCTTTCCTGAGGGTGACAGTTCAGTTTAGTTTTACCGTTCTGAGTACAACTTCAGTCATAAACGCAGTGTAGCTGCATATTAAAGCAGCTGAAGATAATCTATGTGCAGGTATGTTGATTACAGCTCCAGAAGAAGCAGTATCTTACGGTGCAGGCGTCATCGCAGATTATGCTTATCTCTGCCAGGGCACCAAAGTGGTTCTGAGAGGTTAAATACCCGGAGAGGGAGCAGTGTGATCTACAAACATCCTCCAGTATCTCATCAGGTGCAATTCAGGTCAAACCTTTCTACGAAATGCCTAGAGTCAGACCTGAACGTCTTCCAGCACAGCGTTTTCACAAATCTAGCAGCATTATGTTCACGGCCTTGCTGCTTATTCTGGCACAAACATGGCAATTTGAATGACACTGAAAGTCCATTTTGCTGTCCTTAAAACTGTTACCCAGAGAAAACAATAATATGTACCATGTATTTATGTATGCATGTAATGCATCCATGTCGATACAACATGTACCCATAACCTGACAATTTTCCCAGTGAGGAAATGTTCGGTGAATGACATGTTTGAAAGGAATTTAATGAGCTGCATTTAGCAGCTGTATGTAAGTCTACTAAATGCCACGAAAGATCCCTTAGGAAGAACTGAGCATTCATACCTTGCAGACTTAGGCCTTATGTGAAGCTTTGAGGCAAGTTGATAGGTAAGTGCCTGGTCTTTATATTAGTCAAGAGGCCGTGGTCTATCTCCACAGATAATGTTATAAAAAGCTTCCTCTATAAAGTYGCATTTTGGAATACACTATGATTACTTGGAAATCAGTTTTCAGTTTTCATGGAAAAAAAAAAGTCATAAAGGCAAAAAAAAGCAATTAAAGACCCTCAGCACTGCAGGAGCTCAGCTCTGCATCACAGCAGACAGAAGACCAGATCCRAACATGACTATGACTTCATTACAGGTAGCTTCGGTGGTATTTAGATACTTAAATTCAAGTATGTACTTAACTGTTGTGAACTACTGCTACTACATGAGTAGCTTGATTCCAAACTGCTGAGGTAGCTCTAAGGCATCTAAGTCATAACTGAAATGTGTTTGGAAACTGAACCTCATATGATCCTCTATATGCCCTATGCCCAAAGGCATTGCCATCTAGGTTGTGCTGAACATCAAAGCTCCCATCTCAGGCTTAGGTTCACATGGTCATGTCTGAATTCCCTCTGGATCTGTGCTGGGAAGCATAGACACTTAGTGGCTCTAACCCTGCACAGAAAAGCCTGTGATTTTCCTCACAAGGGGCCRCCAAGAGGCCTTGTACTGTCCTGGCCAATGGCCCAGGCTTGGTGGAAATGTGCAGGGGACTGAGAAGCTGGACGGGTGCGAGCAGCCTGCTCTTTGCCATGAAGTCTCCCCATTCTCATCACCACACGCATCTGCAAAACACACGAGTGGGCAAAGAGAAATCCCGCCGTGAAACGCCGGGCCCCGGGCTCCTCGGGAAGCCGCTCCGCGCTTCCGCGTCCGCAACGCGGCAGCCGAGCAGCCGCCCAAGCTGCAGCAGAGCCATGGGCGGCATCTCCTCACCCGGGCCTTGCTTTACATGACACAAGACAATGTACTCTTTAGGTACTTATGTTATATTGCATTACGTTTAAAGGAGCCAAGTCGTCCAGAGAGATTGCAGGGCACTGCAGCAGGGCAACTTCTCAGAACTGCTCTCTTCCCTATAAACACACTTGGCAGTTCGCAGCACATCAGCTTGGTTGCCTGTCACACACCTCACATAGTGAGAAAATGAGTGTCTAATCATGCTTGGGACCCCATGCAGAGATGTGTGCCCTAATAAGGGTCTTTATCCTTATTAATGTTGGCATTACTGAACACATCTAGTTTTAAAACCGTAACAACATGCTGACAAGAAAATTAAGGGTTAAAAAAGGCGATACTGCAGTCCTGTTATCACTGCTGTGTTCAGGCCTGGCCCCAACATGYGTCTGTTATATTTTTAAAGCAGTCAGGCACAGCAGGATTTCTATGTGGATTTAAACATTAAATGTTGCCCCATGAGGCTGGCAGCCCAAGCACTGCCAGGATGTGCTGGTACGTGAAAGGGACCCTGCACTTCCCTAGAAATGAAAATGAAACCCATTTATTTCAAGGGAGCCAGAGGAAGTAAATGGTATAAGCAGTGCAAAGCAAATGATACTGTGACTTCCTGTTTTGTTAGAATCCAGAGTGCTAGTACTAATACAAAGATATTTTAAAATGGTTATATTAGTCATCTCCCCTTTAAATGAAGAAAGAAATCTCACTGAAACTGTCTAGAAAAACAGACTTATCCACCCCTTGCAAGCTGCCAAGTCTTATGATACTCGGTTAAGTTTAGGAAAAAAACTAATCATTTTTGCTTTATTAGCTATGAAGGAAGGCTATAATCTTGGCCAGTTAATGATGTCTTGAGGGTAAGAAGCAGACAGCTGGTACTTTATCTATTTATAATCATTTTTAAAATGGCAGTGCCATCCCTTCCCTCCCACTCTACCTCTCCCACACACACTCAGCATTTTATGAGTCAGGCTGTGAAAATATCTCGTGGTTGATGTAAAGATGAGGTTTTGCAAAGTTTTTTAGTGAAGAATGCTTGAGGGTCTTCTTCTTCGCCTTTCTTTTCCTGGCTGTGAACAGATCATATTTTCAAGCTACTGTTTACAGTAGGAGGGAAATTTTTTTTCATTAAAAATGCTATAGCTATAATTAACACTATAATTAAGATGAGACTATAAGAAAAATATATTCTTTCCATCAAACTTGTAAGAATTTTGCTGCTTTTCATGGGACATTCATCTTTGTAGGTGATTATACGAAAGCAATGTCTATAGTCATGCCTTTAGAGGAAAGGGGGCAATCAGGGTAAAATTACAGCTATCATCGCTGTGCTCACTATTTATGAGTGTTCCCATGCCCGACCCAGGCAGTCTGTAAGCCACTCGGGCATCTGATCTGCCACCTGATCTGGTGGCATCAGGACCAACAGTAGCTAGTGTCAGTGATTAGATCATCCCCTCTCAGTTGTCTGCAGCACCAGAGGGGTCCCTGGTGCCTCCCCACCAGCCACGGCTTGGGCCTGTGGCTCTCCAGGTCCAAAGGTTTGACTCTGTTTGCCCTTGTTGGAGGAAGCAAAGTGTGAGTTTACATCTCTATACAGTCTGGTGTATAGGCATGTCTTCTATTTTTCTTGGTTTAGTTTCTAGAGTAGACATTTAAACTAAACAGAATTCCATCTCTCTTGCTCTTTTTGCACCATATGGCATAAATATGAGTATCATCTAAATTTTCATTTAGTAGCTTCTCAAATACACTTCCTGTCAGAGTTTATTTCTCAAATACAGTATTTTTTTTTATCCATGCAAGAGCTGCTTTCAAATCTTTAGTTTATTTCTTCTAATAAAGTGCTAAACTACTATCTGACTCACCTCCACATTGAAGTAATTTAACTTACCCRTGGGTATAGGAAGAAAAACTGGGGAAATACTTTCTGTTATTATTCAGTGGTCTGTCAAAAAACTTAGGTGTTTCACGTACTTAAATAGGAGTTTAAAAAAAAATCCCAAGGGGAATTTTGCTAACTGCCACTTTTATATTAGGGAAAAATTATATCTTATCACATAGAGTTAGGATATTAAGAGGTATATAATCCTACTGGGTGTTGTGTCTTGTTTTTTAAATCACTTTTTTATAAAGAGTCTGTCTTTTCTGTTCTTTCACAGCTGCCAAATACTCTAATGGTAGCCTGTACAATATTGACCCTCATAGGGTTTTTTTCACCCTGTCATGTCTAAACTGTGGACTCAGTGATAGTGAAATAGGAAGAGGGAACTTAGTTATGATCAGGGAGGAAGGGTTTAGTAGAGGCAGGGATAGGACTAATTTTTTTTGTAATATTCACTAGTTTTATCCCCAAAGATATGCTGTCCCTTGCCATCTCCTGCCCCTAATCTTTGCATAAGTTTCATTTCCTCTACAGTACAGCAAATGAAGCGAGGAGCCTCATTACCTGCAGATCTTGCCTCATTTTCTTACTGTTGGTCTCACCATGTGACAAAATCCCTGTGAAAAAGAGAGAACATTTAATCAAAGGTTTTCGCCTGTTGCACATAGGCAAAGAACTTAATTAAGGCTGCATGGGAGGTGTTATTGAGAACTGCAGAGCGCTTAGCCTGAGTCTAAAGTGTATTATTTAAGTGGTATGTGTATGAACACACATATGATGCAGAGTTGCAGAGATGCAGAGACACATACATACTGATAAACATGCACACACACATACACAGACAGAAAGATGCATATTAATGTATATGTATTTCCTGAGGAAGTGGAACATGTGATTTCCTCTCTCTTTCTCTCCCTCAGTTTATCTCTTAAACACTTCAAATGTCCTAACTGATTTCAACCAGATCAGATAGAGCAGCAGAAGTCTTGGAGACATTAAATTCCTACGAGTTTTGCAAAAATTGTGCCTTGTGTAAAGAAGACAGGTACTTTATCAGTGACTGTGCCACTGACAAAGCATCGAGTGGAGCTCTTTCTTTTCCTTTACATTCCTAATGCTTTCTCCTTGCAGAGTCACGTGAGGAAGATGGAGAGGCAGAGGCTGGATCCATACAGAAGTTGTTCCTGGCCAGCACAGGAACAGGGCTGTGTACAGGCCAGCACACTCGGTCCTCCCGTGCTGGCCTGTGCATGAGCCCAGCTCTTGGGAAGGTCAATGCTCGGTTATTTTGGCAAGGTCTTGTCAGTTCTAGTGCAAATGACAGAAGGATGATAGCAACCTGAAAAATGGTATTTGTCCTCCCAACTTGGATTGGCATCCACTGAAGAACATTTGTCACCCCTTTTGAACTCGCAAAGGTTTACTGCAAAGCACCAGTATAATCTATTTCCTCCAGAAAGGTCAGGTATCCTCTACATTAGCAAATATTAATCAATCCTATATCCTATATCCTATATCCAATCCTATAATCCTATAACTCCCCACAACTTGCACAGGCAAATCCAGTTTGCTCTCTCATATTGTCTTTACTGCTGAACAAAAATATGGCAAAAGCCAAGAAACTTGGTGAGAAAAGAGCAAATTCTGGTATGTTTAGAAGTGCTTTGATTCTGTTCTCTCTGGTTTTTAGAAATGAGTGGCTGAGCATCACCAATTGACAATTGCTTTTTTTGTCCTGAACTCCATTTAAGGTTTTCCTTTCTTAAATTATTTGGCAGCACGATAGTAGGTCTCACACAGTGCATTTCTAGGATAAATAACATGTAAACTGGATGCAAGCTGTGTTTTCTCTCCAGTCCTCAGGGCTGCCTGTGAGCAAGGTCAGAGGACAAGTTAGTAAAGACGATAATGTTCGCCTATTTTCCAGCTGATGTTGCTAGCATGAGCAAATCTGCTGTGTCTTCATTTTTTTCACTTCCATTTTATGTAACTTCCACAATTTTGTGAGCGCTTTTCATTTTGCCATCTTTTCCTGCTTATTATAGCCTAGCAAGCTTTCTTGTGGAAGCAAGAAAATTGTCACTCCAACTTCTTTCTCCCTACAGAACAAAGTATTTTTTCTCCATGGCTTTACACCTCACAAAAATATAAAATGATAGACAATTATTACTAGATCAGAAAAGGTGTTTTATACTCAGTTTGCACAACAGCAGGTGATCACACCAAGTGCAACTGCTATACAATTAGCTCAGTATTTCTAAATACATACAGAGCTAGAAAGGGTAAGTTTTACTGGAAGTTTTCCAGTAGAAAGTGTTTGATCTTGCAGCTTGTGCTTGGATATTTGCTGAATATGTCTCAATCAGAGCTGTAAGACTGGGCTGAGCGTACCCAAGGTGTTTTGAATSTTTCAAGACCATGTCTTTTTCTCCATTGCCAGACCTGACAGTTTCAAATCATCACATTCCACTGTAGCTGAAGTGATTTATATGTTTTAGCAGTGCTGCAAGCTCCAGTCTTCTAACCTGGAACTCTCCATGAAAGATATTAATGCTCCCCAATGGCTTAAAATTACTTCACACACTGTAAAAGAAGCTATATGACTAACACTCTTAAAAGCTCCTATGTTTGGCAGAGACTTACATTTAAATCCTGGGCATGTAGAAAGCCAGATTCATACAACAATATATATTATTTTGTATTGAAAAGGTATTTTACAAGCTTTTGCTCTATCCTCCAGCTAAACATGTTAAAGTCTGTAAAATTACTCCCTGCCAAGTAAGTTTTAGTAAAAGAGTCAGGAACCCTGGTAGAATTTTTTTGGCATAAATGCAAACACTGCCTCTATTATATTATGCTTAGCTAGGCTATATACTGTCTCTGTTTCTCACTACTCCTCTTTTCTCTCTTTTTCTTCTCCCTGAGAGGTGTAGAATTGCACGTTCAGCATGGGGTATTGTTTATACAGACAAGGGGGTGGATCAGACACAGCACAAAGCAGATCCAAAGCTGCATTCAAGGATTAAAATAAATCCTATGGATTTCTCCCTCCTCCTGCCTTTCTACAACCTGGTAAAATGAGGGGGCATAAAGTAAGAGCATAGGAGACTGGATCAGCAGGTGTTGGTGTGTTAATTGGAAGMAGCTGGACCTTCGAGATTTGTTGCCAACAGCTCTAAAGTTATTTGCACAGGTAGGGTAAGAATTGTCCAGTGTGGAACTTTTCCCATTTTTTTTTTCTCTCTCTTTCCCTTTCTATTTATTTAATTATTTATTTATTTTTAAATACAGGACAGACTGTCCTTTTACCTCCCAGGGAAAAAGGAGGAAAGGTACTTGCCTTCCCTAACCACCTGAAACACACTGAAGTGATAAAGTCCTTTATTTCCTCCTTGCAGTTGCAAGCGCAAAATCTGTCCCTTCCRTCCTTGTGCTCATGAACACCCCTTCTGCTTGGGTGGGTCTGTCTGAGTCTGACAGACCCCTTGAGCTGGGTTCAAATCCTTGTCTCTTCCTCCTGTGCCCTTGCTTGATCCCACATTTGTTTTCCCATATGGCTTGAGTATCCTGTGATAGATATAACCCTGGAACTCTACGTAGGGCGACCTTTTSTTGCTGCTACTAAGACAGTAATTTCGGCCTCTGAACCCTTTTCTTTTCTCCCAGAGTCCTAATTCAATGTCTTCCTTGAGACTAATCTCTTGATACTGGCTCAGTAGAGTCTTGCCTTTGAACTAGTAATTCAGAGATCTGCTCCTTGATATGACTTCTCAAAATACARGTGCCAAAATCTGTGTTTGCCTTATCCCATCAAACTGAGGCTAAATCTGCTATCAGCACATCGCTGCCTCACAGCTACAGTCAATCACACCCAACAGGTACAACAGCAGGGTGATACTCAGTTTAAAGAGTTAAGCCTTTTTGATTGAAAGATCCCCTTCTGAGTATGAGGTCAGGCTAGAGGATTTCAGCACTGAGCCCAAGGGAGCAAATGGACCAAACCTGATTGTTCTTCTGTACCACAGAGAATTACTGATGTGTTAGTAAGGTAAATCAATTTTCGTCTCCCCTCAGAGAGCTAGGTTTGGCCAAACATCTTGATGTTTCTGCTAGGTTTACTGTTTATTTTTATTTCCTTTTTAATATATTTTCTTTCTTCTTTCTGTTACAAGAGGAAAGTGCCGTAAGCAGAGCAAAACCTACTTGCCTATTGCAAGAACTACAGGCCTACGGGTGGGCCTACGAGCAATGGGTACAGCTAGATACATATGGAGGATAAATTATTCTATAATAATGGGAGTAAGAAGTTTGTCTTGGTCTGCCTTCCCTTTGGAAAGGACAATCACCAAGGGACCACTGAAGCATCTACTGTGATGCCTCTGAGTTTAAGGAAAGGCTATTTTCTGAGTTTTATTTCTTAAGGAGAAGTTTCTATTCTGCAGCCTTTTATGTCTGCACACATACAAAATGTCAAAATTGAATTGGAAATTAAACATTATCTGGTCTTCCAGAGCTGCTGCTGAACTTTTGGTACCTGATATTTTGGTTTTATAGAACCCACAAACCCAAAGAACTACTCTGTTGGGGATGAAGGGCTAGAAGGGGTAGCTTGAGTAGTCAAATGCAGACTCCCAAGGACAGAGAGAAGAGCTGTTTTAYCTACAAACCTTTGCAGAGCATGCACACGGCCTTGGTCTGCAACCCCACCCGTTCCTCTCAACACTTGTAACAAGCAAAATCCACTTTACCAAAAGCCAAAAGCTACAAAGAGCAACATGCTCCCTGCAAACAGTGTGGCTTTGCAGGGTTGTGTGGGACAGTCTGTGGGACAATAGCCCATGTTGCCTGCCATCTTCTTCAGCTATGGAGGAGCTTGACCAAGACCTGAACTCCTGACCCCATGGGAAATTGGTTTTGTTGTTTGAGAGAAGCAGGGTGAAAGTCTGCAAACTTGGGAGTCTGGATTCCTGTTTCCCAGACCTGGCACTGGCCCCAGCTCTTTCTGTGATAGTTTTATGACTCGCTTTTCTTGTATGTAAGATGAGGGTAATAATATTTACCTTCTCAGCAAAGTGAAATGACGATTAATTGGTCTTTGTTTTTACAGTCTTACATGAAAACTGCGACTCATTGGAATGCCTGCCCACATCCCTCTGGGCAGCCCTCCTCCGGGCTGCTGCCGCCAGCGCGAGCGTGGAGCCCAGCAAGAGCAGCTGGTTTCAATCCTCCTTGAACCACGGAGCTCCAGGCAGGAACGCGCCTCGCTTTTCCCTTCTTCAGTCCCACACAAAGGTAGTTGTTGGGTTTTTAATGGAAGGCTTAGTGCAGATATGGGTGCTTTGAAACCACCTTGGTAACTTTTCCCCGAAATCTTGGGCCATCTCTGTGTATATTGACGAGCATAGAGTGAACCTAAAGTGGTTGCAAATTGGTGGCAAATTGTATTACAGGCTGTCCAGGAGTATCATGTTGTCTTTCAGTGAGGGTAAGGCCTCCCATTTCAATCTAATTGTAACAATATTCTTTGAATGAGAATGAATGTTAYGAAACATAACAGAAAGATTGTGATGACAACAGTATAAATCAGCAGAGCAGTTAATGAGAAACCCCTACGGGCCATCCATGCAAACACTCCCATTAGCTGGTCTTCATTCTCTAACTTCATTATTTTTTCTGCTTCACAGCAGAGGATTTACAGTCCTGGACCTTATATCCACTTCACTTTTGTAATAAAATGCTGTTACATTGCATTCTAAGTTTAAACTCAGTACCTGAAAGGAGAATTCTTGCTTGTGAGAGAGCAGGGAACAGCAAAACAATCCTCAGCTTTTCAAGAAACTTTGGCTATTCCCCCTGTTTCAAATACCTTCACTCTCTGATCTCTTTTGATCATACGTGTGAGATAATACTCCATAAATTATGTATGGATTAGGATAGAAAGCACTTACGGCATTCTTGCGGGTTCTCTAACCYGGGCTTTTCTTTCCTAGAGGATATAGATCTATAGGAATCCATATAAAAAAGAGAGTAAGAATCTTGTTTGTCTAAATAATAGGTTGTTAACTAATCCCCTGAATTCACAGGCTCACTTGTAGAAATCCAAGAATGATCACAAATTAAAAAGATTTCTCCATTTTCTTTTATAGTTGATCCTTCCTAAAAGAGGCACCGGATTCTTTGCTGCTGGAAACTGCATACATAGTACTAATCAATCACCTTTTATTTGTACTGAGTGCATGTGTGTTTCCTGGCATGTCGCGTGTGACATATGATCAAATCGTCCTTTTGGAGTAAAAAGAAGGATTTTTACTTCTTACAGCAACAGAGGACCTTCAGCTTGTGACAGGATTGGCAAGCAGACCGAGTCTGATAGTGGTCTGCTGTGCAAAGCAGGGCTGCTGTTGACATTTGTATAGCATCTTGGGGTTAAGTTATTTATCACCCAGCCCCATCCTGCCCACATCAGGATGTCTGTGTGGTAAAAGTGTATTGAATTACTGGCTGACAGTGTCTGATTCGGAAAATCACCAATATCAGATGTTCAAAACAGCACTTGGGCCCAAAGCAATAGCCTTCATATTTTATTTTTTCATATATATTTTTTGTATATATTTCATATATATTTTTCCAGGATAAGAAAGTATATTTGGTATTCCATTTATTTATGGTCTGCTTTTTGAGCCCTCACATTGAACTGAGGGCATTTTTCAGCTTTTCTCTGAAGTGTCTTTCAGTCCAGTGCTCCTTCCAGGGGCAGAAGCTTGACACATCTCAAGGGTACAACGCTCGCTGCCCTGAAAGCAACACAGGGAAACCGGCCTCCCTGGGAGAGAGGAGGTACCGCCAAGCACGAATAAGCACTGGGAAAAACTCCTGGGAGCCTGTTGAGCTGAGCGCTGGCTGCTTGCCACGCAGGACCCCCTTCTGAGAAGCTGTCTCCAGCCTCCTGACTGCTGCCCTGTTCAAGGAAATAAGATTTCGTACGTTATTTGTAAACAAGGGGAGCGGTGTCAAGGGCATTCACTTCTCTCGTTATTAATTTCTCTTCCTAACTTGAAAGAAATACAGAACCTTGAAACCTGTCTAAGGGTTAGGACTAAAAAAATAGAAAAGAAATGGTAATTTAAATATGCAGGGTGTGCCTGGCTCTCCTCAGGCATCCTGCAGGAGCAATCTTTTTCTCCATACCCCCAACTGAGGCAGCCACTGTCTACATTGCAGGATGCAATTGAGAATATAATTTGTTTTGGAAATAACCTCCATGGTAGTTCTGTCACCTGTTTGAAGGAAATATTTGTCATTGCCATGGTTTGGACCAAAAATGAGAGGTTAAAACAAAAAAGGCCAGTTACCCATGAAATGGAAATGCAGCGTTTTCAGACAGCTTTCTCTATCTCAAACATTCCTTATACTGCTGTACTGTTTATATTCCTTATATTCCTTGTTTATGTATAATTTCATGACAGTATTCTGAGGCTTTTACAATCTGTTGTGCAAATGTGTAAATATTGGTGATTTTTTATGCTGTATGGCATAACTTCATATATGGATTTCAAGGTATTTCACAAAGGACAATCCTGGTCCTCATTTTATGGATGGGGGATCTTAAGCTAAGATGTTGTTAAAATTGTTTGCTCAACATCACACCATAAACATGTGGAACTGTTGCGATGAGAGAGAGATTTGTACTGCAAAGCAGTATCCACCAGAAAAAGCGAGCAGTCTCCATCTCTGGATCTCAGCACTGAGCTGCTAACATGGATTCTATCGGAATCAAGGCTACCCAAATAATCTTTCAAAAATGTAGTTTCCTTTATTCACAGGTTAATCACTATATTTCTAAGTACACCATTTGTCTTTTTCTGTTAGCCTGTAGAAGAAAAGAATGTACCGTTGTTCAGAAACCCCAGTCCACACAAAAAAATGAAAGTCAATTGGCAGACAAAACAGGAAAAAAAAAAAAAACCCAAGTTACCTTTGACATCTACTGACTCAGGTTAGATTAGCAGAGAGAGAAAGGTCAAATACTGGCAAATTCCTTTCTCAGCTGGAGGGAAGCAAGCAGAAATCTTAGAAGCAGAAGTACATTCTTCAGTGGGGAATTGTAACAGAATAGAAAGAGTTGGAGGAAGAAAGAAAAGTACATAAAACTTCATCAAAATAACCAAAATGTAACTGCCATAAATATAGGACAATAAGTTTTGTCTTCATTTAATACTAACACAAGAGGTTTGGAAGTAAACAAATTATTTGGAAAATTAAATTAAAAGCAGTTCATTGGAAGAATGCTGTGAATGATGTTATCAAGGCTAAGTCTATGCCTAAAATAAGATTTTCCCAGGTTACCTTTTCACTTTTGTATCATTTTCATACAACTGTGAAATATTTCTCCCCCTTTGCTACAAATTGTTTTGTTCGAAGGATTTTTTTTTTTTTAAATCACAGATAACATTCTGGTGAACAGCAGAACATAAAACCAGAACCAAAGCAACCAGAAAATCCCATTTGATTTTTAAAGCAGAATTTGATGCAGTGACTAGGGCTGGATCCTCAATCTGGACTACAAAGCCCTCCTTACATTTACTGCACAAACTTTCCTTTCCAGTGTCATTAATTCATTACGAACAGTAGCACCTCCTCTCCCATCCCTGTTCAGAGCTACACAAAGCAGAAAATCTTTTAGCCAAAATAAGCCTTGTCCTACTCTCATAACCTCCTTGGTGCAGGTTGGTCTCTGCTCGCAAGCGGATGCAAGGAAATGGGCTCCCTGCTAGCTCAGGGGTCTCTGCAGGGCTGAGATGCACTGCAGACTCTTTTTGACATGGACCTGTGTGTTACCAAATCCTGGGCTTGGGCTATCACTTGTGATTTAAGTCACGATTCAAACCATATGGTGGGGCACCAAGTTCATTAGGCATCAATGGCAGGTTGAAGTAATTCATCACTGCTCTTTCTTGCGTTATGCAATCATATTAATGTACACGTGTGAGTCTGGGGGGGAAAAAAAGGAAAAGGAAAATATTTTTAGACTTACAAATTAAAGACTTCTATTCTGCAACAGACTGAAAGCAGGGAATATGCCTTTCCACAAGATGCACATACTCCCTCACACTTCTGCCTGCTTTCGGGAGGAGCAGTATGGATTAGCTCTTAAAATAAAGCCAAGGCCTCAGCGGCTGCCAGAGCAGGACCCAGGCTGGGCGCACGCCGAGGGCAGCAGCTGGTGCGGGGAAATGAGGAGGCCGCTTTTGTCCCTGCACCTGGCCGCGGTCTCGCCTCCGTGGACGGTGAACGGGGCGAGCGCCGAGGCGGCTGGCAGATTTTTCTGGAGAAGCATAAATTAAATGATAGCTGTGGTTGAAATATGTGACGTGTGGGTATTTAATATAAAAGAAGTGTGAGGAACGTGATCTCTTCTCCCCCATCAAGGAAAGCCTGTCAGCTCTCTTGTCTGAGGGACAAACAGGCGCGTGTGTGGGGAGCCTTTGATGAGGCTGGGAAGCGGGGAACAGCCAGGCCAGGGAAGGCAAATGAGCCTCCCGGCACACGGACTGCACTTTAATCCTCATTATTCTTTGTGGGTGCCACAGACTCTGATTGTTGCTTTTGTTAGCTATAAACAACTGAAACGTAACTCATCTATAAGACCCATCTGCTTGTAACAGAGAGGTTGGTGGGAGAATAGCAAGCGCTGAATTAAGGGCTCCTTAACGGAGCGGGTATATTCAATCATCGTACATATCTGCGACGTGTTCGGATTTGCAACATACAACAGCCAGCAGTTATTAACAGTGCAGAGTTTTATCCTGAGGCTGCGGAGGGGCGAACAGCTCCGTGCCCGGCCACACGCAGGAGGCCGGCGCAGCCGCGCGCCCGCAGCTCAGCGGCGGCCGCCCCGTTTCTCCAGGTATGTGGTTGGTACGCGGGCGGTACGCGTTTCTCCAGGTACACAGTGGCTGCAGGTGCTGCCGGGAACGAGGCCTGGGGCTACAGGGGCTGATTTAAGCACTAGCTGGACTTTATGCTCATGCGTTGCTGGAACTGGATCCTCCGCTTGGCACTGCGAGCTCTCCGACTCACCAGAGCACTTGCACAGCGCCACTTCTCTTGCTTTTCACASAATCACAGAATATTCAAGGTTGGAAGGGACCTCCAGAGATCATCTAGTCCAACCTTCCCGCTCAAGCAGGCACACCTAGAGCATGTGGCACAGGGTGGCATCCAGGCCACCTTTYGTGTTAAGTTCTGCAGTGCTTTGCCGTTCCCCTTCCACAAACATCTAAAGCAATCTTCCTGGTCAAATGAGTAATTGCAATTAGTAGTACCACAGCCTGTCTCTTGGGATCTCATTAAAACATCCCCAAAGCCAGAAGCTTACACACAATCGTAACAGGAGTCCAATCCTTCACCCGTCACTCCCCTCACGGTGGGAGACAGATTCCAGGGAGGGTATTCCCTTCTYCACTCAATGCTTCAAAGTTCAATCCACTTTTAAAAAGTAAACATGACAAACACAATATGAGGAGTTCTCCATCGCTTCCCCTTCAACAGCCACTGACCTCGCTACAAACTCTGAGAAAAAATCGCTCATGTATTGCTTGGATGCTTGCAGAAACCAGCAACTCTTTCTTGATTTTGGGTAACTTTTGGGTAACCCATTTTGGGTTTGGGTATTGGATCGTTTTGAAACTGAATTTGGATTGGGAGAGTTGCAGAAGGTTGAGATGGACTTCTCATCATTTTAATATTTTTCTGGTTCTTTCTCCTACATTTCCACAAAAGTAACTAATTTACCAACGTACCTAAATTAAGCTGTTTTCCTCCACTCCCTGAGCTGTTTACTCCCTTAGGTATAAAATTTGTGTTCATAACTTTTCTCATTGATCTGTTTTTTTGGCCACTGTCAGATGCAGAGATTTGGGCTAGACGGATCTTCAGTATGACCCCGCACTGCTGTTTTTAGGAAATTCTTCATCAAAATTCAGTGTGATTTAACAATGTGTGAACAACTGCAAATCAGGTTAGCTAAAGTGACCTTTCTGGGACTGTTGCTAGCACTCAGTTTGTATAGGCAAAGAAAAAACATATCAAAAAATAAGAATAAATACATAGGATTGTGTATGATGACTTCTTGTGCTAACATCTKTCTCCTTTGTTTATTAAATGAAACTAGTCCAATAAAGGAAGTCTTAAGTATGATAAATAAAAAAGATACAGTTGTGCAAAGACATCCAGGTAAGTTTTTCAAAGTTGGGGCAAATAAACTAACTTCACCTGTCTTTTAAAATAATTCATTTGGGAGCGAAAAGGTCACAGCTATATTGACTGTGCAATATCTAAGATCTTTAAGGAAAAGGATTGCTTATCTTTGAGCTATGAAAGATAAAAAGGCTGTAATGGATTTGACAGGATTACAAAGAATTGGCAACACGAGTGGGTACAGACGAGCCAGAAAGACTAAATCCCAGGCCAAGCCCCATGTGAAGATGGGTGAGGGGGACCCAGGCGTGAACAGGCAGTTGGGTCCCAGGGAATGGGGAACGAAGGGGCCATTGGTGACAGCTGAGGGCTCCCTAAGTSCCCACTAGCACCCACTCATCCAAGTAGGAGCGGGGTTGCGGCAGGGGATGGTGGCGATGGAGTGTCACAAACCTGTTGCTTTTGATGGCATCTTGTATTATCAGTCTGTCGGTGTAGCYGCTAAGACTACCTACGCTAGCAGGTAGCAACTTTGCACAGTCAAAATGAAATTAATTGGGCATTTAGAAAAGTCTGTAGCAGAACACGTGGCAAAACTAACTCTCTGTACCCAGCCCAAAGATGAGCACCATGCTCCCCAAGAAATTTCAGTACAGATCTCTCTGTGTGAGTCTGGCTGGCTGTTTTTCTCTGGAATGCAGAACCGACGGCATTAAATACCTTGGCTATGTACGTACTAGTCCCTAGGCCGGGGAAGTTAGGCAGTACAGCTAGTGGAACTGAGAAAGTTGAGCTGATTTTCACACTTCAAACTAGCCTGAACCTTTGCCCAAAACTCCTGCTTCAATCTACCAAAAACTTGTCAGAGGCCATAAGCCCAGCTCACAGCTGATCCACGTCCATATAAACTTCTGGGGTCTCCAACAGGCAACGCACTCCAAGACTGTGACCCGTGCCGTACATCCACGGTGTAATTCTGCTTCCACTCCCTGCATACTTATGCTTGACAACACCCACTTTGTTTATTCCAAATCGGATTAGAGACAACATGTCACTTTAGACAGGAAATTTCACTTTGCTGTGATAATCCAGGAGGTCCCTTTAGTCTTCCTGCAGCTATTTGCACCCTCCAGCTCTTCGTTCAGCGAGGTGTTTTGCCACTTTGCTACAAATCTTTCCTCACTAATTTAAACAAAAGGCCTTTCATTTGGCTATGCATTTAAGGACGGTTTTTTATACCGATATACAATTTGCTTTATACTAATATACAACTTGCTGCTACTCTGCCAAGTAGAACTGAACAAAAGAGCCTGGGAGGCAGAAACTCTGTGAGAGCCAGCAGGTACTTGGCACAAATGTGGAAGATTTTCTATTTTTTTTTTTCCTTCTCTTGAACTACAAGGCAGATCTCTGTGACTATCGAAACTGTTGGGAATTACTTGACCCCCGCACAGACCAGGGGTGCATTTCGCTGGATGGTGAGACCACTGGAAGGTCTCACCTACAAAACTGCACAAAACGCACGAGGCTTAAAGGCCACAGGACTTTGCCAAGACTGGACCTTGCAGACCAGGAAGTTCCGAGTTTGTGAAACTGACGTTTAGGCTGTTCCACTTTCGGGCCCAGACAAGGCATTTAAACCTCTGCTCCTCCAGCTCCCCTGCTCAATGCACGGTAAGCAGCGACGTTCCTTAGATCAAATGGGAATATTCAGCTAAAATTCCTCAGCTTGTCTAGGAAGAGAACTGGGCCTTTTTTTTTTTTTTTTTTTTTTTTACACTGTTTTAGAGGAACATCGGAAAGACTTTCTCCTTATAAGTCTGATCACTGGTTATTGCACACAAGAACACTAAACAGTGAGCATGGATCCATTCTTCTGTTTTGGAAACCAAAGAAATAAGGGAGAAATACCCTTTTATTAAAATAAATAGAACTTCTCCAGTTCAGATGACTGGGATCAGGATTTGTCCAAACTTGCAGTCTCAGTAATCAGCCACATTTTCTGTTCTTCCACTTTCCAGGCAGAAAGGCAATTTGGAAGCTTCAAAGCCGTGAGCTAAGGTAGGCACGATATTTAGTTTTGGGAATACAGGATAGTGTAAAAGAAATTATTTTAGAAGGTTTCTACCAAGACATAACACTGCAGAACTTTAAAGTCTCCTCAGTGTTGATGTCTGYAGGCAAATAAACTAGGCCATGTGACTAAAAACTTCTCACGTACTAGCTGCTTCAAAGAGTATTTGAAATTATAGTGGCTAATCTCCTCGGAAAACTAGGCGTAGGTACATGATGATCCAAGATCTGTGTCCAATTTCTCGCTAGAATTGGGAAGGATTTCAGATGAACTGTTATATTGATCGGCCATCACCCCTTAAACAACGTGTTGGCTTCCTACAGAGCAGCCCTCTGTTATGGTTATCATCCCCTGGCCTATCCAGTGGGGCTTAACCCCCCATCTCCGGGTAAGCCCTGCTTCTCACAGACCGGATTGGCCACAGGCCACTGGCTGCGAGCTGCTCCATGAGGGCACCTTCTGGGGCATCTCTCTGTGCGCCTTCCTTAAAGGAATCATGGAAACCTAATCTGCAGGATCTGGGTCAGAAGACGAAGGAAAAAAAAATGGGAAAAAAGGGAATTTGTGTACAGSGAAAGGCTCGCCGTGCTCAGAGTGAGGGCCCGGCTCGGGGCTGGCACGCGTTCCCATCCATGACAGGTTGTGCTTCCCTCCCGGGCTGGCACGGGCAGGCGCGCAGCRGCTCCGGGGCAGGAATCCCGGGAAGGCGCCGGGCTTTCCCGCCCGGCCTCGCAGGCGCTGCAGGCGGCCCGGCGGCGCCGCCATCATGTGCTCTTCCTGCGGCTGCCGCTCCCCGCGCCGTCCCCGCCG
>NW_020455777.1:939185-1015556 GCF_003342845.1 Nothoprocta perdicaria | reverse complement strand
AGATCCGGTCTCTCTTGCCCCAGGCTCCGGGCGCCGTTAGGAGAGGCCCCGGGCCGCGGCGCGGGGCTCTCAGGGGCGCTCCCGTGCTTTGGGGAGAGCCCCTCGCGGGAGGCAGGGGGCCCTGGCGCTGGACAAGCGCCCCGGGAGCGCCTTGGGCCCATGCGACGAACTGGGAGCTCGTTGAACGCGCGGAGAAACGGAGCCCGGCGGTGACGGGCGTCGCGGTCACGCCAAGCAGCGATGCTCGYGCCGTGTGCCCGCATTATCCGTACAGACCTATCCGTCCTGGCCCCTCCGTGCCGCTGCGGGCTGGCTGGGGTTTGGTTCGGAGGAGTTTTGGTGAGGTGCTGCAAAAACACGCTCTGCCGTTCGTGGTTGCTGATGACTGGTTCTTACTTGCTCCAAAAAGAGATATTTCAGGCTGAAGCTAAGCGTAGCTTGGGGTTTTATTACAGTTTTTGTTAAGTAAAAAAAGAAAAGAAAATAAATATTGGGTCTGCAGTTATATTTATGGAGAGCTGTGGGCTACTATCGACTTCTTTTTCCCCCTTCTCCAGATGGACTTCAGCTTTTCACTTTGCCTTGAAAAAGAGTAGGAGAGTTGATTCAACTGGATTTATACTTTATGGCAGGAGTTTTGCCTGGCTCCTGTTACTCGGTGGTGGTCCCAAGACTTTTACTTCAGTTTCCAAGATCTCTGATTCCCATATATTATTTAGTGGGGTCTTTTCTTTATAAATATTAGCAATTAATTAGGAATCACTTCAGCTCACAGGGCCTTTGCCATAATATTTTTCTATAAGAATATTGCTTATTCCAGACAGTCATGGAGGATACTTAAAATTTCTTCTCTTTTTGGCTTTTCACTTCAAGTGAGTGAATAAGGGGAAAAAAAAAGACATAGAGAAATATTAGTAGGAGTTAAAAGATTTATAGGAGATTTATAGAGCTTTTCTTGCCATGATTGCAATCCTGTGATGACATTTGCTTTACAGATGGTCTCTTGTATATTATTATAGTTTGGGATTTTATTTTTTGAGGTGGAGAGAAATAGAGTTCCCATTTTTCCATTTTTTTTTTCTTGGCAAGCATAAATGAAAGTGAAGACGCTTTTTTTTTTTTTTTTTTTTTGACAAGGATAACTGCGTTTGTGCAAATTCTGTGCAAATTTGGTTGAAGAGGGTGCGAATTCTGCTGATAATGGTACAGGTGGCTACCTGGCCACCTTAACTCTGGGATCATTTGCAATATGTTAAGGACTCTTAAAGAGTCTAAGGACTCTTTCAGTCCTTAACTCTGGGATCATTTGCAATATGTATTTTGYGTRTCCTTCCTCTGTGCAAGGCAGATTCCTAAGAAGCTGAAGTTGCCTTTTTGAGAGGTAGTCAAAAAAGCGCTTAAGTGGCTGGAAACACCCACGTCTGTCTCCCACCTGCAGAGATCACTCTCTCTCTCCCCTCTCTTTTCTTCCATTTTCTTTTTTTTTCCCCCATACAGGAGAAGTGCAGCACTGGCTTCAGCACTTTTAATTTAAGTGTCTGATCAGTATGCCTCATCTTTGACTTGACGGGATAATTGTGTATAGTCTTATCTTCCCTTTCTGATAGTCATGAAGGCCAGAGGAGCAGATGTGGTTGCTAACCTTATTTTATATGAGCTACTGCCCAGCAGATAATCCCAAGCTTGAAATTTTGTGAATTGTATTTTTATTGATACGYCCAAAGCTTTTGATAGTTTTGTTTCAGGAGGTGAAAGACGACAGCGCCGAGAATCGAGTTCTCACCTGCACGGGAATGATTCGATGGCGATAATAGACCCCTTGTGTGCTCAAAATGTTTGAGTTAGATGAAGCTGCAGCGCAGCTTGGGCCACAGGGGCAGCTATCCTGTTCCTGCCCTGCAGGGCACCGCTTCGGGGCAGGCAGCTACGCACCGCACTGCTCGGGCCCGCTCGCCCCGGGCTTGCCCGTCTCCCCACATCATCACTGTGTGCACTTCTAGACCTACCCTCCAGCTCTYACATTATTTCTCTCCTCCTCTCTCCGTAGCCTGGAACAGCAGGAGGTGATTGTAATGACATAACGTGTTTTCCCTTAGTGCCTGACAAGACAGAGGTATGCAAAGATTAAGGCAGCAGATTGAATAATTCCAAAGTTAAGGTTGTCTTTGCAACCTTAACCTGCGTTGGCATCGTGATGTCAGTAGAATCGTCCGATTCTGCCGTTGCATCAGGACCCTGTTTCATTCAGGGAATGAGTAGGGATGCAGCTCTGTTTTTTCCCTTTTTTTAACATCCTAGTAGTTCTGCATGTGGTCCGTGTATTATTTCTGCTCACTATCCAAATGCCATAATGAATACAGAATTTTTAATTTCCTCTGGGCTTTGCTGTGCTATTCTGACTAGACGTGCCTTATTATAGAGAACTGCTGTGGTAGCACCTTTTCGTGGAGAAAAGATACTGTCCTATTTTACATTTGGACAAATTTAGCTTTAATACCTGCACCAGTTTCCCTCCAAGCATCAGCCAGTTTTTGGCACAGCGTTTGGGAACTCTAGACTGATTTCTCCTGCTCCAAGAGGGCTTCTGCTTAGGGCTTCTGATTTGTGTATGTTCAGAGCTCAAACTGCAACTGGAGTCAGCTGCAGATTCATCCAGACTTCAAAGTCTTGCTCCAGATTAGGGAAGTGCAGAGGATGGAGAGTGTAACTGGTCTCTAGATGGGATGACTTTTCTCCGTCTTGCACTGCTGCTCTTYGGCAGGGGTTGGGATAACACCCACAGGGCAGCACCCAGCTTCTGTAACTTGCATGCCTTTTCTCCCTTCCCTTTTCTCCCTTGCTGCTCTTCCTGCCTCTTCCTACCTCATTGCCTGGAGAGTCTCCATCCATTGGTACCATCAGCCCATGCCGAAATGCTTCCAGCTTCCATGAAGCAAAGCAGGAGCTCTGCACATGGCAACCTTGTCTTTATTAACCAGCGTGTCATCCAGTTTTTGCCCTGAATGAGGCACAAGTCTTAGATGGGGATGGGAAAGAAGCTTAGCAGTATCATTGTGCACAGAGAAGATGAGCTTTGAAGTCACAGGTAGCCTTGTTTCTTAGATTTCTGAGTGTCAATGTGGTTGAGTTATACTTCTTGCACCTTTTTTTTGTTTTCTAGTTAGTTTTCTAGGTTAGTTGTATTAATCAGGCAGGAAAATCTGAACTAGCTGCAKTATTATATTAGAAGCTACATGGGATTGTGCATTTACCTCTCTAACTTCAGCCCTGTGATTTAACACAGTTCCCAACGGCAGTAGTTGGTCCTAATCATGTGCAGGCAGGAATAAGCGTGAGGAGACAGCAAGTTTCATGGATGCTTTCCCCAAAGTGCCAGAAGAGGCAGCTCCATAGGCTTCAGGTTGGGGAGCTTTGAATGACAAATTCTTCAGTTCTATCTAGCTAAGCTCAGACCCTTTTACGTAGTCAAGTCCAGTCAGTCTGCCTTTTTAAGGTTTGCGTTTCCCCTTCTAGACTCCACATAGTTGATTCCAGCCCTGAAATTCCTTCTCYAACCATTTATTTCTCTTGTTCCATTCAAATTCTTGCTTTTGTTGTTTAGTAGGCCCAAGTCCTCCTCTTCCTCCACGTGAAGGTACTTGTTTTAGCACCTTCCTGTCTGCTTGCCTTGCCTCTGTCACCCTTGTCTTCCTGGTGCTRGTGCCATCAGAAAATGGGAGGAAAAGGAAATGCTGCTTCTCTATTCGCAATATTTAAACTTATACTAAGATCAAGTTCATTATAAACAGTAACTTACCAAGAAAAGTATGGCATTATCTCTCTTTAAACTACCTTTAATGGTGCATTGGCAACTAACTTGTAAGACAATGTATTTCCTCTCTAGCATAGGTGACTGCTAAATTAACAGAACTGGCACATCAGAAAGCTGGCAGAAGGGAGTTGCCAGAGTTGAGCTTTATACGTGCTCCTGCCTGTGAGAATCCTTCAGGAAAAAAGGAGGAGCGTGTGGGAGAGCTGCTCGGGGTGGTGGTTTGCGGCCTCTCTGGGGGGAGCTTTCCCAGAGGAGGAACTCCCGCCTTGCCGAGCGAGGCGCTGCGAGCGGTACCCGCGCTGCCTGTGGTGCCCACGGTGCCCTCACGGTGCCCACGGTGCCCAGGGTGCCCTCACGGTGCCCTCACAGTGTTCGCTGCCCGGCTTCCTGCGGCGCCTCCCGCCTTCCTCGCCGGCTCCTGCAGCCGCCCTTGCTGGAAGGAGCTCCCTGAAGGAGCTCCCTGGAAGAGAGACGAGCACAGAGCTCCTGCCAGGAGCGGCCCCAGGCTGACACAACTGAAAATACAGCGTGCCTTCCTCATAAACAAGGTGCTTCGGGCTGTTTCGGAGCAGATTTACTTCATGCTGTGTATGACAGTGTTAGAAGGTACAAGAAGCTTGAAAAAGTCTACCTGAAACTAAAGCTCTTGTGCAGAATTGCCTAGTTTTCAAAAGGCCAGCTCTCTTTTTCACCAGGCTGTCATAAGTTTGTAAGGTTTTTAATCTGCTTTCAGGTAATGCTGTATGTGTGAAGAACTGAATCGTCAGCACGAGAGTGAGTGAGGTATTGAAAGCTGAGTCCAGCCAACAGTTAAGATCTGACACCCACCTCCCCACTTCCCCACCCCCCCCAAAAAAAAAAAAAAAAAAAAAAAAAAAAGAGCCGGAGAATTTATTAGAAAAATCAGAAAAAATAATTTTAAGTATTTATATACAGTGCTTGAATTGCTGTTATGTCTGAGTGTAGATTACTATTTACCATCAACTATTGCTGCATATAACATCGAAATCCAGTTTTACGCCCTAGTGGTGGTGTGTGTGGGAACCTCTTACGACCTGGCCTGAGGAGTCCCACCAATTTCAGTGACCTCCTGAGAATTTAAGTTTCTACACTGTTGCAGGAAGTATTAAAATGTAATTCCTATAAAGTTTCTAAAGGAAAGCCATTTTGTTTCAGAATTCCATTGACTGCTCCTAGCTGCAAAAATCAATTGAGTGCCATCTTCCACTGTCTGTATCGATGCAAATCAGTTTTAAAAAGACTTTCATATTACATTTTTAAAGTTTTTAAAACTATGCAATTAAATGCTTTTGTGGCCAATACAATTTGTGTTCTGCAAATCTTTGCAAATGGAATAATGAAATCATAGCTATGATACTGCTGAATAAAATAAATATTATCCTTTCATGCAAACAAGTTCACACCCATTTCATTTTTTGACAGCTATTTGCTATCAAAATGGTTATCAGTGTCCTGACTGCATTCCTTGCTCACGTGATTAGTCATGTGCTTTAACTGTAGCCTTTGCATGAGTAGTTAGGCCCCATGCAGTTAGGTTTTGAGTGAGGAAGTGCTGTTTTGAAAGTACTTTTCTTTGCCTCTACACATCTCGTGCTTTACTTCCAGTGATCTAACAAGCAGTGACAAAACCACTAGAAACTGCTAGTTGCTAGTCTGTGGACACCTTCATAAGATTTGTTCCATGTCACCTACTGCTTTAACTGGGGACGTGTCCCTTGATATTAAGATGTTGTGATGGTGGGCAGACACTCTTGCTTGTCTGATTTTCTTTTTCCTCACATACAAACGAAAACAAAAACATGATGGTAAACTTTGCATCCAGCTCAGGAGAGTAATCCAGATAATCTTCTAGGTATTTGAATTGCAACAGCATTGGTAAGACTTGGCCTTTCTTTAAGCAGTTTTTGTAGAAATTCAAATAAATTCAAGCTGACCTCTTGAAGTAGTAATGTAGACAGTGGTGTAGATAATTTCATTTTGAAAGCTTGCAGAATTTGGAGCAGAGCACTGGCATTTCCCAGTCGACTCCAGCGTCTGTTATGTGTAGGTACTTGCTCTGRTCTTCATCTCTCTTGCTCCCTTTTTCTGCTGCGATGGTAGCGTCCTTCAGGCCTCCTCCCAGGGCTCGCGAGGGGCAAGTTTCTGCTGCTGCTGCCTTGCAGGTCTGCTGGGAGCGGGGCTGCCTCCTGAGCGTTCCTGGCATTCCCTGTCTTTGCTCCTGTGCTGTAGATACCCCTTCGGAGCYGCGTGCAGTCGCGATCCCTCCCTGCTGCCCAGATCCAGAGGCCGGCGCCTCGGGCCCGACATCTCCAAGCTCCGGGGCTGCTTTCTTGCAGGGATGCTGAACACTGCAGCTTGTGGGGCTGCAGCCCCCTTGCCCACTGAATGGCTCCTTTAGCACAGGAAATAAAAATACTGTTATTACACTGAAGTTTGTAAAGTGTTAACTGATGAAATAAACTTTCCTAGACTTCTTTCTTTATTTCTTTATTTTTTTTCTTTCCTTCTTACCCTCAATAAACTTTTTGTGCTTTCAGACAAGTTCTGGTACAAAAATTTGGACAGATTCTGGGCAAATGCTTTCTACTGTTTGTGCATCTGTATGTGGTAGTAGAGCATCTCCTGCATCCCCTACCTTGCCCCATTCATCCCTTTATTCCYACCATTAGCTGAAAAGTTGCTTGACCGGATGCTTAAGAGTCTGCTTTAGTTACTAGAATGTCTTTTGCTTAAGACATCAGGATTARTTTATTGTAAAATTTCAAGGTATTAAAAGCTATGGGAAGGCTACAGTGAAGGAATTCAGTGGTGGTCATGCTTTATTCTGAGGATGATTCACATGAGGRCAAAGCAAATGGCCAAGATTCAAAGCACATTAAAGCCGTGTAAAGTCACGGGTCTTTACATTCACCATGGTAGAGGTCACCATGAAAACCCACCCTACACCGATGAGTTTGAGGGGTCTCTCTGTCCCTGGCAGGGTGGTTTGTGACGCCAAKAACTACTCTTCAGCTGACCTAATAAATCTAACTCCCAAATTTACTTGGTTGAGAAGTCACCATTAGTGGTGAAGGTGGAGCCTCTGCCCTCGTCTCTTTGATTCGGTGAACTGGTGATGTTTGCAGTTGGACTGAGGGTGTGCAACGCAAGCTGGGGCGAGATGTCTTGTATGGAAGCTGTGTCCGTGCATCCTAAAGCTGAGCCAGAGCCTGAGCTGTTCTCTTGCGTTTTGGCGACAGRTGTTCAACACGAGGCCGTTGGCAAGGACTGCTGAGCACTCACGTTGTAGTGCGCCCAAGCCGGAGCCGTCCCGGCGAGTGTCAGCTGCGTGGGCAGCGCCGGTGGCTGCGGCACCGYGGTGCAGAGCCGCCGCTGCGCCCGAGGGAGCGGGTGCCCTCCTTGGTGCGGCCTGTCCCTGCCCCTCTGACTGGTTCTGGTGGGATGGAGGTTGTGCTGCGAGTGGGAGCCGTGGGTGACGCTGGTTTGTGTCTTGTGCTACGTGCTGATTTCACAGGCAGACTGTAGCTCTCGCTGTAGTGTCAGCCTGAAGGTGTTGACGTGGCAGGTACAGCTAAAGCCTTCATGGTTTCTGCTGCCTCTTCCCACTGCTGYTTTATTGTTAACCATTCTCAGTCTTTTGGAAAGAAAATCCCTTGGAGGCCAAGCATGTTAAACAGGGCTTAGTAGCTCTGATTGCCTGAAATCTTTTCTTGAGGTGGGCGATCGCTTCCTGTAACTACTTGTCTAACAGAGCTTGGCCTATCTGTTCATCAAGAAAACACACCCCAGGAGCCAGGCTACTTACAGTGTTTGCTCTCTTAAAACCCCTTCTGGGTGTAAGTGTTGACCAGCGCTACTCGGTTCCTGGGGGAAGGACCCGGATTACAGGCTTACACCTGGCAAGCCGCGAGCCGAACTCCTGCTGTAGTGAGGGGGTTGTGCGGAGCCGGGGCCTCCTGGAATGATCCAGCCGGCTTGAGACCGGTGTCCCTCAGCCGGAGCCGTGTCCCTTTCGCGCTCAGTGCGGATGCGCTGACGGTGTTGGCTTTTCTTTGCAAGAGCCCAGCAGGGAGTCTGGTGCCATTGGAAATGCCTGGGAGCTCGCCTGGATCTGCTGGGCTGGCTCAAGCAGTGTGGGGAGCCGCCAGGCCTTGTCAATGAGCGGTCCCACCAGAAGCAGGGAGCCAAACTGTTTTGAAAGGCCTTGCTCGTTTGCTCTTGCTGTTGCATGGACCATCCAAGCCTGTCTTTGGGATCCATGTGTGGAGCTGTTTATTCTCATTGCGCTTGAATCTTCTGTTAGACTCTTGAAAATGTGACCAATCATTTGTATTCATGTACTGCCTATACTGYCTTACAATTTACTGTATTGCCGTAGATGCTATTCTGCGTTACCATTGTGGCATTTGTGGTTAATCTTTTGAGTGCTAGATTGTATTCCAAGATTTACCTARCACATTGTTACAGCTTCGCTGGTCAATCTGTTGCTGTTTGTGTGTGTCTGTTTTTCCTGACGGTTGTGCTGCAGCGTGCTAATATCGTATGATTCCAGTTAAAATTCCAAAGATTCATTCGAATGGCTGGGGGGGAGTAGCCCTCACGCAATGAGTCAGCTCTGGTGCAGAGTGAGCGATTTTTGGCCGGGTAAGGTTGTAAAGGGAGTATTGTTCATGGGAAAGCCATGGAGACAGACAGGGAGATACTGGAATTGCAAAGTTGGTCCCATGAGTACTCCTTTTGACCTAGGTAGCGTGTCCTTGGCCTAGGTGCTACAGGTGATACTGGAGCGAAGGCAGAGCAAAAGCAAGACGTGCGTGAGCGTTTTGCAGCTGCACTGGTGGGAAGACTTCAACATGTTCTTAGAACATTTCTTTGACTAGATGTATGACATCTCACTGTCACCTTTAGTTGTTTGAAGGTGATTGTAGGGCTGCCTCTTCCACCAGCAGGCACACTTCTTTCCTCTGCCCCCAGGCTCGTGTTTCTAATACCCTCCTTGAGCTTTACTGGTGATCATTAGTCTGTGGTGAGCTGAAAAAAATGCTGACAAACACAGGGAAATATTCTTTGTTCCTGTGCTCTGAGCGCAGAAGCTCTGGTCCTTACACACTGGGTAGTGCGGGAATGTGGGAGGAAGAGTGAATGTTCCTTTACGCGTTGAGCACTTATGGTTTTGAACAAATGAAAGCATCCCTGAAACTGAAGCCTTAGATATGTGGAGTCTGGCTTGCTGGTCACATCTTTGGTCTTTCAATGGGTCTGTAAACAGAAGTAAACATCATTCTCCCCCCCATTTGCTTCATCAGAGAGAACTTCTTCAAAGAGCTGTTGCTTTGCTGCTTTCCTTTGTGCCATAAGATGAGAAGGTGGGAAGGACAGGCTTCCTTTACTTTCTTTATTTCATTTTTTGCCTGTAGAAGCAGGTTAATGTGCTTTACGTTGAGGGAGATTGATCTCAGCTGTCTGCTTCCATTGGTGTTTGAACCTGGAGAGAAAAACTGAGAAAAAAGCAATCACCCAAAGCAACTTCCTTGCAGTCTTTTACCACACTCATGTTTYGGAAGGAACGTACTTTATTTAAGCCATGAGCTGTCTTCGCTCGAGTGAGAGCTTGTTCTGAGTACTGCGTGTTATTTCTGTTGTAGCGTGCATTTAGGTACTACCATTTACAGCTATTTTTAAAAATACTGAGCAAAATTGCTATAGTAGGTAAGATTAAACTACATGTAATTTTTTAATAATGTCTTATCTGTAAAAGGATGATCAAATAACTGAGAGCACTCTCAAGGTTGTGAATTGATGGAAAGAGGTCTTCACATTTGTGAGTGTGGCTCTAGTACTCAATGACCTGAGTGTGGTGCCTTTGCTCCTAAGACAAGTCAGTTGCTGTGGATGGGAAAAATTTCCCTAAAAAATGCCTTCTCTTGCGTTTCTCATTTATTCTTTAGGTAGGAATGTGTGACGTGGTTATGGCTATGTTTGGCAGGAGATGTGAATGGAGAGAAGTTTGCAAGGGGTACTCAGTACTACAGAGTGTTTTACACAAGTGTACCTGGTGAAGTTTGAATTATTAGAGGGAGCAGAACATTGGTTGGATCATTCCTATGTGCTTTTCAGGCAGTGGAGGTTTCTGCTTGCCCAAATACTCTGTTACTACAAGAGTGGTGGGGCTCAGGAGTGAAACAACTTTCATAGCTGCGACCGGCGCTTCAGGTGTTGTGGTGGAAACAGCGCAGCGTTTTCACCGAGGCCTTCCCAAACCAGCAGGCCTCGGAAGAGCCAATTTCTGTCAGTGAAGGAGCAGGAAGAACAAGGAGGTCTCTGCATGGAGGGACCTCGACCTTTCTGTGTACACAGCTGAGCGCCGGGAAGAGAGACAGGCTGCATTTCCAGTGTTTCCTGTCCTGCTGCGCTGACAGCAGTGACATTTCAGGCGAGCTCCCGGCGCAGSCCAGTGAGAAGAGCTCCTCCTGCTAGGAACGGGCTGGTTTTGGAGCAGCCTGGGTGCCGCTGCCTAGCAGTCAGCTCTGCAGCTCCGCGCACCGGGGTGCTCCCCGTGCCGCCGTGTTTCCTTCCAGCTGCTCCTTCGCGCTTCTGCCGCGGCGCTTGCGTCACCGTCGTGGCCAGCCGGGCTGTGCGGATGAGGAGTGAGGACCAGGTGAGGAAATGTCTCTGTAAACGGCTGGTGCCAGCTAATTTACTTAAATGGCCAAAAAAAAAAAAAAAAAAAAAGACACCACTGCCTAAAACTTAAAGATTCTGTTGCTGCTCATTGCCGTGTTATTTGGGACTTTCTTAAGGTTAATCTTTGCCTAAGTAAGTTGTGGAGTGAAAAGCAAGGGCAGATCGTGTTTCACAGTCCTTCTGTTGATGAAACAAGGAAAAGGGGAAAAAATCTATTCAAAGTCACCTTTAAAATAGTCTCTAGGCACTCAGAACATGATTTTAAACAAATAAATATGGAAGCATTCTGTGGAAAACAGAATGTGGCTATTTTGTTTCTTCAGAAAAAAAAGAGAATAATTTCAGCCACTTATTCATGCTATTTTTTAATTCAAAAATGTGTATTTCTCAGGGGATTACATGTTTTTGTTTTGTTTTTCCCGGATGTTTTTTGCATCCAAGATGCGGGACTACGTCCAAAAGCTAGTGAAGGATGGATGAAGAAGCTTAAAATCCTTACTCCTAAGCGGGAGACCTCCAGACCTGTCTGCATATTAACTTCTGGGCTGTCAACTGTAATTATACATCCCAGTATTGCAACACTTACACTCCGGGACGTGTGATGAGCATAATTGGACTTCTGCTGTGTTCTTTCTGTCTGCCTCATGGCTGTTGTGGAAAGGAGTATGTATCAAAATAGATAAATAGAGGCAATGCATAAATGAGAACTCTTCCTAGTAGTGCTCTCCTTAGATCTCGCTCCACGTCTGGCTTGCGAGGGTTTGTTTTGCACGGTTGCAGTTTAATTGGCTCCGCTGAGATAAGTTGCATAAGAGGGGTGTAATTGCAAGCTACACTTGCAGACCCTAAATAAGTTGAGAGTGATATTATCCTCAACATGGAAGAAAATCTGGTCATTGGCAGCCCGTAAAATTGATGCTTTTCAAAGACACCTCAAAAAGTGCATGTTCTTGGTGGGCTTTTCAGACTTCTAAGCTGGTAAGAATATAGATCTAACATACGTTGAAGGAGATTTCGGAGCGCCCTGAGGGAATATTTCTCTCATCTAGCACTATCGTTTCCAGTTTAGTGACTTGTCGTCTTTTCCTTTTTACGTCCGATGTTTATAAACAAGCTCATGTTTTGATTCATGGCATAAGCTCTTTTTGCTTGGAGAGAATGTTCTTGGGAATGTGTGTTTTCCGTTGTTGATAGCTCAGTTCCAGAAGGAAAGGAATCGCAGGAAACTCTCCTTGCAATTGTGCTGTGCCTGGCATCTAGAGCAGAGACAGACAAATGGGGTGAAGGATGGTTGTGGTGAATGGCTCGGCTGGAGTTTCTCGCACTCTTTGTGCCCCCTGTATTCTGGATAACCAAATAAGTCTTCAGAGGTGCTACGATCTGAAGGACTTTTCTGAAGATACTCGGTAGGCTTTTGTTTGTTTATAGCTTTTTTTAGCAGAAAGTTGAAGAAAAGGGGGCAAAAATACTAGAATATCAAACGTTTAGTGTTATTATTTTTTTTCTCTGTCACAGATGATTAATATATCTCTTATTGAAAACCTGTAAAATTAATGTAGCCACTCATTCCAGTACAGATTTAATTGTATTATTCATATTAACAGTGATTGTAATTGGACTAATAACAATCCAAGCTACATTTTGTTTTCCTATTTATCAGATAGAAATTTGAAGTCCTAGGAAGAAATTGGGAAGGAGAGCAGTTTGTTGTCATGAGGCTCAGTGTCTCTCTGTTGCAAATCCTGGCGCTCTCAGCTTGAGAGGCTCTGGAATTCCCGGGCGCCGTTTGCTCCCTTTCACGCACTGCGCGAGGCAGCACTTGACCAGGAAAAACCCCAAAGAAACATTCAGCTATTAGCCAAATGCAGAAATACACAGAGAGGGAAAAGAGGCAGCCTGCCAGCCCTTATTGTCGCTCTTTTTTTTATCTTTTGGGAAATGGAGGAAGCAGGAAGTAAAAAATACAGAGGAAGAAATCCCAAGCCGTATTTGCGATGTTTGACTAAGGGTCTTAAACTTCATGATTAGACTCTGTTCAAAATGAGCAGAGTCTAAAATCCAAATGATTTTTTCCTGTCCTTTCTGTTCCCTTCTCTCTGCAGTTGTGCAGGCAGAGGCCGGAGGGCTGTGTTGTCTGTGCTGCTTAGRTGAGGGAGGGGAACATGTTGCTAATGACAGATGCAGGACATGTTTGTGTAGAAGATGATACTGCTACCAGGAGGGAATTGAAATTAATGGATCGTTGCTCAAGGATATAGCAAAGGCTGCTGCTTTGCTGGTAAAAGACTTATGTGGCTTAATTAGTTAATTTATTACCTATATGCGTTGCAGAACTGCTTGGTTTGTGAAATTAAGCTCTCAAGCTTGTTGGTAAAGGTGGTATAGTCCTTATTTGCCTGAGCAGAGTGAGGAAGGTCGTCCTTTCTGTGTAAAAAACATAAGCAGTTYGTCTTGCTTTTCAAGGCCCTCTGCTGCCCGTTCCTCTCCCTACCTCWTGTCTCTTGCTTCGTGGCAAAGGAAAGATCAATTCCTGCCTCTCCTTATGGCCGCATGGCCAGCCTGTGTTGCTGGACTGTTTGTCGAGCAGGCATTTCTGTGGGTTCTCCCTGTGCTGCCCCTCGGGTTTCAGCGCAGCCCTCCCGAAAGAGCCCCGGAGCTTCCCGGCCGCTTGGGCCTTACACTTGCCTTTCAACGCAGCCTCAGACCCCTGCGGGTGGCTGATCCCCCTGGGCTCTTCTGGCTCTCGAGCTGCCTGCACAGTCATTTTGTTCCCTTCTCCCCACATTTCTGTATTTCCTTTCGTATACTTTTTTTTTTTTAATAGCAAAGACTGTTTTTTATCCTTCCCCAGAGCTGGTGCTTGTGGGCCTGTTGATGATACAGATCRTGAGTAAGAGCTCCCATTTGTATTTAACACAGCCTTTAAAAAAGCCTTGCAAACAGCAAGTCCCAGGTGGTTTTGAGTTATTAATGTGTCTGTTTTATGTTCCACAGAAGCCCCTTGTGCTACTCCCCTGATCTGCAGCTTTGGCAGGCCCGTGGACCTCGAGAAGGATGACTACCAGAAAGTCATATGCAACAACGAGCACTGTCCTTACAGCACCTGGATGCACCTGCAGTGCTTTTATGAGTGGGAGAGCAGCATCCTTGTCCAGTTCAACTGCATTGGCCGAGCGAGGAGTTGGAATGAAAAGCAGTGTCGCCAAAACATGTGGACAAAGAAGGGATACGATCTCGCTTTTCGCTTCTGTTCCTGTCGATGTGGGCAGGGCCACCTGAAGAAGGACACCGACTGGTACCAGGTGAAGAGGATGCAGGATGACAAGAAGAAGAAATCCGTGTTGGAGAAGAGCACGGGAAGGTCGATGGCGGAGTCGGCCGAGGAGGCCAAGAAGGGCAGGCCATCCAACAAGCCCCAGAAGGGCCTAAGTCACGACATCCAGCGAAGGCACTCGATGGACAGGCAGAACTCCCAGGAGAAGGGGGTCGCCGGCGGGGGCTACGCTGCTCGCTCGCCRTGTGTCTCTCCCGGCCAGTCCCCACCAACCGGCTACTCCATCCTCGCCCCCACTCACTTCAGCGGCCCTCGCTCTTCGCGGTACCTGGGCGAGTTCTTGAAGAACGCCATCCACCTGGAGCCTCACAAGAAGAGCATGGCTGGCGGGGGCGTCTTCAGGAACGCGCACTTGGATTATGGGGCAGCTGGGCTGCAGGCACATCGGTCGGGACACTTCGATGCCCCCGTGCAGTTCTTGAGAAGGCTTGATCTCTCCGAGCTTCTTACGCATATACCGAGGCATAAGTTGAATACTTTCCACGTGCGGATGGAAGACGATGCCCAAGTGGGTCAAGGGGAGGACCTTCGGAAGTTTATTCTTGCTGCTCTTAGTGCCAGCCACAGGAAYGTTGTAAACTGTGCGCTCTGCCACAGGGCGCTGCCCGTGTTTGAACAGTTTCCGCTGGTGGACGGAACGCTGTTCCTTAGCCCCTCCAGACACGATGAAATTGAATACGATGTTCCCTGTCACCTTCAAGGTACAGGTCGTCTGTCGGTCGTGTTAGGTCTCGCTAACCAAAGGAACTGCCCTTTGTGCTCCCCTCCCACCCCTTTTCAGATTTGCTCCCTGATTCTGCATTTACTAAGCAGTTCTGTGAAGCCCAATGTCATGTCCAAATTATCATCCGGATCAGATCAAAATGCTAAGGAGGGAATTATAAAAAGCAAATACTGTGTAGGAAGATTCATGCCTCGTGTTTAGCCTTTCTACTAAGGGATTTCTCGTTCGGGTAATAGACAGACCATAGGAAGCTTTTTCCACAACTCTGTCCTGCAGTGCATGGGCACCAATTTATGTGTTGTGAGCTTTAATYCAAGCCATACATCATCCTTTAAAATTTGAGCACACTGTGCTGCAGCCTGGATGAAAGTTCCGTTTGTACCACAAGTCAGTCATGCCTTTCATCTTTTGTTAGGGCCGTGAATATCCGTTTTGTTTTCGTGAGAACAGTATTTTTTTATTGGGCAAGGACAGTAGTCTGACCTATATTAACGCCAGCCCAACAAAGACTATTTTTGTGGTCTGGACTGATTGGACATGGTAAAAGTAAATGTTAGTTGTGGTGGGATGAAGTAGCAATGGTAGAGTGGGGAGTCCAAGCTTGCTTCCAAAGCCTGCCTCATCAGAGGGCATCCCAGTCATGTTCCTGCTCCGTGCTGGGTTGGGATCAAGACGTGTGTTATTTTATTTGCCCTGGAGAAGCCAACAGTTGTGGGCTAGGCTGAGCTGCAGCTCTTTCTGAAAGAATTTTCCCAAACTAAATTATCAAAGCACACAAGTGTCGTAATACCCTGCAAAACATGTTAGTGCTGCAGCCTATTTGCAGCTTGTGTGGCTAAAATAAGTCAGAGAAAAGAGTGGTAGTTCAGTCTACAAAAACATACATGTTAAAAGATGTAACAGGAAGGCGTGAACAGCAGGTTTTTCAACATACAAGCTTTTCCTCCTTTCAATAAAATTTATTATATCCCATGCATGGTCATAATATATGTTATGTATTTCTTTGTTTAGCAGACTTTGGCTTTTTTCGCCTTAAATCACTGCATGCTAAGTCACTGCATTGTATTCATGATGACAACATTGTTTCCATCTTGCCAAATGTACTTTAAATAGAAGGGGYGATAGGTGAGAAACATGAGCTAAAAAGTCTGCAGGATAAACATATATATGGGAGGTACCAGGACTTATTTGTTTTTGCTGGGAGCATGTGTGTGATTTCATCGGTGCTAACAGCCACTTTGGTAATAGTGAAACTGTCAGTTGTTAACCTTTAGCATTAGGAAACGGGAAGAGTGAAACTGCAGAATGATTTTTTTTTCTCGTTATTAATTGGATATTTTTACTCCTTGAGTGATATATCTGTAAGTTTGTTCAGACAAAATGCTGTAAATAATTAATTGTTAGAATTCTTATCTCCTTGACCTAAGTGAAATGGTTTGTTTTCAGAAGTATGATTTGAAATGAACTTAAGCTGCAAGGTGCTGATTTCTCTTAGTAAAGAAAATAGCTTGTTTGTTTATTTGAAGCGTGTTTAAGATACCAAGTGTTTGGTTTCCGTTACAACATGGAAATTCAAATTAAACGATGAGGGACTGCTAATATGCAAGAGCAATGTATAACTTCAGATRAGAAAAGTTTATATGTCAGGAAGAGTCTTGATTTTCTTCTCATTTTTCTAAAATAGTTGGCTTAAAAAAAAAACAAAATGAAAAAACAGCTGTTACAATTTCTGGTGCCGTCTAATTGTAAATTGTTAATATTTTATTCCCTTACAGCCAGAAAAGCTGCAAGTTGTCTGTATTTGTGAAATAACAAATTGYCATGTGTCTAACACTTCAGTGCTCAAGAGCACAAATTGCAGTCCAAGATAAACATTCCTAATATAGAGCCCTATTTTGCAGCGGGTTTGTGACTGCATTACCTCTTAACTTGGTCTGGTACAGCAGTGCAAAATACGGTACATTACAGAGTTAGCCCTCACACTTGTTATTGCCAACTATTAAATTGCAAATCAATTATTTTGYTACAAATCACTCTTAATCTACATGCCAGATCTTTGGAATTTGTGTGTGTTTTTTATTTTGTGTGAAACCTGCATCTTAGATTTTACCTTGAGTTTATTAGCACTTAAGTAGACAAAATATTTCATTATAAAGTCAGAAATGGTTAATTTTTTTAAAGTCAATATAAGTAATCTTTTGGAAGTCATCTTGCTTATAGAACTTTATGTTAGAGTTCAATAGATCCATATTCCTGTATGGCACATTAATATCTGTGTATATGTAACATATATTATACACATGCACACACATGCACGTGCATACATATCTAATGTTCTAAAATATCCTCACCATAAATGAGTGGTCAGGGGAAAAAAAACATGACAGAAAATTGCTGTTCCATCACTTGCCTTCTTCCATTAGGAATATTAGGTCCTTATTTTCTTCTTTGCTGAAAGATTTTTGGCAAGTTCTTCCATGAATCCGTACCCAACTTGCTCATAACCTTCAACACTTCTCCACATCCTCCGTGAGGTGGGGATGAAGGCTGGAAGAACTGCGGAGGATCATATACACGGCTGAAGCTGAGAACTGATCGTATAGCATAGTCTGCTCCTCTTACAAAATGTTTTGCTAAAGTTGACCAGCAAATGAGAGGAGGGAAGGTTGATCTGTAATTTCTGAGTTTTTCATCCAGGGCAAAGCGTTCCAATCAAGCTATATGTATTTTCAACAGAGAGAAACAGTTATTTACTTCATCATTCATCTTATTATTTTTTTWAAAAGTTATCAGTGAGGTGTGATTTGTATCATACTGAAGGCAAATAACTCATTGCAGGAAATGGCTGTTCTAATCTTCCGTGACATTTTCCTTAAGAAATGTGTTTCCTGTTCACAGGAAGGCTTATGCACCTCTATGCTGTTTGCGTAGACTGCTTAGAAGGGGTTCACAAAATTATCTGCATTAAGTGCAAGTCCCGATGGGATGGAAGCTGGCACCAGCTGGGAACTATGTATACCTATGATATTCTGGCAGCCTCTCCCTGTTGTCAGGTTAGTATTATACGTAAATAAGATTCATAAGGTCAAATTCAGACTGATGGGAATTAAAGCAAAGGCTTCTGTTTCTGTGTTCCATCCCCTTCCTTCCTTCCTCCTTCCTATGCCTATGGATGCAACCCTGCACGSCACAGTCTGTCTACAGTCCCTGTCCCTTTGTCCTCCTTTATGAAGAACAAATACTCGTAGCTGGACCTAAAACTAATGCTATAGCCAGTGGTTAATGGGTAGTTTTTGAAGCAAAGTTGCCTCARATGTCTTCACACTTAAACCTGGTGGTGCTTGGGATGATCACTAGTAAATATTTTTGTCATCACAAGTAATTTTAGTAGTATTTTAATGGCAAATATACAATTTTAGCAGCTGTTACATGCATTCAGGCCTCTCTTAGTTGCCTGAATTGTGTTTTATTGTGAGATAGTTGCACCAAAAAGCCAGGGGAATGGAAAGCCTAAAGAGTCTGTGCTGGGCGGTTACCTGTTTCTCAGTCTTTGCTGTGACTGTAACACTGGTGGTCTGCAATAGCCTGAAAAAAGCTTTTTTATTTCATATATTATCTGCCTAATTTATACTTTGAATGTGGAAAATCCAAAACCTTGGGCTATTTCAGGCAGACATCAGGCTTCCAGATCCAGCATACTAGGGAGTTTTCCAGGGAACTGAGGTATTTTGCTGTAGCAGTAGCTAGCCTGTGGTAAATAGCTTTGGGGAAGCCCTAAGGTGCTGTTATTATGGGAAAGGGACAGTGGTCTGTTCAAGAATGGCCCTGTTGACTTCAGCTTTTGTTCCCTGCTGGGTTAGGTGCCTCACAGATACAGATTTACCCATTTGAGATGTGACCACTTGAGGATATTGTGCATGTTTTCTGTAAAGCTTGGCAGTAGCTTCATTGCTACTACTGCCAAGCACCAGCAGTCTCAGCTCTCAGTAAGCTTTAAAAAGAGAACAGTCTGTGCCCTTGTAGAGATAGCAGTGCAGGAGAAATATAAAAGATGGTCTCTTCAACATGCAAAATGCAATTTAATTTTAAATTTAACATACTTGCCRAAATATATTGTTCGCAAGAGGAACAGAGTTGGTGCTGCTGGATAAAATGGCAGTTGATAACAATTGTAACTGCGAACAGAAACGTTATCTCCAAATTTTGTTTGTCTTGAGATCGTAGTGTTTATTTTTGTTTTTTACGAGATCTTTGAGATCTTTGAAACATCTGTCACTGAGCCTGACTTACTAAGTTTTGTAAAATTAAAATCAAAATTTAAATCTGAATTGCTGCTTTTGAATGTACAMGACAAGAGTTAAAATCTCATTGCACGGGAGCCTTAATGATATGATTAATGGAGAGTGTGACAGAACATTTCAGTAATAGAAACAAATACAAAATCCTTATCTTCAGTGACTCTGCTGGGTAATACACATTTTTGTTTCCTTGTGATTTTTATGGATGATTCCATGTATACAGAGGGATGATGTTAAGCTATGCTATATAATTTATCCCTGAATTGCCTTGCTAATTTATGTTTTGAATGATTTCATACCTTGTTTCATAATATTTAAGTGTACCTCACAAATATGCATATAGGATAATTGAACAAACTGCAGTCACTGTCCAAAAGGTTGCACAGCAGCTGGTGGGTGTGCTGGATGCTTTTGCAACAACACAAAWATGCCACTTTTTCAGTGAAGTCATGCAAAACTGCATCCCGTTAGTTTGCATTTCCTGGAATTTCTGCTGTTGAAGCAGGGCAGATGGCTGAGGACTTTTTTGGTTGGTTTCTTTGCGAGTTTTGTCTCAGCAGTGAAAGTACTTTAGTAATTTCTTTCCTCCCCAACCCTTCCCCACTGGAAAATTCATTAAATCAGTGTTGCTGCAGAAAAGCATTTGGTTCTTTTCACTGAAGAGCTGAAGTTTTCATTACCGTGTTGGGCAGTCAGGGTATTGGGCAGATGTCAAGGTGCTGTTCAGCTCAGACCCTGGGTCCTTATTTGCTGTCTTCTCTCCTGAACTCCCTTATGGTCTCACGTCTCTGCTGCATCTCTTGAGCTTTTCAAACTGCCTGCTGTGCTTTCACACTGCATTTTGCTTTCTTTCCATCAAATGTCCCTATTTTCTCCAACCAGATCCCTTCTCAAGACTTGATTTTGTTTGTTGCTGCTGTTCATAGCTCTGTCTGTTCTGGCCTTTACCCTTTAATCGTTCCTCATATCWACCCAACTACTGTTAGTCCTTTTCTCAGTTGGATTTTGCAGAATAGTTTGCATGCTTTAAATGATGTTTGGTTTGCGTAGCATAATATGCAGTATAAATATTTAAAAAAATACTTAAAGTGATACAATACCATGGCATGCTGATAAAAGAGAGGAAGCTATGTATATTTGTTAAACTGGAAGATCAGAATGCTTAAGTGTGGCACGGACAAATCATGTTCAAACATAAAATGAAATAGCTGCACAGTGGGAATTGCATGGCACAAATGTAAAATTTCCCTTTGCTTCAGGGTTTCATTTATGGTTTCTTGAGACAGCACTATTTATCCTAAGAACTTGGAGGAATTGGTTTAGAGATTAATCAACATAAAACAATCATACATACTTATAAACTTTGGAATTACGTTCCTCTCACCAGTCGGAATTGGGTATAACTTATGCTGCAGTGTTTGGAGATCTCCAGTGGTGTTATTTCATGTGACAGACATTCTTAGGATGTCTACTGAAGTCTGATACATGACCTCAGTTGTAATGATTTCCAGAATGTGTCCTTTTTAGGGTATTTACTAGAAAGCTATTAACTTATATGCCTAGCATAAGTGGCAGGAATTCATCGTGATCAAAACAGCTCACGGGGATGTTCTCTGCCCAGCTGGAGTACCCTGCTACATGGCCTGTTTTTGCACAAAGTTGTGCCAAAAGTTAGCTGCACTTTACCAAACCTGCTGGCTCTCTGTGAAGGGAAAAACAAACCTCTTGCTGTCTCTGGCAAGGTTCAGCAGTCTTCCTCCTCTCAAGTGAGCTAAGAAGTAGGCAGTGTCAAATGTTTAGTTAAATTAGGATTCTAAATTTTGGAAAGTTAGTCTTAAAACCGGTTATCTAAACTCTGGGACTTACACACTTTTGAAGAGAGGTTGCTTAAAAGAGTAACTTGAGAAAAGTTTAATGTCAGCACAGCAAGCTACCTACTAATTTCTACCCATCTTGCAAAAAGCTTCCYGGCAGGCTGCGAGCAACAGTCTTGCAGTTGGGAATAGGCTTGTGAATAAGTTATCAGACAGGTAAGTGTCACCCTCCCCAGCAGATCCCAGTAGTGCCAGTCTCTTGAGTTAACCTCTTGCAGGGCCRAAGGAAGGGTCTGTGTCACGTTCTGTTTTTCTGTAGTGAGGAATGGAAGCAAAACTTGTTATTTCAAAAGTGTTTTTTACTTTTCTACAGGCTCGACTGAACTGTAAGCACTGTGGGAAGCCAGTCATAGATGTACGGATTGGCATGCAGTATTTCTCTGAATACAGCAACGTGCAGCAGTGTCCACACTGTGGAAACCTAGACTACCACTTTGTGAAGCCATTCTCTTCGTTTAAAGTTCTGGAGGCTTATTGACGAAAGCTTTGCTTTAGTAATAGCTATTTTATGGGTATTTCAACTTTATTACATATCTTTTTATAGGATTCATTCTGTGATGAAATTATTTTTTTTTTCTAACTGAAAGAGCAGCTTCTTTGTCTGTGTACATATTAATATGTATATATACATGTTGTTAAAAGCAGGATCCTCCTGACAAGATCTCTGTGAAGGCTGGAGGCAAGCCAATTTAATGGCCTTTGAATATATCCCGAGCGTGGGGTAAATTTGAACTAAAAATGATTTGGTTTTATTTTTTGTATTGTTGTAATACGGTTTATAGCAAAGGTGTGGGGAGACATACAGGACAGAGAAATATGTCCGTGGGAAAGTGCTTAATTTTGTAGGGTGATGTTCCTSTAGCTTGGTGGAAATGGGAAATCCTTGGGAAGAAGTCATCCTGCTACTGTTGAATTAATCGAGTCTTTGACGTTGATTCCAATGGGAGCAGGAGTGGCCCTAAACGGTCAGTCATCTTGGCAGGCTTTCTTTTAGGTTTCCCAGGATGGGGCAAACTGAGATACTGTGACAAGTGAATGTAAATCCATGCCAGCCAACGCAATCCTGACATGAAGTTTTCTTGGGGTAGCAGCTTCCCCTCGTCCGTGGCTCCTGCGGCAGCGGCACCGCTTCCACCAGTGCTCTCCCTTCAGCAATCCGACCATTTGTTTGTACCAAAACAAGCTGGAGATCCTAAAATGCTTTATTTAAAGGTATTTCCTCACAGGTATTTTAGGACTCACATTAGGATATGTGAGAGGAAGAGGCTGAACGGAAAGGGAGCGTGYTCGTGTGTGTCTGCTGGGCCCAGGACTTTGCTGCCTTCTGCAGACTGGTGCGACTGGTTTGCAAAGAGGGCTGTACAGCAGGATCTGGGCTGTGAGAGCTGTAAGACCTGAGAGGTACTTCTTAGGAGACTTGGCATTGATTTTTAAAACAATTATTGTTACACCTTTATCTTTCAAAATTATGTACATCCAGGCTTTAAAAGCTTGGAGACTAATTAAGAAAACAAATTTAGTGTAATTTTTTTCTACGTGCCTGTGTGCTGTATCTAATAGACTGTACATTAGGCAATGAATTTGTATCGTAGGGGTGGGCCCTGTAGACTCTGCCGATGTTGTTTCTTGGTTCTGATTTCTCCTTTCCTAAATGAAGGTTTTGAAATAGGCCATTAATCTTTTGCTCGGCTTCTCAAGCCAATTGAGATTTTTTGTTTGTTTGTTTTTTTGCTTTGCTCCACAATATATCTCCATAATGGAGTGACTGTCCCCTCTGGAGGTACAACTTTTACTACTTTTAAAAAGATGGGATTATTTTCTGTTTCCTCTGAAGTTTTGAGACACTGTTTTAAAACAAATTATGTTTTTCCCAAATTGCAATATTAAAGAATGTATCTCTTGAAATTACAATCTTGAAAATGGCCCTGATACTTTGCATGCGCTATGAAAGAATACAGAAAGGCCGCAAGCCAAAAAGGTCTTGTATGTGCTGGACCAAGAACTATGTTCCCTGTTAAGSTAAGGAAATTAACGTGCCCCTAAAAACTTGAACTGAATATCCGTGTTTCTGTGTGCACTAAAAATGCCAAGGTCACAGTTTTCTTTCCTGATTAAGTTTACTGCAGAATTAGCTCCTTTAGCATTAGCCACTCTTCAGATATTACTCATGCTGCACGGAGGGCTTGTGTTGGCACAGGTCGGCTGTTGCCAGCACGAGTGGTCGTGTCCTGATGACACAGTGGTTTCCACCTCTGGTAGGGCTGGGCTGTCGCTCCCACGTGGCTGCGCTGGTGCTGGATCCTGGGCTGACCAGGGGGGATCCTCTCCCCCTCCCTCACCGTTTTGGGGCTGGTCTTTATGTTTACAGCACATCTTTGGCTTTTTTTCTGCAGGCTTTTTTTTTTTTTTTTTTTTTTTTTTTTTTTTTTNTTTTTTTTTTTTTTTTTTTTTGTGCAGGTTTCTTGGTTACCTGCAGGTCTGCTTGCAAGTGTTGTGGGAAAACCTGTTTCCCTTTTAAGATGAGTTATGGGAAGAACTTCTAATGCTGTCTTGGGAGGAGTTTCACCGATGCCAGGCCCAGCAGAATTGGCACTATTAGCGCTGCTCCCTGGGAGGGGCAGCCCACACGTAGCTGGACTGTAAGAAGAGGTTGCTAGCAGAGAAAATCTGCCTTATGGAGAACAATCAGTCAATAATTTGAATTAATCCTGCAGGGAAGATGAGCCCTTCGACTTATGTGGCATGTTCCAGAAATCTCACGGAGTGAGAATGGTTAACAAAGTCTGAAGCTGCATTGCCTGCCGGTGCCATGAGAGTCAGTTCAGATACACAAATGGTAGATGCACAAGTGATAGTTATACAAAAGACTATTCCAGCACTATTAAATCAGATGGTGAAGTGAAACTCCTGTAATGGGAAAAATAAAAGGAAACAAATATAAGAGGTATTTGAACTTGAGGGCTGGTCAYTCATGCCTTGAGTCTGGGGTATCAGCTCCCACATGTGCCACGTGGATGGCAGAACAGGAGTGTACTRTACCCATTTTTTCCCCACATTTGACATGGACAGTTGTCACCATGCAGTGTACCTGATAGGAGAGAGATAAGATCTGGAATTCTCCTAAATACTTGCTCATTTGCTTTCTYTTATTGTAGCTGAGTTATAATTCTGTTTTTAAGTACTTAGATGCCTCTCCATATATGTGTATAAGACAATCGAGAATGAGTGGAAGTGGAGAAAAGGAATTCAGCTGGTTCTTAACAGCAATGAAAGATTGTACAGTATTTTCAATTCAAATGAAAGAAGCAGACTAGGAAAGTGGGGGAAAAAGCATGTTTATGTACAAATCTATCGAAGGAAAAAAGGCAGTTTTCAATCAGCTTTTCCTTTTAATTACACTGTTAGGTGAGTCATAGTTGCTCTCTCAACTGGAGGCCAGCAGAACATGCAGCACAGTGAAAATGTTCCATGATGGAAGTACAGAAAGATCCCTTTGAACTTTCTCTCCAAAACAAATTGTCCCTAATTTGTAGAAAACACTTGTTCTATTTCTTGCTGACACTGACAACTGGTCTCAAGTTACTGCAAAATATATATTTTTTAATAACATCCSTAAGATTCCAGTCAAGTAGTCAGGTCCTTTCTTTCACTGTAAAAGTTTCTGCATAAGCACAAAGGCAGAGTTACCTCCTTTGGGACCTCGTGGCTCATTCATGTAAAAGGTTAAACTGAATTGCAGTTTGTTTGCTCACCATCTTAATGGGTGATGGAAATAGTCATGAGCTTTTAAATGTATGAAAAGGGAAATGTTTTGTCTAGATCGGGAGCTGCTTGCTTTGCTTGTTTGGCTAGAGTTTACTCTTCATTACCTTTGGTTGGTCTGATGCTCTGTGTTCCTTTTAATCTGGCCTGTGGTCAGATTAAATTGTGCCTGAGACACGTTTTGTAAAACAGAAAACAGTCCTCTGGATTTGGAGGTTTATTCTACTCTTCTTAAATGCACGATACTCCTGGTGATAGTTATAGGAGTTGCATGTGCAGATGCTTTTATTTCCAGTAGTTAAATATGTTTTCCATAGGAGAGGCTTGCATTTAGATAGACTTAACATTTTGGATGTGTAAATGAATTCATCCATCCATAGGACATTTTAAAATAAATTTTGATAACCATGACTAACACGAGAGACATCTTTCAAATGCTGATATGTAATTTGACACCAAGGTGAGAAGGCTGAAATTTCTTGTTCTATCTAATGCTGCAAAGTCATTACAAACAACCATGCTCTAAAATCCCATAGACTATCCTGTAGTCTATTTGTGTTAATTTGTTCGGTAGTGAGCACTATATTCATAAATGAGTTTAGTTGGGAAAATAGGGAATATTTCTGCAAGGGAGGCATCTAACCCAGTTTCTTTATTTTCATGTTCATTTTGTTGTACCAGGTAACCAAGGAAAAACATGTTGAAGGCCACTGTTCAGAAAACCCCTCAAAAATATTTTTGTCCATAAAGGTTTCTTGATGAGACGTTTTCGGATTGCACTTTTGCAGAAGGAAGAATATGTACATAAAAATGAATGTTGATGAAATTAAAATAATTGGTTATGATATCATTTGCGTGTATTGTTAGAGAATATTTTGTTGTGACTTCTCTGTATTAAAAAAGTAATAAATACCAGACAGCTAACAGTGTGGGTTCTTCTTCCCCTGCCCCTCTGTCCTCTTATCAGGTAGGTTCTTACACCAGACCTTTACAGAAAGGCTAGATCTGCTCAGTTATAAAAGAACATGGTGAAACCAGTTTTGGTGAAACCAGTGTCGTTTAAAATGAAGCTTTTTGAAAACTGCTGTCCTAAAAGTGTGCATGTGGGGTGACATGTCCCCTTGCAAAGCAGGGCTTGACACTTAAAATGCTCTTGCTGTGGGATAACGTGCTGTGTAGGGAGGCTCCTGTGCTGCTCCAACATGTAGCAGGACGGGTAGACAGAGGAGTGCTGGACTTCTGCTTCATCCTGTTAATGGCAGCAAACCCTCTGGTGCCCGAGAAATGTGAGGGGGGGAGTCTGTGTAGGAAAATGCTCTGCACTAGTGCAGAAGGGTTTTCCGTGTTACAGCTGGATCTCTGCATCCCTGTCACGGGGTTTCAGGGAGGCTCGAGTGTTCGCTTCTCACGTAAAGTTTTCTGCAGTCTGACGAGCCATCTAATCAGGTATTTTAGCATACTTTAGCAAACTTTTCTACCTATGCTTACAGCAGGAGTTTTCAGCCTTTGTATATTGCCACAAAGAAGTTCAGGAAGGATGGAAATGATCAAGGCAATACGGACTTGAAAAAAGTAAAGCAAGTACTGCCAAGAATGAAAGAGGGCAACAGCTCAAGAGACGTGAGTGGGTTGGGAATTGGAGGTTAAAAAAAAACGATTTAAAGAGCTGACAGTAGCTATATGTATTTAATTCTGGAAGCAGATAGGGTGGCTGATTTCCATTTAAGTTGGAAGAGCTGTGTATTGTGATAAGTGCGAAAAGCACTCTGGATAGCTACCTCTTACAATAAGGAGAGATTTGTTTATTTGGTGGAAGTGTGAGTAAGTTACAAAAATGAAGTAATCAATCACAGGTGAATGCAGTGATCTCATATTATGTCCATTTATATTTTGCTAAAGGGATCTTAAGTCATGATTTAAGGCTTAAACCAATGTGTAGATGGGAGAGTCAGATGTGTGCTAGCACGAAGGGGAGCCTGTTCTCAGAGCTGGCTTCTTGCAGCTTCTGGCTYCTTGCAGCTTTTACCGCTTTTGGGGGAGGCATCTCTTGCAGAGTGCTAAACTGCAGAACTGAGGGTTTCATCTGGTATGGTAGTTACCGTGTTGCTAAAGGAGCAGTGTGAAGGTGTGGAGGAAAGAGAAGGTCACAGAAGAAGCCCCTTTTCAAGCTATTACATGATAGAAGAAGCCATTAAAAGGGGGTGGCACAAAGCGCGTGGAGCAGAGTCATGCCTGGGCCCGTGTCCCTGCTGGAGGATCCCTCATTGGATCAGAGGAGAGGAATGAGCTATTCAGGCTGCATATGTGTGTGGGCGTGCGAACCTAAAAATACATGTCCAGGTTTCTCTCAGCTACATTCGCTTCTGATTTCCATCCTGGCAATATTCTGCGGAACAACTTCTGTTCATTCTGATGCAGATAAAACCTGGTTTCCTCTTAAGGCTGCAGCCGCCGCATTTTTGTCTTTGGCTTGATACATGAGTGTTTTTTTGCCTTTAAATACACGCATTAGTCACCGGAGTTCGCTGCGTATTCTTTTCATTCAGTGATGTCCAACTAAGATCAATGGGACAAACAGAGCAATTACAGCTGCTGGTATAGSTCATTAATCCAGAGAGACAGCCTGATGCCGTGCTCACGTGAGTAAAGCTTGCAAGGCTGGACCAGCTGGAGTGGCATTCACGACTAGCTCTCAAGCTTTGTTAAATTTTCAAGAAGAAATTTGTTCCTCCTCACAAGCAAGAAGATTTCATTTTTCTAATGGACCTGCCTGGAGTGCTGTATGTTCAAAAGTTTACATCTGKCTCCCTTACATAATGTAAGCCTGAAGCTACTTCCTTTTGTTAAACATGCACTGCACTTGTTTTCTTGTGAGAGAAACATGTGTGCAGATCATATCCAGCTTGCTGCTTCTGTGTCCCATTTTCCTGGCTGCATACTCATTTAAGAAGCATCCCAAAAAAAAGAAAAAAAAATCTCCAGCAGGATCTTTTCAAAATAAAAATCTCCCCAGTTACCCAAATAGAGCTACARAATAACAAATTGGTGCTGCCTGCATGACTCTTACCAACATGAGAATAGTAACTAGAATAAAGAGTTTTTAGAGATAGAAGATAATCTCACCATAAAATCAAGCAGACTTGATCAGTAACATAAAATTGCCAAATACTTCAGTCTTTTTTTTTTCTTTTTTTTCAGATCAGTCTGAGCTTTTGAGTGAGTTGGGCTCCAACCAAAATAATACCTTGTTTGGTAGGTGATTAAGTAGTAGGCTCAATTTAATTGCTTGACACTTGCTGTAAGAAACATCACTGCTAGCAAATGAATTGTATGGTGTTCACAAACCTCAGCATCCCTGTATGACAGCCTGATGCTTTGCGTTTGTGTGTTGTATTAAGCACAGCTTTGTTAGTGAGGGACACGCAAACACCAGCTGAGGCTCCTCACGTCTCTGAGCTGAGCTGTTCCTTTCCTATGTCATCCGAACTACCTGCAGGCCCCAGCGCCTCAGAGTCCTCAAACAGTGGGAGGATCAAGAAACTGAACTAGAGTCAGAGATCAACATTTTAATAGCAAGGGAATTTTTACTTTTAAGGCTTTGTTTAAATGATCGTTATGGTTACCAGCTGTGTAACCAGGATACTCTAGTTACAGAAATACTAATTGAGTTTAGCTTTCTTTTAATATCAGCTTTCTGCCAAAGAATATATTGAACTGCGTGGGATCCTTTCCTCACGTTGGGTAATCTTGCYGTTTGGTGTAGTTAGTGGTAGATTAGCTGGCTGAGCAGACAGCAGAAAGGGAGCAGCTGAAGATCTTGGCCTGAAGGCCATGAGAATATAACGATGGTTAAGAAAAAAATACTGCGCAAGCTGAAACTTGCTGCTTACAAGTGCAGCAGCCAGATTTGTTGAGAGTGCAAGTGAAATGCCTGGCAAAGGGCATTCTGCTGAATTGCATCGTGATTGAAGCTGGAAGGGACCTCTGGTCACCCAGCACTGGACACCACACTCCAGATGTGGCCTCACCAGGGCTGAGTGGAGGGGGAGGGAGGAGGCTGCCAATGCACCTCCTGGTACAGCCCAGGATAGCTTCTTGGGCTGCTGCTGGTTCATGGTCACCTTGCCGTGAATTAGGACTCTCAGGTTCTTCTCTGCAAAGCTGCTTTCCAGTAAAAAGGAGAGGAATTTGTACTAGTGCTTCACTCTAATTCCTGTACATCAAAAGTTCAGAATACAGATGCTGTTGAAACTAAGCACTGTGCATATTAGTCTAATCATGTGTTTGGGGTATTTCTTATTGATAAGGAATTCTTATTCATTAATAAGTATTATAATATTAATGAGGAATTAGCCTGAAAATTTCCTGTCAGAAATCTGATTCATAAAATGAAGTGAGGACATTTGGATGAAGACATGCAGATCAAAAGAAGTGATGTGAGAATTAACATTTCCTCATTTCCTTTCTCCTTCTGGATCTTGTGCAAGGACAAATGATTAGAGGAAGGGGTGTAATCATTTAGCAGATTGGGGGAAAGATGGATCAAAGTGTTTGATTACTAAATTAGTTGCAAAATAACATTTGACTTAGGAGGAACACCTTGTTTCTTCTTGTCAAGTACAAGTCAAGCTTGTTGTCAGGTACAAAGGGCTTAATTTGATCTAGCTTTCCTGTTACTGTAGTTAGGCTCCTTGTGAGTCAATACATGCAGGCASAGCTCCATGCAAGAATATCTTGAGGGGGGGAGTGAAGCTGTTACATTTTATTCAGATTTTAGTCAGGAATAGGCCTGTGCTCTGCTTTCCTCCACCTCTGAGGCGATAGTGTCGTCGCAGTGTTGCTGAAGCTTGTTATTTGCGTGGGTTTTGACGTGCTCAGAGTCCGACTCTCTCCGCTGACGGTGTTGGCCAGGGAGCAGAGCTGCAGTCCAGCCCAGCCCTGCTCCGCGCTGCTCCTAGGGCCTGGGAGCCTCCTGCTCTGCTGTGTGGCTCTGCCCACCCTGCCAGGTCTGTGCACACACACCTGCACCTTCAGCAGCCGTGCTTTCTAGGCCAGAATGGTGTGCATCCTCCTTCCCTTCTGCTCATAGCTGTTTGTGGGTGCAAACTTAGACTTGTGAGCTAAGGCGGAGAAAGTGGGCCAGATCTGAAAGTGGGTGTGTATGATCTCCAGGGAAAGCAATGGGGAAGTCTGCAGACTCTCATTTTCTTCCAACTGTTTTGACAGAGGTCAGGGTRTGATAAATGCGCATGTGGGAACTTGCACTGGTTTAACTGCATCCACTGGGAAATGGAAAGACGTGAGCAAGGCCCAAAAACATTGGCACTGTGCCTGTGAAAATCTGTAGGGGTGGCAACACACTCGGGGGAAGCCTGACTTTCCTCCACGCTACCCTGAGTTTCTGAAACTGCACTGGGTAGGAAATACACAACTGTAGGGTAGGAAATACACAACTGTAGTGGCAAAATGAGTGGGAACTGAAGCTGTGATGGAGTTGCTGGCAAGGCGCTGTGAAGAGCAGGGGTGGACGTGGAGTGACAGCACCCATCTTGGTGTAGCAGCAGCTGGAGCAGGAGGTGAGTGCTCACTCCCATGGTTCAGCCTGTTTGTGGCCTTCCTTGCCATGAAATAAGCCTGGAGATGGGAAAGCCTGGGGGRAACAAGCTGTAGTCTTCATCTCGCAAGCGGAGGCTATGGAGAAACCAAAAGTGCATGTGGCAGGGGGAGAGGCCATGGGCCCAGGGTAGCCCGAGGAAGGTGCTTGTTAGACAAAAGGAAAAAACCTTTGCTATGAAAGTACCCAAACATGGGATCAGGTACCCAGAGATGCCATGCAATCTTGGGAATATTCAAAATTCACAGTACAACGCCCTGTGCAGCCTTCAAAACTGACCCCACATAAAGATTCTTACTGATATAAATTATTCTACACAACTCATTCTTACGGTATTTTAAGTTAGATCAAAGTGGCTAATACTACAGATACGTACATGTTCATAAGCAAGATGACACTGAAAATAACCAGCAACCAAATACAGTGCCCCAATTTTCCAAGCAGGAAACTGAGGCAGAAAGGGACCTGTTTTATCCAAGGCACCTGAAACCAAGAGCAAGGATTACAATGCAAAAATTGCAAAAGTTGCAGATGTTCATATCATCTCTCTCCCACTGCTGCATATCAGTGATGACCTGGGATTTACCAGGGCATAGCAAAGTTCCCAGCTCCTCCCTAGGGAAGAAAGGCACCAAGTGAAATGGCAATCTTCAAGCTACACTTTGTGCTGCTACTGCAGCCAAGGAAGTTCAAATTCATCCTTGTAGTTACGATGTTCTGAAGCTGACAACATTAAAACATCTTGTTACAGCTCTGACAGTCTTTATATTTTATAATGTGGTATAACATATGCATTTGTTGCATTAGTATGTAATTAAGATGTTAAAGGGGGATGTTAATTCACAGCTACCTGGATGAAGCTGTATCTCATCAAGGGTAAATAAGTCATGTTACTGCAAAAGCAATCATTGCCTTTTTAATTTCATGGAACCTGGTGGCAGCATCAGTGAAGAGGTAACTGAGTAAGTTGATGACTAGCACATCTTGCCGATGCCCTTGAGACTTGCATAGGAATTTTTGTGGATGTGACTGCTGTAACACTGSAGGTGTTTAGATGGTCACTTTGATTTTCAGAAGTCAAAGTAACTCACAGTTTGTAGGCTGAAGCTTTCTGGTAGTTGGGTAGCTTAGGGCAYGGGGACCAGCTAAATGGAGAAAAATAAAATTCCAGTAACCTGACAAGTTTTAGCAAGAGCTGATTTTAAAATGCCTTTTTTCTTTTTTTAATACAGAACAAATGAATGGCTTAAAAAATGTCCTGAGCATTATAATGCCCAGCTTCAATATTCCTGATGTGAGGTAAATCCCAAAATGGTTTACAAGAAGGGATCTCCAAAAGTTAATTTGGACGATCCCCACCTGTGCRAGCTCTGGCTTGCTCTGTGTGCCTGAGTTGCCCAGGTTGGCTCTCCCAGATGTTTAACCACCCTGGTGTTGTGTCCAGGCCTGTGACCACGCTTCATGAACATGAGTGTTTGCTGGGATGTCAGGAGGCCTCGCTCCAGTCCCTAGGTGCCATTTCATAATCAGCCAAGGGTGTCTTGTAGAACACCAGGGAAGTTCAACTAGATGATCTCYAAAGGTCCCTTCCAGCCTTAAGGATTATATGATTCTATGACCTTTTCCCTATGGTTGAATCCCAAAGATGCAGCCTGCCTAGCAAATTAGCTTTTTTGATCTAGAAAACTACTGAGCTTTGCATATTGAATGTGATGTGAAAGAGTGGCCTGCCAGACTACTCATGGCCTACAAAAAACCTTTGGCTTTTCTCAGCTTCTATAGTGAATGAAATGCTAGCATGCCAGTCACATTATAGGCCAGTTTGGGGATCTATAGAGACAAAAAATTATTCACTTTCTGCAAGGTTCATTTTTGGACTGATTAAAGATGAGTCAGATTTATAAGAGCACCAAAATATGAGACGAGGCTGAGATGCAGAGCAGAATGGGGAGGACTTCTTCAGTGGTACCTAGTCTTTAAGAGCATAAAAATGCCTCTGCTGTTCCTACTATTTACTTCTAGTCCAGTGYTCTGTCTCCAAGTGTGGTAATAGGAAGATCAAATTTTAGGAACCTCTGGGATAAAGCAGTATGTGAGCAGCATTTTGATATAGCTGAACTAGCTCCTAGTAGCTTGCTGCTACCAGGAGGGGAACTTTACCTTCCAAGTGCTCATACATGCTAGGAAATAATTATTTTTTTCCTTAGTTGGATTATTTTTCTGTTGGCTTAGTGAGTTAAATCATTTCATCAGTGAGCCTGACAAGCACCAGAGCTAGTATGAGAGAGGGAATGGCTGGTAAGCTCGGGAGAGGACTTGCCTGTTGTGGTGACAGTGAGCTCTTGCAGCAGCTCAAATTATATTGTCAGGCCTGACCTAAATCTTGCATGAAATGAAACCTGAAACTAATCAGATTTTGTTCTATTTTTAATAATGTATATTCAGCAAGCTGCAGTAAGCAGAATAGGTTAAGAATAGTCATTGGATAGGAAAAGTCTGAGAAAGTGAAGAGCTGCAGGAACTGAGCAAAGTGGTTCAGGAAATGTTTTCTGTCTTTGATGCTTTAGGAGGAAAGGATGCCAGCTTGCACACTAGAGCACTTGGCGTTTGGATGAGCTGTAACGCTGAGGCCATGGCCACTTGTAGTTGATAAAGATTGCTTCTTGGTGCATTTCCTAAAAATCTGCTCATGAAATGCAACATGTTGACCAAATTCTAACTGAGTAAATCCATACTCAGGATCCCTGGAATATCAGATGAGTAATATGCTCGCTTCATAGGAACTAAATGCTTGCTAATGCTCTGATCATGCAGTACCTTGAGCTAGATTCTCATTTGATATTAATGTGAGTAGCTCAACTGACTCCAAAGGAGCTTCTTTGGTTTGTGCCTGCAAAGAGCTGGACCTTTATTTTCTGCTGATGACAATGCCAGATTTATCAGGGTGAGCCCTCCAAAAATAGGCAATTAGGGAATAAGCTGGCCATTGAAAAGGTTTCTATTACCAAGCAATTAGTTATTAGCATGTGCTCTGCAAGTTTATATCTATTTAAAGTCCCGCTCTAACTTTCTGTACTGTTTTTGCTGCTGTTTCAACCCAGAACAGGGGGCCCTTCAACCCAAAGTGAAGTGATTCCTGCATGTTTATAGCTCACAAACTGTTTTGGGACTCTCTAAGATGAAAGGTAAGCTCTGTGATATATTTCATCATCACTGTATAATATAATTCATTCAAATAAGAGATCATCTTGAAGATCTCTTTTTCATAGAAAGGAATATTTTACTAATTCAGAATTTATTTGCTTGGACTTAAAATTAAGGTGTTTTAGTAAAAACAGTGCTCACAAGGTGTTTTCTTTATTTTGTTTATCTCCTAGCTTGGCCCACCTTCAATGTCTTCCTTTGTGCTTAGCATGGCGTGTTTTGCTAAGGCAAACTTGCTTTCAGGGTAGATTGCAATTGACTCAGCTGCATCTCAAAACTGAATCCTGATAACTTTYTCAGGGACATGCCTTAGTCTCCTCCTCCTCTTTTTCTTTGAAGCATAAAAATATTTAAAGTGGAATAAACAGAGAAAGTCACCTCAAATCAAGGATACTTTTAGAAGGAAAGCCAGGACTCAAATACAGGAACCAAAAATGCCAAATCTTGCAGCCAGGCCCACATGCAGCTGTGGAAGGGCAGGAGAGTGGTGGAGCTGTTCTCTCATTATACAATGCAGAGTGCAGGTTTCATTTAATCAGCASTAATGGGTACATGTGCTTATGCTGTCCTGACAACCACAGGGGAAATCCAGGACTGCCCTAGCCATGGTTTTGTTGCTTCAGTTGCCGTAGCAGGACAGGCTGACACTACATGGCTCCCCTGCATAGTGTCAAAGAGCAATAAATACTATAGAAACCATTCACTTTAGACCCTTGTCTATAATACATCATGCAGACATTTTAAGAGAGGGTGCTCTGCACTGGTTTCCAGACCATTGCCTCTTTTGGCTCTTCATAAACCTTTTCTTTCAGACCTTCACCAAAGACAGGAAGGAATGTAGAAGCTTCCTTGCTAACGCAGAAACAAAAGAGCTCCCAACCCACACACACACAGAGGCATCTTTTCTGCCACCCCACATGCAAGGTAGTGGCCAGATGTGTTAGAGCCTCTGCCAGTTCTTGTTGTGCTTGTGGAAGGGCGATTTTCCGATGACTTGGCCAGTCATCTGCATCCTATGAGCGTTGCTGTTTGGCTCCCTTGTTGGGTCAAGTGTGACGCATGTCTGGGGCTGTGGGGTTGTCCGAACTGTCGTCATGGGAAGCCTTGAGGCTACAAGCGCTGCTAATGATGCCATTTCTGGGTTTCTCTGAGGTTTGAGCGCTGGCCCAGGCAGCACTCTCCCGCCATCACCACAACCATCACCGTCTCCTGCATATTTGTAAGGGATGTGGTTAGTCTTTTTTTAAGTAGAAAAATGGTATTGCACAATAGTGAATCCTGCTAGTGCAGAAAATGAAAGGGAAGTGGAAAGCACTGGTGCAGCAAATGCCCATTCTGCATGTCTGCCTTTCCTGTGCTTCCTGCTATTTCACAATCCAGCTGGCTCTTGCTGGCTTGTGGTGCCCCAGCTGTGCAGACTGCCTCGGGGGCAGAGTTAGGACTGGTTTATATCCCTTCCTTAGGTTTGACCCTTGGCCAAGCAAAAGTCATAGTTGAAAGTTTGTGTAAATGACAATACAGACAGTTTGTGTAAATGACAATGCTGTTTGGGGGCCGAGGAGATTAGTGAGTGCTGTTATAATTTCATTTTAAAGTAAACAGAAGAGTAAACTCAGTACTGATGTGTGGCCCATGCAATGCTGTTCCTTGCAGAGAGAGAGCAGCTGTGAGAATCCTGAGACTGGTGCATATGTAGCTGATTGTAATATGACTGATAAAARTGGATTTAAAGATGGCACTAATAATGAGGCTCATATTAAAAGTTGCACACATATTATTAAATATCGCTGCTTCAAGTTGCTTATCATGCTGCTGAAGATCTGTGATCTGGATTGAATATTTCCATGCCTGTCTCTACTCCATTCATTTTCTTTTTTTTCTCTTTTTTTTTTTTTCTGAAAAGCTAAAATGTCAGTGGTTACTGAGAACACAGAAAAAAAAAATGTTTTGCTGGGCTGAATGCTTCTTAGTACTCCCTGACCATAAAGATTTATCAGTTCTGTGGTCTGCCACAGGTATCAGAAGTTAGGTGAGAAGGTCATATTAACATTATGGATATAATTTTAGCTGTCATCATGAAAATCCCCTCACACTTGGCTAAATTATGGTTTGTTGTAAAATGTTGGGTTTTACATGTTCAGCAGGGGAGCTGTTAAATTTTTGAGGTGACAGAGGTCAGAAATGTGGAAATGGGAAATACTTTGGTTCTTTGCAATTTTTGCAAATCAAGAACTGGTAGTTGGAAAGCACAACAGCAGTGGATGGTGTTCCCTTCAGCACCTTTCCTGATCCCACCCTAGTAAACCTGTGCCTGGTGATATGGGAGCAACTATGTGAAATAAAAGGACACTAAAGGAGGCAAATACAGCACACACCAGGATTGACAAGACTGGTAGTATCGGTAGTCAGTATAGCATGACAAGGGTGAAAAGTGAGGAGGATGCATAAATCCACTACAGTCCTTAAATGATCACTGGAGTGTTTGGGAGTGACAGAGCTGATGTACAGATGGGAAGCCCAAAGGCTTTTCATGAGGACCCTGCTACACTGCAAAGGAGCTTAGGTACTGGGTACCAGTACAAAAGGAAAGTAAGAGGAAGCCAGAATATTATGTTGAAGAAGGAGAGAAAGCAGGTTGATACACTTATCTGTGATAGCGATAGTGGCTTAATGTGTCAGCCCGATAGAGTGAAGTTAAACATAGCTACAGGGTTACATTTTACAGAGCTTCTGCCTGCACTAAAAGTGCTCTTGACTCCCACAAGCAGCGAGATTACACATACACCATCCGCATAGTATAACCAGGGCCACCCATACTGGGATCAGGCAGGATTTCCTTCTAATTTCCTTTCCCGCCTCTTGCAAACCACATGTGAAGCCATGTCTGGGAGCTATTCATGTGAGAGTGTACGTATGYATGTATTGAGAAGGAAGAGAAAGCGTTTTTGATGGCATGCAGATAGGTAAATAGTTTGGGAAAACAGAAGCAATAGGCACCTAGGTAGGAAGTCATACAATAATAGGTTTTTAAGCGTGAGAGTATGGACTCAGATGCAAGAACTAAGGGGCCAAAACAAGAAAAAAGGAATAGGGTGGGAATGATTTTCCTGGGCAGTCATGTAATTATTCACAAGGAATGATGCTATAAAAATCAATCATCATTACGTAGGAGAATTTTATCTATAGGAAGCTTATCTCTKACTTCCTGAAACTGGAAGGTATGAAGTAAAAATCATCACTAAACTCATGACCATAATGGTTATGCAAAAGGAAACCAAGAGAGTTGCAAGGACATGATTAACCATGGTATTTGCCAGTTTCTAAATGTTTTTCTTTACAGTTGGAATACAGTAGATTATTGATACTATGTATTTGAATATTTGAATGTATAAAAAAGTAAAATAATTAAAGACATTTTAAGGGCTGCTTGAAGAAGCAAATACTAAAATGTTAAGAGAATCAGACAAAACCRGGGAAAGAAAACATTTAATGGGTATATAAATGACATTAATTTAAAAAATCACCCTAATAGCAAACAAAACTTGTACTTGTAGTGGACAAGAGGTTTGAATCAATGGAAACAAAAGAAAGTAATTCAAATGAGCTTAGCTTTTCCTCTTACTAAGGGATCAGCTATAGGTTTACATTTTTAATGTTAGTTATAGAAGTGGCTTGATTTTCTGAGATGGACGTTTGCTTAGTGCTCTATGAAGGTCTGATGGAGTTAATCTTGCCTAATTTAGACATTTAAGAGTTTTTATTTAAATCTAAGCTATACATATTATACTGGCTCTGGAATCAATAGGAAGAAATAGCATCTTCAGAGAGTAAATCATTTCCTTTATCTTAGATGCCAGTCTTACCATCAAATGACCATCCAAAGATGTCCGTTACTTCTCCATTACTGATAAATGATCTTAAGATGACTAAGTCTTGAATRACTTTCAGTCAATTAAGGACATGAAATGAATCCCATCACTCTTAGTGCCTTAGATAAGGCTTTGGAAAACTATAGCCATAATAGCTATTAATAAGGCCATATCCAAACAACTAACTGTTGCAAATTCTGCTCTGTACAGTTGAATGGGTAGCTTTCTGAAAGGGTAGGCCAAGGATTGCAGGCAGAGAACATCAGCTGGAGTGCAGACCACATTGATAATTAGCAAAATTAATTTTGAAGGGTGATGGCAACAAGGATTCTGCGACCACAGTCACTGGAGGATGTATGCTTTCTCCTGAAGCACTTGTATTTCAACTTCAGTTGGAACGAGTCGTTTTCTAGAGCCCTTCAGAGGCTTTTGGGGATTGTCTAAATACAAATGTTTGATTGTAACATTTYTCTTTTCAGCATCTTGATGTTTCATTTAATGAGCCTTTTCATATTCTTGCACTCTTCAGACTAGAATCTGAAAGGCCTAGACTGAATTTAGAGCAAGGAGATGAGAAACAGGAAACGGCCTCACAGGATTTATTAACTTTTTCCCCCAAAGTCTTCTGATTCTCATTGCTTGAGACCATACAGCTGTCTTATTCTCTTCCTTTATCTTTGTTCTTGATGGCAGAATCAGCCAGTTTCTAGTTTGGCAGTTATTACAAGGTAGCTGAATTATTAAGCAATGATGCATTGGCAGGCAGCTAAGAAGAGCTGATTAGATGTGAAAGTGGATGAGGATATAGCTAATCCCTCAGGGTGTCTGTCAGAGGGCTTCCTGATTTACTGGTGCCTGTTTGCTACTCTTCCAATCGAATGAAGTGGGCAACAAGCAAATGTGCTAGCCATGGCCTGGGGCACATCAGTACATGCTGCAGGATCAGGAGAACGTTTTGGTGAATAGAGTTCATATGGCACTGACCAGGAGAGATTGTGCTATCTCAGGGATGTCTTCTGGGGTTCCTTCTGGTGTAGTTCCCCTCTACTTTCTGCTCTTGACCTGGATCTGCACATAACTTCTGAAATTCCAACTTCTGAGCTCYTCTGTGGGCTGGAAATAGGTGTGTGGCCATCTGTTGGGTAGGTTTTTGTTGCATGCAGATGGAGGGTTGTGACTGTTAATTTGGGAATTGCCATCAGTTTAGAAAATGTGATTATTTTCAGTCTTATTGTGAAGAACCTAGGAAAATGGTTCTTTCTTCTCCTGTGATTCTGTTGAAAACTAAACCACTTTTAGAGCCCTAAAGAGAAAAGACAGTTCGTGGTAAGGCTAAGCGTGTGTGGGTGCTCAGCTCACATCGTGTCAAGTGGCAGTTTATTCCTTCAGAAATACACCTTTTGTTACTACACTGCTCTTTGAATATATCTGACCACATAGATGGTTTCATTATTTTACCTTTTGAACAAAAATTCTTTTCATCTAATTTATTAAAATTGMTGGGTGTCCAAATAGGACAGCTCTTGTGCAACATCACACCAAACTGATACAATTACTGCATGTGATTTGCAATGATTTTTGAAGCATTAAACTTCAATAATATAACATTATTTTGTTGAATGACTCATTAAGCCTGAAAAAGGAAAAAGATCTTGTATTTTTATTTTATATTTTCCTAACATTAAGAAAATACTATGYGTCAAGCAGATGAAAGATATCAAAATTTTCAGACCTGTTATTTCTTGATGGTGATAACAGAGAGAAGTGCATTACTTATGTCTGCAGATATGTATGAGTGTTTTGGCACCCACTTTTTACATTTATCAAAAAAAAAAGAAAATAAAGGTTTCGAATCTGGGGACAATGTAGAGCTATGGCTTGTAGGAGAYAACCCTGAACGCAGCAGTGACTTCAGTCTACTGCTTCCATGTCTGTATATGCTGCTTGCTCTGTGGACTGACTTTGAACAGGCAGCTCCACTGGATCTTCTGCACATCCTGCCGCTTTCGGCACATTTTTCGTGGATACAAGCGTATTCCCAAATGGAGCGGCCCTGTTTTGGTTGGGTGCTGACATTGCYGGCGTGTCTTCAGGGAGCTGTGGCATATTCTCCATGGATCCTGGCACGCTCTTGGCAGGTAGCAGTGCGCTTTCTATGGGTGTTAGCCCTTTTCCTGGAAGTGTGGGCACACTTTCGGTGGGCTTTGGCATGTCCTCGGTGGGTGTTGTCATATTTTCGGGGGGTGCTGGTGTGCTCTCTGTGGGCACTGGCATGGGCACATGTTCAGCAGGTGGTGACACGCTTGTGTCGGGCTGCTCAGAGCAGCTCCTGGCCTCAGGGCATGGGGTGAGGTGAGAGGGGACCTCTGGTGCTGTGGGAGAAGGAGCATTGCATGTTTGAGTGTCATAGGTCTCTGCAGCGCTGGCCTCACTTGGGAGAGACTTCTCTGCAGTGTGGGACACCATGAAAGCTTTGGCCAGATCCTTCAGCATGTTCTGGTCAGCAGTGGGCAGCTCAGTACAAGCCTTCTCGGAGCCGGAGGGGCTCATATCAGTGTCATCTTCTGAGACGTCGTTTTCATTCATCTCTTCGGGGAACTGGGCTTGTTTAATTTTTTTGTACAGCTCATTCCTCTCTTCCTGCAGAGCCCTGCAAAGGTTCTCTAGCCTCTGGATTTTCAACACGAAGCACTCATATTCCTTGGACCTCATGGCTTTCTGTCATGAAAGACATTCAATAAGGACACAACCTGAGTTCATGCACATGCAGTTCAGTGATAGAAGTGGCAATTAGGAAATAATCACAGACTTAGGCAGCCCTCACAGAGCTTTGAAAGGTACCACATTGACAAAGTACTCCAAAATAATTATGATCTTAAGCATTGGAGTTTGAGGGGAAATTCACTGCTGTTACCATGATTTGTTGGCATTCTCCCTACAAGTTCAGATCAATTTGACACAGAAATATATGCTGGAATACCTGTTAATGATCTGGAGAGATGCAAGAACATACGGAACGTTTGTACACAAAAGCTTATGTAGACTTCAGGTGGAACTGGGCTGGAATTATGGGGACATGGGCTACGTTGTATTTCTGGTTTATTTTACTTCTAGGTTCTGTGGCTGCAGCCTAAATTGAAACACTTTCTTGCTTCTATAGTCAATGACAAATCAAGAGATAGAGATGTCCAGAGAAATAGCAGTACCTCAGAGCCTCAAACCTACCCCAGAAGGACCTGGTCCAAATTCAGTGTATGTTTGAGGTGAAATTGTAGGAAGCCTGTTATCTTGTTTGAATGAGTTCCACAATGCTTATTACTTTCCTCTGCAATGCCTCTATGGCAGCCTGATTAAAAATATGGTGAGCCACAGTTCTTGCTTTTGGCTTTTAGAATTTGCCTACACAGAAAGTTGATGAAAGGTATGAATTTAAAGTTCATTAGCTGGAGCACATTAATTCCCTGGGTGGCTGCTCTTCTACAGAAAGAAAGCAGCAGTAAGTGGACTAATGCCAGCTTACTTCAGTATAAGAGCATTAACAATCATGCATTTTTTGAGCACTTAAAATTCACGGTATTACATAACTCAATTTCTTGTGGACATAATGAATGWCTCTACATACAGACTAAAAGTCCCAGCAGTTGATTGTGATTGTGGTTTCTGTCATTTACTTTGAAGACGTCTCATTATCAAGATAGATTGAAAAAGGACTCTAAAAATAAAGATTAAGCTTTTCACTGACTTTTATCAGGTTCAGATCATCTCCTCTTAAAAGTATTAAGTGGCAGAAGAGGTATCAGGAGGAAAAGAAAAAAAAAAAAGACTGCTCACCTCTTCAATCATGTCTAGTAATGCTCTGTTACAGTTCTCAAACCTGGATTTCCAGGTAGCGGTGTCCTTCTCCAGCTTCTTCATTTTCTTTGTCATCTACAGAAGCAAGAAGAAAAGCTGGTTCATAGCACTAATTCTACATAGCAGATGAAATTAGGGTAGCATCTTAGATTTTTGGTTGTACTTATAACTTGACTACCAGTAACTGTAAAGATTATGCTAAGTAATAATTTATGTTAAGAGAAGAGATAGATTCACTTTTAAATTTCTGCCATATAACTTTCAGTCTCTAGTCTGAAATCCCAAATGAGGACCAATTAATTACACGTTCAAAAGAGCAGCCAACATACAGAATACCAACTAACGTAAAAACAAAAGACAAAATAAAGGTGGAATTATTATTTTTTTCTCTCTTTACCAGAAGAGAGTTTAGAAATGTATGCAAAATGTCAAAATAAAATGTTAATATTTCCATATGGCTGAATGTGGCCATCTTATTTGGACACTGATGAGTTTATTGTTCTCCAAAACGTGTAGAAAAGTTCCCCCTMTCGATAAAGTTATTGCAGTAAGAAATGCCAGAATCTAAGGGGAGTGTATCAAGCACAGAGTTCAGAAATAGGCTTTTACTCACTTTTTCCATTTCCTGTTTGAAACTGGCAAACACTTCGTTGCTTTTGGTCAATGTTTTCTGAAATTCTTCAAACCTCTCAGAATAGAGAGTGATCTACATTAAAAGTAAAGAAAAAAACAATTTGTATCTCCAGGAGGGCAAACAATGACGATACTTTATTTTGGTAGAATATATYGTGAAGCACGAACATTAGCGCATTGAAATTCTCTGCATCTTTATAAGGCTGCAAACTAATGTGATTCTTCTATTACAGAAAGGTAGGATGAGGAAAACCAGAAAGACTCAGATTAGTGATTTTAAAAGGACTGGTAATCATGGTGCGCAATTATTATTATTATTATTATTATTATTATTAATTATTATTATTATTTTTATTTTTGACTATTGCACTTTGGTGACTTAAGCAGGGTGCCCAGAAGTGAAGGAATTCCCCAAAAATGGAGACTTCTGAAACCTTTCCCCTAAGTCACTCTGTGTGTAACTTCCAGGATGATGGAGCAAAGCCAGAAGCCATTCTTCCCGGTATGTTTTTCTGTATACAATTGTGGCTGACAGCTGCAGGAAAGGACCATTGGGAGGACACATAGAGCAGAAATCTGTAAATGTGAGAGGCAACTAAGCTGTGTCTATGGGTGCACTGGACTGCGAATGAGCAGGCAAGGACTAACCTGATCTCCTGCGACCACTCATGCTGTGCAGGACCAGGAGATGGGGTCAGTTTACGGTGAGAATCAGAGAGGTCCAGTGCTTAGGTTAAAAATTAGCCTCACTTTGCTGTGTAGACTTATCTCTCCTCTAGCTTTAAGCTGGGGGTTGTGAGCTCTGGCAGGGTTTAGGCAAGGAGCTTGATATAGCCTAGCTCAGCTATTTGACTGGTTCTCGGATACTCCAATGAAGGAGTGGAGGGGCCGTAGCCGCATCCTTCCTGCACTACCTGACCCGCTGCATGGAGACACGTCTCAGAACTGCCACTCGAATGACTCGACAGGGCATCTTGTCAGCTTCTTTTTACAGCACGTATGTGGCTCAAAGCTGCAGGCGGGGCCGGCAGAGGCCGGGAGAGCAATCCCCTGGCAGCCTCTTGTGCCAATTCCGCTGTGCTTCATGAAGCATAGCAGAAAACAGATCTGTTGCAATGTACCAGATTTAAGACCATTCTAACTCCACATTTCGCTATCAGTTTACCCCTGTGGTAGCCATATAAAAGTTCATTTGTGGTTGGGTTTTGTCAGTAAGCTGTATTTTTATCTCTAAACTTAGTGGATGCTTGTGAAAAAAAGGAGCCTATAAAGATCTTAGCTCAAATGTTCTGCGATATTCCCTTGGTTTCCACTTTTCCTATTTTTCTGCCTGGGAAATCATTTCTAAAGCACTGAAAACAAACAAGGTGCTAAATTAATAGAGTACAGATATCTGCCTTTCTACAAAGAAAATCAGCTCAGGTTCCAGCGCTTGCTCTGATTCCAGAGCGATGGACAGCGTCCCCCGACAACGCTGACRTGATCAGACAACTCATCTGTCCAGCCTGACAACTCTCATTAGAAAATGAGTGATGGGTGTAACACACACTGGCRGAGGCAGGGGGGTCACTGAGCAATGGGAGGTTCAAGAGCAGCTTGTGGGACCCGAGCTTTTGGTTAGAGGCTGCCTGCCCTTTGCCATACCTGCAGGGAAGCGACTAAGTGACTGAATAGGAGCCTTTATTTTATTTGGTGTCAGCAAACATATACCGTCCCTGACACGTTTAGTCAGCTAGTCRGAAAAAGATGTAGGAAATATTGCTAATAATGGTGTAGGTTTAATTCTGATTTTGAAATCAGATAATATTATGATTTATGKTAATTCTGGTTAGTTGTTACAGTGCCCTTCAGGGTGCATGACTGTGGTGGTTGCGGTGTAATGTGCATGTGGCAGTGATGACTTTACATTACATAGGTTAGGTGGTGGGAATGCATCCCTGCTGCAGCTCTTCCCCACKGAGCTGGGCAAATACATGGAAAGTTAAGCTGTGCAGAGCTCTCTGGAGCCCGTGTTGGATCCAGCTGACTTGAAGCTTGCATGCACGTATTTATACTGTGCTGCAGCCAGAACTGTGACATCTGCATAAGCATAAATTCAGGAGGATTTATTTTGGCAACCCACGTACTACACTGTAAGTGGGACACTGATACAGATTGAGGTGTCTGGAGAATGAGATGTTCCTGGTTAGGAGGTGAGGAAGAGGAGGGGAGTAAGCAAACTGGGGCTCCTAGCCTACAGAGATGCTCTTAAAAAGTCACCCCAATTCCCTGTCTTTGCTTTTCCCTCCCAAATTTGCCTGCTCTTTCATTACATTAAAAACCTTTTTCATTTGAGCAGAGCAAGCTCTGATCTCAGCTGGGGCCATGGGCACTACTACCATACAAAGAATGGCTCCTGCAATTTAAATTTGAATAATAAATGAGTGAATATTTTTACGGTASCTGGGAAGAGACTGTGGGAAATGTCTGTCCCTGTGAGCCTGTGTTTGTGATCCCCCGTTAGCGACACAAGGACCACCTTCCTTGCACCTTTCTTCTGTGAGTGAGTGAGCAACAAGGAGCACTGCTGGGCTGRTATGAATTTATGTCAGGAAAAGGGCACATTTTAGCTTTGCCTTACAKTGAAGGTGACCTCCAGGCTAGCACTGCAGTGAGGACTCCCTGCAACCTTTTTATGTTCTTTTCAGTTGTCGTGTTCAAGTGCTTATATTATGCTGACTACCAAAAATTAAAGGCCTCATCTTTTATCTCCTTGTTTTGTTTCAAAACACAAAGCTCCAAGAGTCAGCATAAGCAATAGGGAGTGTTTGCATCATCTTAGGAAGCACCACCACAATTTGGGTGCAATCCATGAGCCGGTGCCAAAGCCGTGTAACCATTTGAAGAACTGGATTCAGCCATGCCGGGCTTCTTGTGCCATCCCAAGTGATTGACAGGCAAGAAACTAATTCCCTCTGGTTCCTTTCAGCTCAAGAAAGAGCTCTAAAATAGACTGGTATCTTGCTTGCTATAAAATTCTGTGGGAAGAATTTTATGGCTTCTCCTCATCACATTGATCAGTATTCTCTCATTTTCATGCACTCTTTCCTCCACCAAACTYCACTGGTTGTTTTACCAGTATCAAGGGCACCTTTTTTGTTTTGAGTCTGCACACTAGCATTTGATCCTAGAAGGAAGCTCTTCAGTGCTACGGTGCTGGAAATAGCAGCAATAATTGCCAGTAATTCCAAGTGGAGGCTGCTTTGAAAGTGACAGAACTCTCAGACTTGAGCAGAATACTTAAATACATGTTTCATTTTGGTAAGTAAATACCTTTATTTTCAGGTAAGGAAGGCTGCAAGGAGCACATGTATCATCTATGTGTTTGCAGACTTGCTCAGGTGATATTTTTCAAAAACAGTTTTTCTAATTTAAATATGTATGTAATATATTCTGTTTTTTTTATCAAAACCTTCAGTTTTATTAAACTGGCTACAGAGGTCTGCCTACATGCAAAACTCTTTCTAGRTGAACATAAAAGTTTAATTAAAACCTCTCTGAGAAAATTGGAACTGACTCAGCTGGAAGCCTTTGAGGTCTGATTGCAGAACCTGTCAAACTGGTGTCAGTTGCCGTTTACACGATGTTCATCACTGTGCTGCCTACTTATCATAGCCTTTGAAAAGCCACCTGAAGAACCAACCTTCTCTTAGCCTATTTCCAGATTGCCAGTTTAATGCTGTCCTTACTCAATTGCTTGGCAGGCAGGAATTAGCCCATTGCAAGGGCAGAGCTGGGACAGCTGCTTAGTAAGATGTCCCGTGAGCCATGGGTAGGAAGGCGATGCAGTGCGAGAAGGAGCCTGGCTCATGGTGAAGAGCTGAGTGGCTGCAGGGGCTGAAGGACTAGCTGCTCCAGAAGCTCTGTTGAAGGATGACCATTCTCTGTGATATTTAGAAGGCAAATTTCTATWAATCTAGGAAAATCAGCTGATGCTATCTCTTTTTGATGTGGAAATCTAGCACAGCRCTTTATTAATCTCATATTCAGCAGTGATTACTGTGTTGCTAGTCAAAGTGTAATTTCCTATCTGCTGCCTACTTATTGATCTTTACTGCTTTTCACTCTAGCATAACTTTCAATTTACTTTGGGAATGTCATTTTATTTCACTGAATGCTTCAAACCTTGAATAAACACTGAAGTCCTAAAAGGCCATTTGTATCAGTCCTCAGAAGACAAATTCCTGTTGAAGCTAATGATAATTCTTCCTTCAAATCCCAGTCCAGAAAGCAGAGAGAAAGGAAGAAGGGAAGAAGGAAGAATTTTGGCTCTAATTTGATGAATGTGTTTCAAGTTATGTATATACTTCAGTGCTTGTTGGGTCAGAAATCCACCCAAAGAAAAGTTATGGTGAACAATCTAGCTCAGGCACCCACATCAGTCTGTGGTTTTGTACTGCAAACACTCATMAATTCCACAGCATGATCTGCCATGTGGGTCATTACCTTATGATTGACTTGAAAGGAAGCTACTTCCTTTATTCTAGTCTGTGTGATGCAGAATGAGGTTAGAAGGAAACACAGAAAGCAGTTTGGATACTTTACCTGGAATGCGTCTCATGGGTTAAAAATGGGCAAACAAAGGCACACCATGCAATCCACGCTCCTACGTCACCTGTGCCTGTAGGATAGTCTCTTGTTCCTTTAACATTTTGGCCTGGAGCTTCCACTCTGCAGCTTGGTTCAGGAGCTGTGTTTTAGGCAACAGAAAGAAAAGTGTTAAATCCCCAACTTGTCAGTTGTAGATCCTCAGTGTTCAATTCCCGATCATCCACACACAGGGCCTCTGCCACTGTGCACCTCGGTAAGGCGAGGGACCTATCGCTCCTGTGAGTGCGTCAAGAGGAGGTACACGATGCAGAATATTCACTGCTATCTGAAAGAACCAATGGGGCATTTGGACAGAAAAAAAAAAGCGTATTTGAATAGGAATTCACAAACTACCTGGTTTGTGAGCATATATTGTGCTCTAAAATGTGCAGTGTTTAACYGTATCTCAGACTTCCAGAGATTGCCTACGCCTTCAGTTCTTTCACCTCTGCTCTGGGGTAAATGGCAATCTCCCTTTTGCTTTAACAATCAGGACTCAGCATCCTGAAACTGCAATAGCTGGAAGTGTCTCCGAAAACCCAGCAAGCTTTTAGAAAGTTAGTAACTCTGGTGCCTGTTATCTTAGGACTTTATTTGCATTAACGTGCAGTCAGCAGAGGATCCGACCTCAGTGTGACAAATGCCTCACTTAGATCAAAGCAGCAGCCCAGGAAGAGCCTGATTGCAGCTTAATCCCTGGCTGCACCTAGGAAGATGTTCTCTCTAGCTCAAGGTCTTTAGTTAAATGGTGTTTGGATGTGTCAGCTGCACACTGGAGACTCAGTTGAGGTTGAGTGAGTTGTAGCAATGAGTTGTACCCTTTCCTTGAGGGGGGGCGGGGAAAGCTTAAGATTGCAGTTCTGAATCAGCTCTTCCAAAGTTCACTATTCCAAAATAATACTGTTCCAAAGTCATATATTACTATTCCAGATATACTAGTATTCCAAATATATTGGTATGCCAAAGTGATATCCTAACAACTGGTTTCACTTATTGAAGTGTTAAAAAAAGAATTTGGTTCACTGACCAAACATTTATTAAGCATTACTTTTAKTGATGAGAGAAAAGCTATTTTAGAAAAAATATCTGATTATAGCTTAAGAACTGAGATATAAATAATTTAGCTTTCCATAATATTCTTTAATGTTGAAGTTAATAGTACCATTTAAAACAAGACCAATGGACTCTGAAAAAATATATTGAGAGTAAGAGTCTAATATGTAGATTCATAAATCTCATTCTTGTTTTGAAAATGAAAGGTAAGTAAAGCTGCACACAGAAGGTGGATTTGATCCTTCATAAAAACCTTCATTTTATTAGATGTAACACAGGAAAACTACTTGAATACCACCTAACAAAAGAACTGAGGATGTACCTAAAAATACTGATTGAACAAATGAAAAATAGTGAATTCTCTCCCTGTCCTACTTGCAGCACAGAGGCTACCTGAATTAGACTTGTCTATATATATTTTATCTCTAAATATTTCTTACAAGCATTTGGCTTTTTGATTTGAACCCATTAAGTTTTTAGAGTGTTTTCTTTACAGCTTAACTATGAACTGTATGGAGAAACACTGCATTCTGTCTGCTTTTTACTTGCCACCTGACGTTTATTTTGTTACTTTAATGTAATGTTTATTTTCAGTGAAGATAGGAGTTGAATTATTGAGTTTAGGTCTTATTGGCTAAGATCTCAATATTTCAAATAGATGGTGTCAGCATGTCATATCCAGTAAAAAGAGATGGAATGAGTAGCTCTAGAAAAAATGTGAGTTTCTTTCTTGGGAGAGGTAATGTTTTACAAAAACACACAAATCCTGTTTTTTTTTTCATTTGGATATATGTTTTTTGTTAAATTTATCTTTCTTTGATATCTATTTGTTTTGGAGAGAACTACAGGTTCTCTTGGTTTAACGATTTAATGAAAATTCTCTGAAAACCTTCAGAACCACACGGTCTCTAGGCCAGTCCTTGATTCCGAAACTGTTTTTTTTTTTTTTTTTTTTTTTTTTTTATCTGGATTTGTCTGTAGATAACTCCAGAGTTACTGCCTGGATCTTGGATAGTGACTATGTCACACCTGTGTGCTGTGTCCCCTTACCCTTTTTTTTTTTTTTTTTTTAATCTGGATTTGTCTGTAGATAACTCCAGAGTTACTGCCTGGATCTTGGATAGTGACTATGTCACACCTGTGTGCTGTGTCCCCTTACCCTTTGCCCTGTATCTTCTGCCCTGATACAATAGCTTTAAGATGGACAGAGAAGGGAAATCAAAGTTACTTCCTTCACTTGTTAATGAAATCCTGCTTCTCTCCTTTTGACTCACCTAATTTCTGTAGCCAATTAATATCCAAGAGTTAAATAACTCTCCTCTAATGGAAGCAAGACACAGAGAGGCTTGCTCAAATTAGCCTGAGGTCATCGACAAACACCAGGCTGGGAGAAACTGAATCAGGAGAACTGATACATTTATTAATAGTCTACGAAGCGGTAACAAGGAGGCTGAAGTATAAAGAAATGGATAAATATTGCATGGCGTGTTTACAAAACACCACTGCAGTTAAGTRTGGTGATATCACACTGTATTATTAGAGCTATGGTAGCTGCTGAAGGCCTGGTCACATCATGCCCAGAGGGGAAAGAGCCATCCCCAAAGGATATACGTTCTCAATCAGTGACAKAGATCAAGGGACTGAATGAAAATTAGACTTCTCTTTTTGCTACCAGCAATTGCCAAGTCCAGTTATGCAGGTGCCTGATCGATACCTTCCTGTCACATTCTGGAAAGCCACAGGGGCTCTAAACTGCAATTAACTCTGCATAGAAGTTGGTATTATGAGTGCCAAAGTGAATGGTATCTTGGAGTCCGAGTAGTGCTGACCAGCTAGAGGATGGTGGTGAAATCACATCTTTAGGTCAGACCAATCCTTGAAGAAGGCTGCACAGTATGAACCGTGGCTCCTTGTCTAGAGAATCATATTCTTTGCTGCATGAAGTGACAAACAGAACACTGTGGAATCATCAAGTGTTCCAGAAAATGCTATTTTCTACTTTTTAGCATTTAAAAGAAAAATAGATGCAATATTGGTCATGGCTTCTTTYAGTGAGTGAATCGTACCAGCACAGAGATGTCCTGTCTGACCACAGTCTGATAAGCTGCCATGCACAAAGGCTGCAGGACGGCATATCTCTCCCTGAATGAGGTAAAGAAGTTTTTATAGGAGCAAAGATTCCTGCGTAAAAGGACTTTATAAGAAGACATCAAAGTGAGCCTTCAAGAAGTAATCATGCAGATAGAAGAATAGAAAAAAAATATTTTATAAACATTTGAAAACTCCTGAAGCAAAGTCATATACAAGAGTGAAAAAAAAAAGTGGTATGAAAAGAACTGTTAAGACAGCGCTGAAGGCCTTTCCCAGAAATGGTGTGAAGTGCTGCCTTTGCACAGTCCCAAACTGGAATGAGGTACAGGTATATGAGAAGACTCTCAGAAGCACCTCAGTTTCATATAAATATGCACACACACCTCTACATGGAGTAGCTGGATGGGTGGAAGTAAGAGCTCATCAGCAAGCTTCAGGTTGGAGACAAGTGTAGGCTRGTTCTCTGGGTGCTGGGCTACCAGTGGTGAATCATGACATGCTAATCTTGTTTTGGTACTGACTCATTGCATGGCTTTTGGCCAGGGTCTTAACTTCTCTAGCTAAATCTCCCTTGCTCTGAGGTGATGTTAGTAATACATTACCAAATTACCTCAAAGGCGGGGTTTTTGTGCACTAGCTTGGATAGTGTGCATAAAATTATTTGAACGCAATGCGTATCATTATACACCCACTACTTTATGGCTTTTTAGCTTGTTTTYGAACCTATTATTTCATAGGTCTAGTCATACATAGCCACAAAGAAGATCTCCCACTCCTGAATTTAGATGATGATGAGTTTCACTACTTTCACTACATTATAAGAAAGGAAAAGAACAAAACTGTGTCTATCACTTCTGCCTAAAATATACAGCGAAAGGATGGCTAGAAACAGTGACAGTCACAGGCAGCAGAGATAGGCCCAAAGCTCCTATTCTTTAGGATCTATTGGTTCTATAARCTCAGTTACCTACACTCAGAAAACACTGACTATAGCCTCTTCCCCAGGTTGCTTTGCAATCCTTCTGGAGAGTTTTCCAACAAACAGGTATAAGCTCCATTGTGGTACTTGGACTTGCTTGAGGCAATGACACAGGGAACAAAGAAAAGCTGTATGTATTAATTCTCCTGAGACCCAATGTCCCATCTTTGACATTTTTTTTCTCAGTATCTGAAATTTGGGACTCATGAAAAAATCTCACAATCACATTAGGGAAGTAAGCCCAAATTTTCCTRCTCTGTTATATTCGTTATCTAGAGTAATACAACACTCGGAGACTGAGTTTTCAGGTATGGCAAAGAATTTTTCTTACCACAAATTAATGAATTGTGTTGCTGTCAGGATAGACTTTCTGAGCTGATTAAGCAAAGTATGTCTGTGAGAGAGGTGCTCAGATCACCTGCAAAAACTGTATTTTAAATACAGATCATGTTGTAGCCATGAGTAAATATAACTAATTGCTTGCCCATGACCAACTAGACTTGAGTCAGTATGAGATGGTTTATATGTATAAAAAGCTACAGGCGTTTGAAAAGGATTGCAAGAGATTTCTTGGAAATGTTTCTTAGGGTTTGAATCTACTAAGTGTCAATTGTTGTGATAGAAATTTTGAGTTTTTAGCTTTATGTAGTTTCCAACATTGCAAMTGAGTACTCAGCTGGGACCAAAACTGTTCTGCAGCAGCAGGAAGATGTGGAACTGGAGAAATGCTGTCTCCTCTTCCCTGGTGGTTTCTAGCTGTGAGTAAACCTGAGAAGTTTATCTCCCAGCCACATGAGCAGTGCAGTTAAATGGAATATTGTTCTTATGAGCCATATTTGATAAGAGTATATCTGTGTTTCCCTTGTGCTCTGTGCACAGTTTTTAAAGCCCCATATTTTGAGATACACATATTTGAGATCCCCATATTTGGGATACTATGGATGTTGGGAAACATTCGTAATTTGGGATACTTTGACTATGCTTATAGTAACATATCTCTAGATATTGTGTGAGGGATAAATATACTCTCATTTGAGCTCTCTCACACTGGTCTTGGTGCAAAATAAAGCTTTTTTTTTCCTTACAGAGGAGCCCTGATGCTCCTCTGTAAGCAGTCTCAGCTGCTGTCACTGTTGAGAAAAGTGACCAGATGTCAGTGTTCATCCTTGGTAGATGTTCATATTACTGTGAAATTACCAGGCAGCCTGAGGAAAATACTTTTGTTTTGATTAGGTCAAAACATGCCCCCCTCCAGGTCCTTCCATACCTGGTGGGGACGTGCTGCTTGGACCTGCTCTTTGCTGACCCCTGCTAGGGCTTATCACTTCCACTGGATTGACTAGAACAGCAAATCAAACTGCTTAGCTAACCCAATAAATTTCTGCCTCAAACAGTCATTGACAGGTTGACAAGAAGGTAACATCTGCAAAAGAGAAGAGGAGGTGAGCAGCTTATGTAGCCTCCTCTCCCAGCAAAACCAGCAGCACAGCAGGACATCCAGGGAGGCACTGAGCCTGGGCAGAGAGTTGTTGCTGTCCCCTGAGGGATGCTGGTGTTCAGGGTACTCATTTTAATAACATGGTCTTGTTCTCCTCTCATTGCTTAAGTGTKATCATTTATCATGTGGAGATGGACAGCCAAGTAGCAGTGCAGTTTGAAAAGYAGTGGCATTGTCTGACCAAGCATGTTGTGTAATAATGGTAAATATGCTAGAGCAATTTGCAGTTTGCTTTAAAAACTGTAAATGCTAATGAAAGCAGTCTTTCGGAGGATGTTCCTTTATAGTAAGCATTGACAGTAGCAATAAAAATTTACTTTTCCCCTACTATTGTATTACAGCTTGGACCTGAAAAATCAATATATCATGGCATGCAGGGCTGATTCTGGCCTATTGTTAAACACAGACAGACAGATTAGAAAGATAGGTACATATTCCTTCTCTTTCTGGTGTCGCTCCTCTGCTTCCTTCATCATTTCCTGAGACTGCTCCAACTTGGCATCCACGAGTTTCTGTTGAAGCTCTCTGTGCTTAAATATTTTATCAAGGTGCTGTAAGAAAAGAAAATCTGCTGAATGTGCAGGTTCAGTTATGTACTCAGGCTTTCATGCTCATACATGTACAGCTRTCTACTGGAACACTCATAAGACAAAAATATTGCAAAACAGCAAGGCTCCTGACCTATTGCATTTTCTAAAAATCTGCAGTACTGATAAGAACTAACTGTTCCAAGATTTGCATAGGAAAGGCAGGGAAGACCTGTCTCACAATATCAAAATAAAAAGACACCCACAGCACCTTTGCCACTGTTGAAGTCTGTAGCATCATTGGTTAATTCAGTATAATTTAAGCTCAAATGGTTGCTCATCAATAATCAAGTTGCTGCACACATATTTTTGCAGGCAATTAAGTGGCCAGGAGACCTAAGCCACAGGGCAGATAAATGGGTTAAAAGACATACTGTGCCTGCACCTGCAGCAATTCGGTGTACATGCACAGCTCATACTGCCTTCTCAGTAGACATATGCCCAGTTTGTCCCATTTGCTCTGGCCTCATACGCATAATGTAGTGTCTGAGTACAATTGTWTGACTGGTGATCAACAGGAYATCAGGACTGATGAAATGGGACTGTCTTTCTCCCTCTAAAGTGCCTGGCTCCATAGTGACCGTCTTAAAGTCCATCACACTGATAGTCCTCCTCAAGTTTGCTGAATGTGGATAAAATTCATTGGAGTAAATAATCTGAGCACATACCTTAGCTTTATTGTTTTCGTCTGACAGAAACCACAAGACAGGAATGCACATTTATGTCCTTCAGTGTGAAACTTCATACAGGATGTAACATATTTGGAAATGAACGTATTGGGCATTCCAGATTGTAAGGACAGATTACTTATGTTTTATTCACTATGCTAATGTTGTTTGCCTGCACTGAGACTCACAATAATCATAATTACAAACAGCAAAACAGTAAAAAGACCCACTGTGATATTTGCTAGGATTTGTCATAAAATCAACACAAAAAAATAATCTGGTAGTTTGGGGTTTTGCTGCAGAATTTTGTGTATCAGAATTTTCTGACCAGCTGTAATGCTTACAGAAAGAATAATTTTCCATCTGTCTGCTATCTGATAGATTTTATGGTGAACATTACAGCCTGTGAAAGAAGAACTGATTTGGATGCACAGGGCCTCCTTTATCCTGGTTGTTGATCCTATGCTTCTAGGGTAGGGCTGCACCTCCTGGGTTGGCCCTCTGTACCTCCTGGGCTGGGAAGAGGTCCTTGGAGACAAAGGACAAGGGTGGTGAGAGGCACCTCAGAGGCCTGAGTCTGGCCTCAGCAATGACAAAGTCATCACCTGTCAGGCCGTGCTCCTCTCTGCCCATTTTTTGCCATGCTGAGTCCCCTTGGCTTGCTGTGGATGAGGCTGCAAAGTGTTGAGGCTACCCATGGTATTGCCACAAAATATGGAGAGGGCACCAAGCAGGAAGGTGCTGCACGAACCCACTCCCCTAGAAAGGCCACATTCCTACTCTGCGTTTTCGGGAAGACAGCATGTTGCTCTCACCTCTTCCCGGAGCTCGTACTGATCGATGATGCTCTTGAGCTTCTCCGCCAGCTCTGTGTTTTCTTGGCACAGCTTCATGTTCCTCTCACTTTGCTGTTCGATCTGAGCCTGGATTTCGCTAAGCGTGCCCTGGAAATGATTAGTAATTTCTTTCCTCTTCTCATCTTCCTCCCGTGCTCGCTGAATCGTTTCTTCCTGTTGTTAAAGTTGTGGAGAGGGCAGAAATATAAGACATATAATAAGTGATTGCAACAAGATAGGGTTCCAGATTACTGTAAGAGCTCTCTTTGAAAGATTATGCATGTCTGTTTTGTAGATATTCTTTCTTTCATGGACCCCGGCATTAAGCATGATTCTAAATTAAAAGAACAAATTGCATATGGATCCTGGAAAAATTAGGGTACCAAGAATTTACATTCATAAAGATGGATGTAGATCAGAGCTCTCAGATTAAAGCAAATTTGGAAGAAGATATTTAGCAATAGTAGTCAAAGGGCTTTTATCAAAACTGTTGTTGATTGAATTGGAAATTCACCCTTTAAAAATGATTTCTGTTAACTAGAAATCCTAATATCAAATTTATGGTCTTTGGATTTTATTTTTTTAAGAGAAATTCATTATTTTCTACAGACCCAACCAGTTTCGCAGTCTTCCTTCCCTACTATTTTCTTAACTTTTGGTAAGATTTGTACTAATTTAATAGGCAGTGAAATCAAGGAAAAATTGTAGGCCATTTCTTAGAGTCATGAAAGAGAATCAGATTTTTGCTCAGAGAAAGATTGATGGATTTTTTTTTAATCTGGATTTTTTTTAATAAAAGGAGAATGCAGAAGGAAACCAGATTCATAGCTTTTGATCAAGAAATACAGACATTTTTTATTTCCTACATGGAAATAAAGGAGCAGTCTCTCCTTCCAGAGAGACCATAACCATTATATACAATGTTAGTACCATAACTCCTGTAGTTACGAATCGTGCTGGAACCATGTTGAGAAAACACTCTGTGGTATATATGCAACATGCTCTAATAAGCTTTCAGCTATCACAGTAATTTAAATAAAAATTTCTGATAACATTGCATATGGATATTTTCTATAAGTGTATTTGAATAAATCCTTAGCTGACTCTAATGGAACATAATTTATATTGCAAATGTGACAAAGAAGGTGTTGATTCAGGTTCTACTTTTGAAGTACTATGAATACTAAATGAGACGCTTTCTACTTAGCATGCAAAACACAAAACTGATCCTGAACAACTGCTGTTCAAAGTAGAGGACATATGTCCTTTTGCCGAACATGAAGTGGTAGAAATGACAATGTCATAGATGACAGGAGGAAAGCTATTGGGGCTATTAGTGCTAATAATACAGTAGTGCATAGAAATCACTAGGAAATCTTGCTGTATTCTGCATTTGCACAAGAGCATATGTGCATATTCACAAATACGGTGAAGTAAAGTATGAGCCCAGAAGAACTTTCATTCTTAAGAGAAGGACAAAAGATTTGAGGTTTTCTGGTTTGAAATTTGAGAAAATTATATGCACAAAAACTATGCATCAATATAAAAGAGAGTCTCTTTAAATTTTCAACAAAAATATTAAGAAATATTTTGAATTCCCTGAAACATGTTGCTTGACCAGATATTAAGCAATATTCCTTTTCTGATTCTTTTTTGATTATCCTTAATATTGAGTTTAAATTTACTTAGAAGTCTTGCATCAACTGTTTGGCTGCCCAGGGGGGTTGTGGAGTCTCCTACTCTGGAGGTCTTCAAAACCCACCTGGATGCCACCCTGTGCCACATGCTCTAGGTGTGCCTGCTTGAGCAGGAAGGTCGGACTAGATGATCTCTAGAGGTTCCTTCCAACCTTAAATATTCTGTGATTCTGTGAACTGTTTTAGGTGTATAACTTCTGTATAACATCTGCACAGGCAGTGGCCAGGCTCTTTCAAGGAGTCAAAGTAGGAAATTGAGCTTGCATGTTTGGAGTCCTATTCTAGAGTTTCAAAATACTTTTCCTCAAAAACACATTATTGTTTCAGTACACCAGAGTGTTATGAAGCTGTGACACTGCTATGACTTAAAGCTCACTAGAGTAATAAATCCAGCTGAGTATAAAATAAAAAAGTTCTGTGTATTGCATGTAAGACACACCAAATAGTTTTGTTCCAAGGTGAAAGGAGACATCCTGGCAGCAGCAATCATTAAAAAGAAAAGTGTGCATGTGCTAACACACAGGATCTTAATTTTTGCTTCTTTCTCTTTTGGAGGAGATATAATTATACAAAGCACAAAGAGAATAACAAAAAATCATGTTTAAAGATGCCGAGAGCCATGAAACATTTGTTACATGGCACAGACTTCTCCTTAGAAGTAAAGCTGGAGAATATTTGCCTGGGAAGGCTAGCGGGTGCCCTAGAGAGCTCCTCAGAATCTCTCATAAAATAGTAGCAATTTATTAAATCCTTGCAGTTACAGTTATGAGTTAATGGTGGGCATGGATGAGAGAAGTTGGCTGGGAAGAAAGGCAGCCTGTGGATATGACTCTGTGCTGGGGTCTGCACTTGTTGCTTCTTTACTGGGCGAAGGAAAGCAATTCTTCGGGTCTTCTCTGCCTGTGTAATGGAGATGACTGAGATTCTACCATTGCCCATCTAACTATGCTATTGAAAACTCTCTCCTGTAATATGCTTCCAGTCTCAGAGATTTCTAGGCATTTCTGATAATATCATCAGAATAGTTTGTTCTTTGGAGGCATGTGCTTTAAATCTGAGGTTTTACTAGCTGTACAAGCACATGGTTGAAGCTGTACCTGCGCTGGAACCACAGAGGCTGGATGGGAACCCTGCAATTAAAACTGCAGAGTGCTGTTTCTCCTCCCACCTGAAAATGGTGAGATACAGCCTGACAGACCTCAAATCGTCTCCCCAGTTGTGTTAGCTTCAGTCTGCAGCCTAATTATTTGCTTATACATGTCCCAATTACCTGAAAGGATGCCCTTTCCGTTCAATAGATCTCTTCGTCTTTCCCATTTCCAGACCCTGTCCTGTGAAGCAATATCCTTAAGCTTTTTCATATACTGGAAGACTGAAGATTGACTTCTCTTTAATGTTACTGCTGTTATTCCTGAAATGAGTCCTGTGCTCCYGCCTACTCTGTTGTACTGGAGAAGAGCAGAGAGTATTTTGGAAGATTTTGTCTCTAGTGGTTCTTGCGGCACTTGTATGAAAGTCTTTTGTTGCTTAATGTCTGGAAGCAGGAAGGGCAAGGGACTGAGATAGTTATGTCACTACATGATTCTTAGTAGCCACCAAATGGCCAGATAATTGACAAAACATGAACACAATGCAGATAAATTAGGTTCTATTGGTATTAGCAGGGTTATTCTGTATTGCAGTGGGAATACATTCTATTATTTCAAGGACTTTTATTCTGCTTTTCTTGGAGGGAGAATTAAAYATCTGTTTTCTGCCATAAAGTGTAACCACAAGGAAATAAACTGAATGGCTGGACTGTAAGTAAAATTTTGAGCCAGCATCCAATATTAACCAGAAATTTTCTTCTCTGATCTGCAGCTCTGCATTGCATATTCATCACCATTTAGCTGCACCAATCCCCAATTTATGGGAATTCCATGCACTAGATAAGTGAGGATGACATTTACGCGATGTGTTGTGCATGTAATGTACCACCTGGCAAGTCAAAGGAGATGACTCGTAATCCAGAGTAGGCTAGGTTTCTCCTTTGCTTTYGAAATGACAAAATCTCTTACAGTTTTTTATTTTCTACTCTAAAAGTGCTAATCCCAAGTGCTAAAAATATATTAGTCAGCTTCTCTGTCCTGCCAAGAGACAAAATAAGAATGACTAAAGTATGAGATTTTAAAAATAACACATGTGGATTCTCCTGTTTTGGGGCCTCCCCGTACAGTCATAAGCAAAAGGAAAKTACATTTATTTAAATAAAAAGAAGATAAGATTCTGAAGATTCACAGATCTCCAGAAGTTAAAGCTTAAAGACAAATATTCTGAGAACCATGGTACAGTTTTTAGACAGGCAACATTAGACAAAGTTGTCAATTGCCTTTACTTACTATTTTAATTCTTATTCATTTTGCAAATATATTTTGTTCTACTGTCTTATTTAACTTTGCTTTCTCATGCTGAAAAGATAAGAACCAAACAAAGGGTAATATTCAGTGCRTTTTAAAAAGTCTCCAACTTCTGAGAAAGAAGTGGCCAAAATTAAAACATTTCTCCATTAAAAAAATGGTTCAGGCTTCAGGCTTGCCTAAATGTAAAGACGAAATGCATAGTGAACTATCTAAATGCAAAGATAAAAGAAAAATGATGTTTTCTAACAGTGAGATCAATAAGCCTATAATCATTTATGAAATGAAAGAAAAATTATTAGAGTGAATGGAGGTTAAATCAGGAAAGATTCTTGTTTCTSAGAATTCATATATATAATTCTATACATAGCATAACATTAGGTATTAGTTAATTAAGTAATAACATTAACTTCATTAACTTGTATTCAGAAAATGAAGATCACATCAGAAACATATTTCTTGAACCTAAAACTTATCAAAAAACTTGATTGTATTATAAATTTCACTTTTAAATGGCATAATACAACAAGTAATCAGCAAATACGATATGGATCCTAGCMCTTTGACACTTTGAAAATTTCCTTTACAAACTAATAACAGAGACAATTTATGCTGTGTCAGCAGCCTTCCTGTCTTGAAGYTTAATGTCTTGAGGTGAATATTCCTCTGATTATCCCTCACAGATCATTTGCAAATGCCCAAGTGCTCAAATTCTATGAAAAATACCCACCATCCCCTGTGAGTCATTTAGTGAAAAACACTGAATTTGCTCATATGGTGTTCAAATTTTATTTTCACRCAATCACAGAATTACAGAATTACAGAATAGTTGAGGTTGGAAGAGACCTCTACAGACCATCTAGTCCAACCCCTCTGCTCAAGCAGGGACACCCAGAGCACAGGGCACGGGGCGGCATCCAGGCGGGTTTGGAAGATTTCCAGAGAAGGAGACTCCACAACCTCCCTGGGCAGCCTGTGCCAGGGCTCTGKCACCCTCACAGAGTAAAAAAGTTCTTCCTCATATGGAGATGGAACTTCTGTGTTTCACCTTGTACCCATTACCCCTTGTCCTGTCACTGGCCACCAGTGAGGAGAGTTTGGTCCCATCCTCTCTACGTTCCCTCTTCAAGTACTCAGATCCCCTCTCAATYTTCTCTTGAAGATCTTGATCAGATCCCCTCTCAATCTTCTCTTCTCCATGCTAAATAGGCCCAGCTTACTTAGTCTTTCCTCATAAGATAGATGCTCCAGTCCCTTAATCATCTTTGCCGCTCTCCGCTGGACCCTCTTTAGAAGCTCCACATCCTTCTTATACTGGGGAGCCCAGAACTCCAGGTGCAGCCTCACCAGAGAGGTAGAGGGGCAGGGTCCCTCCCTTGACCTGCTGGCAACACTCCTCCTGATGCAGCCAGGATCCCATTGGTCTTCTTGGCCACGAGGGCACACTGCTGGCTCSTTGTTAACTTGSCAACCAGGACTCACAGGTATCTCTCTGCGGAGTTGCTTTCCAGCAGGCCAACCCCTAATTTGGAYTGATGCCTGGCGTCATTCCTGCCCAGGTGCAGGACCCTGCACTTGTCCTTGTTGCACCTCATGAAGTTCCTCTCTGTCCAACTCTCCAGCCTGTCCCTCTGAATGGTAGCACATTTTCATTTGGTCATATTTTATTCTGACCGTGCATATGTATTCACATGTACTGTCTCAGAGATATGAAAAGATAAGTTCTGGAAAATCTAGCTACTATATCTTAAAATATGAATTTCCCAGCTGCCTGCCCCAGTTTTGCCACAGCAGTCAGCACAGGGACTGTGTGCCTGTACCCATGGCAGCCCAGCTCTCAGTCCCATGCCTTAGCTTACACTGGTGCTAAAGGAATGCTCAAGCTGGACTGTGAGCTGGAGCCAAGCCTGGCACATGGCAGTAATCCTTGGCAGAAGGCAGAAGAGAATTTGCCAAAGCAAATTCACCAGAATTGCTCTGCTAGTACTACTGATTTTTCTACACTGAGCTCCCTGACAGTGCAGGAAGGGCTTACAGCTAATGTASATGAACTCAGCATTCAAAAGCTCTTGGATATTTCCAAAGACGGAACATAAGCACCTTGGTGTAAATGCGCCTGAAGATTAGACTGAAGCTTGGCTACTATAGTTACATTCTGTATGTGCAGATGTAAATGTGCCTTTTAAATTGATATTCTTTCAGTCTGGTGAAGTGCCAATAGCATCCTTCAAACTTCTGGGCACCTTGATAAGGCCACTAACCTTCAGGTTTTTATTGTGCCTCTGGAGCTCCCGGCACAGGCTCTCCAGCTTGCTGCGGGCAAGGATGGCTCGACTGTGTTCACTCTGCAGCTGGTCCTTCTCTTTGATGACCTGCGCCTGTCTCTTCTGTAGGTACTTCAGCTGCTTCTGCTCAGCACGATGCTCTTCGAGCTAGGGTAAAAGCAAAATAAAGTGGAAAATGAAAGAAAAGAAAATCATAGAATCTCATAATGATTGAGGTTGGGAGGGATTTGGAAGATCATCTAATCCAACCCATGTACACAAGCAGGGTCACCTAGAGCATGTTGCACAGGATCATGTCCAAGTGAGTTTGAAGATCTCGAGAAAAGGAGACTYCACAGCCTCTGGGCAACTTGCGTCAGTGCTCTGTCATCCTCACAGTCAAGAATTTTTTCCTCAAGTTCAAGCGGMACTTCCTGTGCTTCAGTCTGCGCCCATTGCCTCTTCTCCTATCACTAGGCAGCAGTGAAAAGATTCTGACCCTATCCTTTCGACACCCTACCTTATGACATTTATACCCATTGGTAAGAGCTCCTCTCAGTTTTCTCTTCTTGAAGCTGAAGAGGCCCAGCTCTCTCAGCCTCTTCTCATTGTTGCTCCAGTCCCTTGATCACCTTTGTACTTTTGCACTGAACTCTCTTCAATAGCTCCATGTTCATCTTGTCCTGGGGAGCCCCGAACTGGATTTCAGATATGGCGTCACCAAGGCTGAGTAGGGGGGAACATCATGTCCCTTGAGCTGCTGTCAACACTCCTTCTAATGCACCCCCGGGTACCATTGGCCTTATTGGCTATAGGGGCATGTAGCTGGTTCATGGATAACTTGTCTACCAGGATGCCCAGGTCTTTCTCTGCAAAGCTACTCTCCAGYAAGTCAGTGCCCAACTTATACAGGTTATTCTTTCCAAGGTGCAGGACCCTACACTTGCCTTTGTTGAATGCCRTGAGGATTGGGCAGGATGAATATATCTGTGGATGCATAACTCCAGTTTCCTAAAGAGATGGCAGGGTGTGTGCTGTTGTGTTTGAGGATGTAGAGAGCCAGCAACAGAATTGCTAATAGCAATCCCACAGAGACTGTCTTCCCACACAAGGCTATTATTGGCTGTTTTGAAAAATAGTTCATTTTGCACTGCAACTCATTTGCAGTGCAGTGCAAATGAATATAGCACCAGAAATGTCCAAGAAGAACCTTTTTCCCCCTGAAGCTTTTAAATATTTTTTCTTCTTTTATTTTGATCTACATTAGGTCTGCTTTCTATATTACAGACATACCTATACATTGTAAAATATTTCTAAAGACCAAATATATTCTAGTTATTGATGACTACAATATGCAAATCCTAATAATAATGTTATTATTAGCATTACAACATATAATAATAGAGTGCTATTAGTATTAATTATTATCTATAGTAAGCCTGGGAAAGTTTGGGAGTGCAGGTGAATGATACACAGCTCAAACAAGAAGACAGTCATCAGGAATAATGTTATACACTTTCTCTGCTCGATAATATATTTTCTGCAGATGTTCTGTAATTTATGCCTACAGTATAGAGCTCTGTGTATTATGAATCAAATCATAGCTAGTCATACTGCAAAGCAATGCAATCACCAGCTTGAAGTACATTTGCACTTTATGCTCARCTGTCAGCATGTGTATTGTTGGGTGGTGTTACCCCTGTTAGAACAGGGCTTTTAAATTTAATCAAGCTCCACTAACTGAAACCATTTTTCTAGTATTGTAGGAAATAAAATAGACTCTCTGTAATTAAGGCTGAGATTTGTTTTTCTTTATAAGTTTGATTTTGGCCCTTTCCACTTTCCTTTTAAGAACACAAAAAAAGGTTCTTTTTACTCCACATTTTGCATGCACAGCCTGTGGTTAGCAGATAATGCTTTGTCCAAATTTTAGATGATTCACTCAAGCTGTGCTTGAAAAAGTGGGCTGAGAATGAAATAGGTCTTAATCATGAAGTGAAGAATCTTCCAAACATTTTCTTTTTTCCTTAAAAATGATTTGCCTTAGAAATTTGTATTTGAAAGTTTCCAGGAAAATAATCTAAGATGTGATGTTACTTTTGCACTGAATAAAGGAATTCACTGATAAGTAGGAGTAATAACAATAAAAAAAGAGGTTCCCAAGCATAAATTATGAAAAACAGTGAAACATTTGCTAAAACAGCTGCAAATAGAAGGAATCCTTATCTTTGCAGGCTGATCGAGAGAAAGAAMCTCTCAGTTTAGGAAAAAAAAAGTTTTGTCTTGAAGCCATTGCAGGCGATGACAATATTCACATTTACGTGTTATCTTCCAGTTCTTTCACCCAGAACTTGCAAGACCCTCAGGGCCTCTGAAACTAAACCAGTCACAAGGCTGGTGTTTATGCAGCAAGTATTTGTAGGCAAAGGCTAAAATAAAGCACAATGTGATTTACTAAACCCAGCCACTCTGGCTGCACCAGTATCAGTGAATCAAATGTTCTTYGATGGTGAATAGTGTGGCACTGCTCGTGACCAAATGCCTAAGTTCTCTTCTTCTCCTCTCCCCCTAGAGCATAGCCTCATTCACACTGTTAGTGAATATTGCCCTTGCTGTTCCCTGAAGTCTTTCCAGGCAGTGTTCTCATTGCTRGAGACTGTGCTAGGGCATGGGCTAACAGTTAAATAGCATATGGCTAGATGTGAAAGGCCGGGCTTTGCATAGGACCTAACTCAGAGACAGCCTTTGAAGCTACTGCTAACACCACTGCTACTTAATCTGGCTGAAGCCAGCCAGATTTCCAGCATCCATCTCAGCCAAACACGTTGCTGCACTGTCCCCTGGTCTCTGCTAGAACAATTACCCATGCAGACATGTGGTTAACCAGAGCAGAGAGTTGATCYGGATGGAAAATCACTCATCAGAAGCAAAAAGAGGCCTGAAGTGTGCAACTGGGACAGGCAAAGGGGTGCAGGCAGTGGCAACTGTGACAACGAAGTGCTAGCAAGCTGTTAATCACATTAGCTCCAGCCACACTGAGTGAGCAGTGCAAGCACTTTCCAACAAGCTTTTAGTTATCTTTATTAACTGTTTTATCTTAGCRATATTATGCCCAGGGAGGTTGTGGAGTCTCCTTCTCTGGAGGTCTTCCAAACCCGCCTGGATGCTGCCCTGTGCCACATGCTCTAGGTGTGCCTGCTTGAGCGGGAAGGTCGGACTAGATGATCTCTAGAGGTCCCTTCCAACCTTGAATATTCTGTGATTCTGTGATATTATACAGACTGATGAAGCAGAAGACCCAGTGTTCTTCTTCCAGCATCTTCTCCTGCATGGGTTACTGTCAGTATAGCCCATGTTTTATATTCTATTCTGGCAATACTTCAATGAAGCAGAGAGTACATTGTAAAAGAARCCCTATTTCAGTTAATCTGTGAACATAAAGTCCCTTTAAGCATGGCATAAATTACAACTTTGCAGAAACCAATTTATAAAATTAGAGGATTTAACATAMCACAAAAACAAAGCAGAGTTTATGATGAGACTTGGACACATCTGTACATAAAACCAATTATAAAGCCAATGTTCTGCTCACRCATTTTTAAGTACTGCCCAAGCTGTCAAAATACTGCAGTCTTTCATTTATAAGATTTGTACAAATTATGGTTGTTCAGCCCTACTTAGAAGAAAGCCCTTGATCTCAAAATATCCTATCTTAGAAAGTGTGGAAAGAACAGAGAAAAGTAGTCAGGTAGCTGGTGTGGCTGTAGGGATAACATCRTGGATAACAGGCTATTTGACTGTTCATTTCTCTATATTTCAGTTTCTCTAATGATTAGTCTCAGTTCTCTTTTTTTCTGATTTTCTACTGCCTATCATTTTATACTAAAATTTGTAATATTTTTCTTCTGATTAAATTACTGATATGTGTTTAAATCAACAAGCACAAATATAGATTTTTTTTTTTAAATTACAAAATTTTAAATTAAAACCGAAGGAAAAGGTTTGAGTGCCAGTCATCCTTAACAACTGTGGAGTGTCAAAATAACTTCTGAAAGCAGAGATTCCACTCATCTCCTCTCTGTGCTGGCTTGATAATGTAGAAACACTTCAGATCTCCATTTGTATTCATCTGCCTAAGGAAGCACACAGTGAAGGGGATATAAAAGCCTTGGGCAGACCCATTTACAAATTACCTGCTATTGATTTCTATCGTTTTCCACTATACTGGAGAACAGTTTAAATCACAAACTTGACCTTCTGTCTTCTYCAACTGTATCAACGGCTTTGCTGATATTATTGCAATTCTTACCTCTACAGTATTTTTCCTCCAACATGATTTTTTTTTTTCTGAAGAGTAATAATCTCTTTAAGCAGGTGCATGGCTGCAGTTCAGAGTCAGGAAGGATGAACAACATAAGTACAGATTTGGGGTTCTCTGTCATTCTTGGGTGTTTTGCATTAGCACATGCTACTGAAAAGCTGCATCTGTCTTATCTTTATTAGCTRTCTATACATGTTAACCATACTGGAGTGTTGGTTTGAATGCTGTGCTATAAGATTCAAAGCTTGTTGGATTTGCATTGCCTGCAGAGGAAAAGTCTGAAGCCAACTTCTTTTGAGGTCCCGCCACCTTATAAGACAGTGGATTTACCACAGACAAGGATCAGAGCGTGGACCAGGATAAAGAAGGTTTGGATGATCAGAGGTTTAGTCTTTTCTGGGAGCTCACAGTACATGTGAAATTTTAGATTGCACTAATAGGATCCAAATCTCCACTGCTTAATTTTATGAAAATTAAGTGCAATATGAAACACTATTGAAGACTTTGCATTACCCACTTGGTTTTGCTGTTGAAAATGGTGTAAGATGCAAGTAAAAGGAGAATCATGAAGAGATGCTGATAGAGAAAATGCTTTGTGTATGTGACATTTAACTTAGCTAACCAGGTATCCTATAAACACTTTAAAAGGTCATTGATTTATTGCAACACCTGTTACATCAAGAATTGAGATTATATGAACACCAGTGAATGGACTGGGGGTGCATGAAGTGAGAATTTGGTATAAAATAATCATGGATATTCTGTTGWTGAAAGCAGTTTGTATGACAGGAGAAACACATGGATCTTGGAGAACTGAGAGATATTTAGAGGGTTAGAATAGAATATTCCTGAAAAAAAATGAAATTATGCTTAGAGTGTTAAAGACATATATAAACTTGTAGAAAATTTATTAAGAAAAATGATGAATAAACAGACTTAATAGTCTTTTTTTTTGTTATGGTTGAAGTCTCTCAGCTGCTGAATCCATGCCCTCAGTTATGCTCTGTTATCCCAGAAGTATTTACAGAGTTTACCTTGAACTACAAACATATTGTATGTATCATCAGCTTTCCAAGATCCGCTTCCAGATTTAATCCAAAGTCAAGCCTGTCTTCCTTACATTTTTCTTTTATGTCCTGCACATCCATAATTTGTTRTTTAACTCTCAGAATTATCTGGGGACATATTTTATAGGACAGACTCTGCTACTAAATGAAGTCTGAACATGTTGCATGATATATGTTTTTTTACAACTTCCTTTATAAACACTTTGCCCGGATAAGAACCGATGCTATACTAACCAGTTCTGCATACTTCTTAAATAACAGGTCCAGCTTCTCCTCTGGTGTATTCAGCTTGTTTAAACTTTGCATCAGTAGCGTGGCTTCCTTCCCTTAAAAAACGAAACAGACACTTAATGGAAGAGRTGGTTTGTAGCTGATATTCCTATGGATTTTTAGTGTCTTTCTTCCCACAAGACAAAATGTGCTTGAATTTTCATCTTTTCCAGAACAGAGTTATGTGCTATCTTCTAGCTATGAGGGTGGATTCTTAAATATGCTAATGGCACATAAACAGCTAGTGTTACTGAAAAGAATTAGCTTTTTGTCACATTATCTGCTTTTCTTTTAACATTTTTGTAACATGACTGGGTCATGCAGGTGGTACAGTTGACTGGTATATGAGAGAAAGGACCTGAAYTGAGAAAACCCAAATGCTTCATCTCATCACAGTTGCAAAATAAAGCTGGTGTCTCAACTTCTGCTCTGCTTAATCCATATAAGATATAAAGAAGAATGAGTAAGGCATGGAGAATATGGTGAAAATGGAAACAATCAGATAGTAGTGGATATTACTAACCAGGTCTGAGATATATGATAGTGGTGTAAATCACTTCCCTGACATGGTAAAGAGATTCTAGATGCCAGAGACAATACATTAACTCTCCAGCAGCTATCTTGGCATACGTAAGCCAAACCATTGTGCAGACACCGTTGTCCTTCTTCAAGGCTGATAGTTTTAGTATTCATTTCAGTTATGAGTACAAACTGGAGCTTTAACACTATTTGTCCTTGGAGTCTTGTGTTTAGTCCATTGTCTGTAAGAATGTTCTGCGATGTCTTTTCTGTAGGATGACTTTTCTGTAGGTGTAGTCTGCTGTTGGATTTGAAGTCTCATGCAAATGAGATGCTTGAAGATTAGTAGGAGCTAAAGGTAAGAAGGTAAACAAATTGCAGACAGCTAGACTGGAATGTAACAATATTGCTCTCTAGTGGCTGCCAAGCAGAAAAGATAAATTTTATGAAATCTCGTAAAGACTTCTATCTAGCTAAATTAACCTGCTGAGATCAAGGAGAAGAGATTCTATGTTTTGAAAGAACAAGCATATTGGCTGTGATGAGTTCAGAGGTTTCCTGGATGAAAAATAACCTGGGTGTSACAGAGAATTTGTTCTGTAACTTCCCACTTTGGCATTCTACATAGAAGCACCATTAGCTCAGTTATGATGGTGAAAAGTCATACTTAAAGAGGCAGGGTAGAAAATAATATACTCGTCTATAAATAAACTGTCAGATTTTCCTTAGACTAAGAGGCAACATCCTTGTCTGTTCCAAAGACACATAGCTTTGGCTAACTACTTTGTGTGGCCCCGTATAATATAAGAATCCTGTGATATAATAATATCTTCAGCTTTCATATTTTTAAAAAGACTAATATCTGTAATAGCCAACATGCCAAAAAATATTAAATAAAAATTGTAACAATCATGATGCTTTCCATTGGTGTCTGGGAAGTTTCTATTATCCGTGGAAAGCTTAGTGTGGGAAACAACAAGGACTGTAGTGGTTTTACTTCTGTTCTAAGCAATGGATTTCAGAGCTGCTATATAATACTTGCCTAGTCCTTTCAGGATTTTCTTCTCTAGCTTTTGCTCTTTGCTGCCACTGGGCTCTTTTGCTCTTGAAGCATCTCCAGGAGCTGTCTTCTCTTTCTCACTCTCCTCATTTGTGTCTTCATATTCTGCATCCTCGTTACTGGCTGATTCTCCTTTTTCAGGCTTGCCAGTCCCTTTAGCAGTGCCTTCCTTCTCCATCAGACTAGCAGCGGACCCRTAGGTTTTAATAATGTCCTCCAGCTGCCGGCTCAGCTCCTCCGAGATGTCGCAAACTGTTGTTCCTGGCGGGCCACTGGGCTGGCCCTCCGGAGATGGAGCGGGTGGCTGGGAGCTGGAGGGGGGTTTCTCCCCGTTTGGCTCCTCAAGGCCATTCTGCTCAGGCAAGGTGGACACGCTCTCCTTAGGAGTGAGGGGCTGCTGCTCAGAGCAGTGATCATAGGACTGGTTGTTCTCCATGCTTGGTACAATACCTGACGGCAAACAAATGTAGGGTTAACTTAAACACATGAAATCTAATCATTCACAAAGCTTGTCTAGCACATGAGTGCTTTTGTGGGGAATTTAGGGACCACAGCTTATCCCTTGGCTTTGGCTTAATTAATATGTCACACCTACATCAGCAACCAAGGTGTTTAATCTGCAGGCAGAAAAGCAAATTTCATACCTTCCAGGAGGAACAACCTGCACAAAACCAGTACTTTAAAAAAAAAAAAAAATTGTCAGTGATACCTAAAATGACACCAGACATTTATACTATTTGAATACATTATGTGCCATTTTTCACTTTTTTCAGTTTGTTTAGCTGGGATGCTGGCTATTGACATCTTCAGCATGTCAACAGCCCCATTCTCATTTTCTATTTCTCACCTGTTGGCACATTTTGAATCAATAATCACCAGTCACGCTCCAATCACGTGGTGATGAGCACGTCAGAGAGAGCTTCGCAGGTCCTTGCTCCCTAGAGGCTGGTCCTGCAAGGAGTGGGCAGCTCAGCAGCATCTTTGACCGTGAGCTATCTGAAAATTCAGCTTGTAGAGAAAGCAGCTCAGAGCACAGGCTGAGCTGTCTTTACTACTGCATTGCCCTCCAGCAGTAGCGCAGAGGAGCAGTGCATGCATCTGTCTTGTTGCTGGAACTAGTCCACACAGCTGCTTGGCTACAGGCTTGATGCTATTTATAACCCTGAGCCCTTTCTATCTCTGTCTTAGACTGATTTTTGTTTATCCTTTGAAGTATATGATTTACAACAATGCCAGTCAGGTATCTGATGAGGAATAAAGAGAGGAAGATTGCTTTGTCGCCTCTGTTCCGGTGTGTAAGGTAGTTGCTTTCTTACCCTTAAAAAGACAATTTGCTTTGAAAACAAGGAGCTAACAGAGTAACATTTTGTTCCCTGCTCAGTTGACACTAATGTGTATTTTCCATGGCATCTAAATTGCTGCAGTTTTCAAAATCATAAACTCACTTGGCCAAAGGCAGTGTATGATGATAAAGATGCAATTTATTGCAATACGTGACTCAGCGTATATTATTAAGCTCTTAGCAGTCAAAGTGATGTTTGGAATTGCAGTGACTGCCACTACTAAGGCAACATATCTCGAGATTTCTTTGCCTAGCTATTTGGTTGTGTCTACTGATAAGATAGCTGGACATCTGTGTTTTATCAACTCTACCAATTATTAATTGTGGGCCCATAATTGAAAGCTTTGAATACAGTTCAGGATGTGCCTGTTGCCTGTGAGATGTTCGCTACAAAGAAATGCCCCTGAGTCCTTCCAGAGGTACAACTCGATAACATAAATGACTTGTGCAGGTAGTTGGAGCTTGTCTCATGGATGTCAGATGGCTGAATTTGATATTTTATTTCTTGCTTTTGGCAGAGTGACAATACTACTGCGAAGTGAACTGAAAATTATATCTGTAGGATTTGATGTCTAAGTTAGTCTAATTTCTATTGAAAAAGTAAGTCCAACATGTGTGATTGAGGTGAATAATTCCAATTAGTATGAATATTAAGGTATAGCTTGTGATCTTGGTTTAACTGGAGTTGCCAATTAATTCTAATTCAGTGTCATTATTGTATATACTGAACTAGAAGTTCCACAAAATATGTGCTTATTTCTAACATGTTCAGACGAGATTTTACAATTATATTAATTTGAGCTGTTTGACAGTTGGTTGTCAATCAAGTAGAAAAGCTGGAGTCATCAGTTCTTGTCTAGAAAAATGTGTGTCTATTTCAGAACAAAGTTTCATTAAGCATATCCCTAATAAGAAATAGTTATTTTTGTAATATATTCTCCATAGAAGGCAAACTAGATCACTAAATGCTCTATTTTCATGTATGAACTTCTCTTCTGCTTATGTGTCCATTTGTAACTAGGCACAGGTTGACATGGTTCTTGCTGCCAAAGCCTCAAGCACTTCTCGTTCCTAGGAGTTCATTTGGTTAAGTGAATGAATTTGCTGGCAGAATCCAAGGCCAGCACCTTCACTGCTAAGAGCTGTTGTGAAGAAAGCTGGAAGGGCTGGCCCCTTCTTTCCCTTGGAGTTGCTTTTCAGCTTTACTATTAGCCCCATGCATCATAGCTGGTACCAGCAACCCCTGTGCACAGTCTTAGACCTCCCTGACTCTGGCTCGGAGCCAGACCTGCTGGCTTGGCTTCCCAACCTGCCCTTGGACCTGTCTTGTCACTGAGGATGTGCTGGGTGATTGCTGGTCTGTGCTTAACCCTGGTCACTGTCTGCAGACCCCACCTGACCCTGACTTGTTGCTCCACATCCTGCCTCCATGTCAGTGAGGCCCCTGGTGTTCTTGTTATCATGCTTGGCTTCTAGCTCCCTCACTCTTGCAGAGCAACTGACCCTCACTGCACCTGGACACTTTGCTTTGACTTTTTACCCAAGTCTTAGTGGTATCATTCATGTATCAGTGTAGGCTGGTTAAAATTTTCCTGATAAGTGAATCACTCAGTCTGCAGCTACAAACACAAAATACAGTGGGTTCTAAATCAGCTATTGATTCATATCAGCTGTGTTTCTCAATAATAAATAAAACATATTGGTGAATTAAAGAGGAACTAGATGTTTTGAATCAAAGACACAAATTGTTTAAACATTCACCTATGAGGAAAGAATCTCTAGCAAAATCTATATTTTTCCTGACCAGAAAYGAATTGTCTCTGAAACCACCACAATTTACATCTGCTAACATTTGGGCCAACGCTCTGAAGCGGTAAGTAGACGTGAGCCATAGAAAATACCCAGAGTGATGAATCTTGCTCATGTCTTAGATCATGCTGAAGTGTTACACAGACAAGTAAATGTTTTAATATTTTACTCTATTCTCTTTTAGTTTAAATTTCAGTCATAGATCTGATTACTACTTTCAGTACAAATTCAATATCTGTTAAGGTTTCTGCATCTTGTTTTATGTAACTGCTTTCATAATGTAACAGGATTTATATTTAGGTAGACAGAGCGGCTATTGTCTGCTGAAAATAACCCACTCACAGCCTTTGATATTGAAAAATTTTACTGCAATTGGCCCTGGTCCTCCTCTTGCTCCAGCCTGTTTAACCTTGATACATATCAGTTCTTTCTTTCTTATCAGGTCATTAAAAGCTTAGGGTGCTAAACTCAGCAAGCCCCAAAGTGCTTACATTAAACCTTTTCATAGACACAGTATTGCCTAAAAATTAGGTGTCTGAGCACAGCAGGGAAATTCCTTAGTTCCTTGACTTTCAACAGACTGAGCTCAATTTTGACTGTCTGCCTCTTGACTTCTGTATCTCCTGCTACCAATACTGTTGTCTCCAGGGGACATATTCTGTTTTATGCATTGGGGCAGGTGAAGGAGCAGTTAGCTGATTGAACTTGAATCTTGGATAATGTATACTTTTTTCCTACTGTGCTAACAAATCTTGGACCTGTTCCATGGTCCTCAGATCAGTATCTTTCTTGGTCCTGTTTTTCAGGTGGAAGCTTGATCCCTGACAGTTATAGTTGCTACCTACAGATATTCAATACAGATGATTAATAAAGTTTCTTTTTCATTGGAAAATAGAGTTAATACTATGGCAATGTGTTGTTCTTACAGAGCCATGGTGTTTTGAGTTTTAACCCTCTCTGATTAAGGTACAGCTAGATTGAATTTGAAGCCCAGATCCCAAGCCTGTATTCTTCCTTGACTCTCAATATAATTAAAAAAATCTAAGCCTGCCCTGTCAGCAACAAAGTCAGGATAAACCAGGCCACTAATGTGCAGCACTAGACACAGAACCACAAGTAGTAGAAAGGTAGTTTGAGAGCTGTTTACAGCTGTGAACTGTACTGCTGTTAACTGTACTTACTGCTGTTAACTACCACAGCCCGGACAAGACCCAGAGTCTGTCTGGAGAAATGTTCCTTGGCAATTCTGCRCACTAGGTGTGGAAAGCACCTCTGACAGCAAGAGGGTCCACATAACGTGCCAGTGCTGACCTCTCCAATCATGTCCTGACACAGCTAAAAATATTTGTCTAAAACCAGGGGAGGAGGGGAGCACTTTGCTACACATGCAAGCTCCCGTCTCCAATGGGAAGCAGCAGATAAACCACTGAGGGTGACGCCTCTCTGCAGGAGCATGCCTGGCCATGCCCTGCCACCTCGCAGTTGGACTAATGCTTGGGGACAACAGCAGTGATCACATCTGCCAAAGGGGCGAGGAGACATCAAAAGAGGCTAAGCATGTGGTGTAGCCAGAGCAGCAGTGGGAGGAAAGAGAAAAAGTGTGTTGCTAAGTAGAGTCTGGTAACACATTGAGATTGTTGGCTTTGAGGGCATCCCTTAACATTTCATGTTTATGGCACATTTTGCATTCACTGTGATCTGAAGTCACTTAGTCCTTCTAAAGCAAAAGGTCAGTCGTCGAGAGCCAGGGCCTGATTTAGCAGAGCTGTGACAGTMATTCCTGCGTGGCTGGAAAAAGTCCTGCCTGCAGCCATGGTGTCAGCCAGCCCCTTGTGCTGCCAGAGCAGACACGGCTGCGTCACAGGAGACACTGTCCCAGCACAGGCACAGCACATGTAAATGTTCTCTTCTTAGCTCTGTTTTGTATCTTGTCATGGAGTTTTGTTTATCTTTTGTTTTTAAAAGTTTCCCCTTCCTTTCTTTATCCTTCCCTTCTTGTAGCTTAAACTTTCAGAGGGTTTACAAAGTTGTCTATATTTAGTTCTTGTCTCTCCATCTATCCAGTAGAAAGACACATGGCACCTGCTCTGCAGCCAGAAGTTATTTTAAGTGCTTCTAAAATGGGTAATGGTATTTAGCACTTTATGCTCAAAATTCATATACACACAGACACACAGACACACAGACAAATTCTCTAAAACAAAGTGTTCCATGTAATTAGATCAGACAGCGTATGTTGGTAAAACTTAAAGCATTACCTTAATATTACAGCAGGTTGAACTAAAGCAAAACTTTAAAGCTGCAAGTAGTAAAATCAGAAATGATCTATACTAGTATAGCTCCAATTACTCTTCAGAAAAATATAAGCACTTGTTACAGCCTAGACACTATCCTATATATTACTTCAGAAAGCAGTGATAAAATCAACTTTATTAATTACATGCCACAGTTGAATAGCTTTAGAATTGAAGTGCATTTTTTCTGATACAAAAAAAAAGAAGAGCAAAGACAAAAGAAAAAAGAAAAAGAGAAAAGAAATAGAAAAAAGGGAAAAAAAAAGAAAAAAAAAGATAAAAGAAAGATTTGGACGCTTTGTGGCCCGTATAATAAAGACATGGAAAGAACCTAGATTCAGAGACTTTCTGATGTCACCTGCCTCATGTCTCATGTGGCACCTGAGACTCAACTATTTATTGCTGTAGAAAAACAGCTATGACCCCTATTCTCACATAAAGGCAAGCTCTACCAAAGCCACTGTTTAGAGAAGCCTTTCTCACTTTCGCCAATGGCCTTAGATACTTGCCTATTTTCTTTACACGTGGAACATGGTACAYAAGGCTTTTAAGGTTATTACTAGCCACATGGTACTTAAGGCTTTTAAGGCTATTCCTAGAAAACGTGGGCTGACAATCCCAAAGGGAAGCACTTAAATTAAAGCCATAGTGCTCATCAGACTTACCAGAGCAAGGAGAAGAGCTGAGTGGACTGGAAAAAAAAGTCAGGCAGAAATCTCAGGCAAGGGCACAACAGCAACAGGACACTTGTATTATAATCCTGACGCCAAGAGAAGAGGGACGGGAAGACCAAGTGAGGGGGGGAAGGACGAAATGACACAGCAGGAGAAAAGCGCTCCAGGCACTGAATGCAAGCCAGGGGACTGGCTCTGATAGGCGAGCAGAGCAGCTGCCTGCTAGTTGGCAGTGTGACCCAGCTATGTAGGGTATTCTCTGACAGAGATAGGGTGAGTGAGTAAAGATTCAGGCTCTTAAAAAGGGAAAGGAAAGGAAAGATACCTATGTAGCTGCTATCCTTTAAAGCTATGCGTTAATCCTTCAAGGACTTGATGGACTGTGCTGTGTGAAATCTGTCTGTATGGACTGTTCAAACCCAGAATTTTTCTGTCTGCAACAAAAAGACTGGGATAGCTTTACAGGAGGTGAGCTCTCAGCTGAGTCTGCTCTCTGCGRCCTGGTTTTATTATGAACCAGACTGATCTCTGATCACAGACTCACAGGATAMTTCAGGCTACAAGGGACCACATGAGGTCTCTAGCCTGATCTCTTGCTCAAAGCAGGGTCAGATATGAGCTCAGACCACATTGTTCAGGGCTTGGCCTTAATCTTGAAAACTTCCCTACAACAGCCTCTCTGGRCAACCTGTTTTCCTCCTTAACTGTCCTCAGGGTGAAAAAGTTTCTCATTATATCTACTGCTAAGCTCTACTGCTTCACCTTATGCTTGTTGCCTTTGTCCTTCCACATTGCACCATTAAGTAGAGTCTGTCTCTGTCTTCTTGATAATTGTCTCGTAAGTCCTGGGGAGCMACTGTTAGGTACCCCTGAAAACATTTCTTCTCCTAGCTGAACACTTCCTTAACTTCTCCTCATGGGATAAGAGTCCCAGCCTATGGCCACCGTGGTGCCTCTTGGTTGAATGTACCACGTCCTGCCATTGAGAAGCAGTGGTAAAGAGATGACTGGCATAGCTGTCCCTCTGAATCCTGTAGCACTCAAATAAATACTCTTATTGGTGCCAAGATAACCTGTCTGACCTACTTCCTATATATTACTGTGCCAGCTAACACTGTCCAGAATTTGTCTGTATAAGCAGCAGAGCACTCACCAGGGAGCTCAATTGCATGCTCTTTCACACAGACCAGCATCTTCCACTTCTGTCACCACCTACTACTCATGCTGCATCTTGAGATGATGGCTGTGCAGGTCAGTTTAATGTGCAAATATACAAACAAGTGAGAAGCAATAGCCAGGTACTGGAAATGTTGGCCAGTGAAGAAATTGAACTTTGACTACAAAAAAATATAGTAAGGCTCACAATAGCATACACATATGCTAACAGTGACTTAGGCTATGCACTCAAGCTCATCAGTGTGGGCTTGGCATGCATGGCACTAAAGGACCCAGAAATGCTTTGCAGCTGATTTATGAAGGATATAAAAGAAAATAGTACTGGATAGCTCATCATCAAAGAGTACCGACTCAAGACATATGCCATATGTCAAGACATACTCCATACTCCATGCTCCAGCATCCCAGACTTTCCCCGGGGAGAACTAAAGGTACCCCAATGCCTGTGTAGATAGTGTATGAATTTTGGAAAGAACACACACAGAAAGACCTTGTGCTGTTTCTCATTAATAATTTGCATTTTCTAGTAATTTGTCTAATTGGAAAAGCTAGRTTATATTATATGGGGATGCATGGGCATTAGGACTTAAGGAAAAATCAATTTGTCGCATCTTCTTTAGACACTTGCAGCTCAGTAGTGTTCCTGAAGAAGTCACAGATTTAAGAATAATAAAGGAAGTTTACAAGACTGGAAACCTCTGCTGAGAATCTATTGGAGGTGGTTAGAGACTGACTGAACATACTTTGAAAGGATATAAAACTCAGGTTGTCTGTGATATCACAGAGCGAGTGATCAAAATACAACAGAAGGTAAGGGTATTTGTATAGGCTCTTTGTGCTTCTTCTGTTTCGACTGGAGAATTCCCCCACTCTTGTCCCTTGTTGATTTTTCTTTTGAAATAAAATCAGCTCCAGGGTTTCTGGGATCAAAATACACAAGCGATCTGCCAAGGAGCTAAGCAACAGCTAAGCTATGGTAAATAACTGGAGGATATTCTCACTTGTTGGCAAACATAAGACACATTCAGCTTTACCCTCTTCCACTGAGTTTGAAGCTTATATGCAACAGGCTAAGATCACACACACAGAYGGCTAGCACAGTTCAAATGTGAGTTCAATAAACTCACTACTTCAGAGTTTCTTGCTACAAGATGGAATTTCTTTTCCAATTGTGCCTGTGAGCTGGATTACAGATCCATAACTTTGTACACGCTTCCTTGTGGAAACAGTGGGAATGTTATACAGGAATTGCTTATCTTCTAGCCTGTTTCTGAATTACACATGGATAAAAGCAGTGTAAACCTACTGAAGAAACAGGCATCTTAGGAGAAAAAAAAAATGTAAACAATATTTTTCTATCTATATTTATCATTTGCACTCAACCTTATTACATGGAAGGACAAGTTCAAGTTTTTGGATTCTTTCTTTTTCTTTTTCTTTTTCTTTTTCTTTTTCTTTTTC
>NW_020455777.1:927823-939120 GCF_003342845.1 Nothoprocta perdicaria | reverse complement strand
TTTCTTTTTCTTTTTCTTTTTCTTTTTCTTTTTCTTTTTCTTTTTCTTTTTCTTTTTCTTTTTCTTTTTCTTTTTCTTTTTCTTTTTCTTTTTCTATAACTTTTAATTTCTTCTCACAGATCAACTCCCTTAACTGCAACATTCCATTCCCACCTTCTGCTGCTCACGCATACCCAATGCAATGCTAAACTCATTGGCACCAAAACTGTTATTTGTGGGTTTTTTAAATTCTTTTTGTGTGTCATGGGAAGATTTAGGAGAAAGACCTACAAGTTCAAGTTTACAGTCTTGCTCTCAGGGCTTATAAAAATGTAAATGCTGTCTGCAAGCAACACTGCATTGGTTAAAGTCAATTAAAAAGCTTTTGATCTATTTTTTTTTTTCACCATGAGTAATTACAAGTCTTCATTTCTTTTTYCTTCTGATGGAAAACTTAATTTCGGCAGAAACCGTAGTATCCCTTGGAAGCCACACAGACTACTTTAGCCTGCTTTACAGTCTCTTTAAAGGAGGGTGTATGAAGGGTCTATGGAGGGTCTCCTGCCTTGTGCATTGTCTGAAGAGAGCAGTCTGCACCATTTGGGAGGAAGTGTAGATGCTCTATTCCAGCAGACCATGTCTGCCTGCAGAGCAATAAAATCTAGAAGCAACCTTTCCTATTCACATCATACATCTGGATGTTGACTGCAGTGGACTGCCATGGCTTGACACTTAAGTGTCAAATATGCATCAGTGAAAGTGTAATTTTTGGATTCTGTCAAGCAAACCCCTTTGAGAGACTGGAGGAGTTCCTCATTGCTGCTGAACAGTTTTTGATTTGTTTTTGGAAAGACACAAGTCTTTCAAATTATACTGTACCTAGGCAGAATCAATTCTWGTAATATCTATACTTCTATTAATAAAATTGCAAATAATGATCTAATGGCTCATTGTGTTTAAATACATACCACTGAATACTTATACCATAATAAATTTATATAATATACCATAATATATTTATACCATGATAAACTTATGTATATTAGATACATAATGATAGTTTAACCTATCTTTTTTTATTTTTTTTCAAGAAACAGCATTCACAAATGTCTTAAGAAGCAAGAGCACAGTGATGTGCAAGCAGTGGTCTAAAAGGCAGAAGCTTGCTGAGGCTGGCTGTATTTTCTTGCTATGTGCAGCTATACCTGTGTATAGGTATACACAGGTATATATGTGCAGCTATACCTGTGAGATACCTGTGTATCTCACAACAAGTGTTGTGAGAGCCTGCAATGTCCCATGGCTAAGCTTGTCAAGATGCTATAAATATCTGGACAAATCTGATGTTTTGCATAGTGAGCTACTCAGGAATATTTCTCTCTTGCTTAGTCCTGTCCTAAAAAGAAAAGGAAAACTAACATATTTGCATTTACATACATAAATCTGGTGTTACATGTTGCATTAAATATCTACAGATTTCCTAATTCCAAATCAATCCCAAAAGAGTTGGAAGGTTATTATTTGCCCTCTAATGGAGTTTTATGACCTCTAGGTTTCTCATATACCTAAGATTTGCCAGGTTTTCTCTTCTACAATTTATAGATCCTGGCTACAAATGGCAGTTCTTAGCACAGTCAAATTACCTGACATAGAAAATCCCAATAGGTAACCGACCTAACTACTTTAAGCAAATAATTTAATTCTAAATCTACATCAGTAAGAATATATTTTCTGTATCTTAGCAAGGAAACCACTCTAAGAATCTGGAGGAATTCCCCATGGTTTGCTGCTGAACAGTTTTTGATTTATTCTTGGAAGATTGAAGTCTTTTGAAACCTTAGGAGCAAGCAAAATCAATTATCAGAGTTTCAATTTTCTACAGGCAATTTCCACCACTTCAGCTTGCCCGAGAGATAGACTCTCCATAAATATACTATGCTATATGCTATTTGAAGAATTTGGCAAGCTGGTGAATAGCTTTATTTGAAAAATCATACATAAGGTAAAGGCATACCCTAGGGGAGGATGGGGAGTGTATGCAGTCACACCTGAATGCATCTCTTCAGCCTGGAAACAATCCTTCTTCAATATATACAGGTAATTTACTGGGAAGAAAAAGAGCAGTAATTTTTTTTTTTCCCAGTTAGTTTTTAGTTAACCYGAATCCTGCTGATTTGCACCATTATGATCTATGAGCTAATCCAATACAAGATTTAAAAAGCTACTGAACCCAGGATATTTTTTTCCCTGAAATTGTATCCTTTAGTCCAATTTTATTTAAAAGTGATGGCCCTCCAGCTAAAAGGACCTCTTATCGGCAAAATGTGGGAGAGAGTTGGACTAAGTCTGGATATATTGTGATCCCACARGGGGAAATCTCTGGGCCCAATTCATATGTAATCACGCTGTAAATTACTTATCAGATGTAATTTGGAAGTAATTTAAATGCCAAAGGTACATTAGTCTAGGGGGAGTTGTAGAGTGGAAAATTCGCTATTCCAGTAGGATAATGTAAACTGCCTTGCCTTGTATAAAGCTGTTTTTTTCTCTCCCACCCTCTTCTAGCCCCCCCATTTGCTAAATGATATTAGCTTGCATCAGTTTCATTATCAACATGCAATATTTTTTAGATTGCTGCTAGACCTGGCTTGTAAAAATTAGAAATGGAAAAGACCTCTTAAAGGTTCAGTCCTGCAGCTGCTTCATATGTCAAACTCACATTGATTGCACAGGCAACACCTGCTAGCTAGCGGAATAGAGAATAAAGCAAATTAGGGATTGAAGGCTGATGGTCTTGGCTGTGCAAGCTGTACATGGGTTGTAATGCATGTCAGAATTGRAACCAAGCATCTTTCTATTCTCTAGAAAGGACAAGGTCCAAATCCTGGTGATGATGATAAGTAAGCTGGGGAGTGGGAGCGCTGARCAACTCCAATGTTATGACTAACCTGTCTAAGACTACGGGAGAGAATAATAGAGACTGATAGAATGGGAATGACAGAGACTGAGGTAATATTTGAACAGAGCTTGTAAATGATAGGACATTTGTGTTGAAAGACAAAGGTATGTAGAAAGAAATGGAAAATAATAGACACGGTGGTGGTGAATTAAGTCATAATAGAAACCTTATTTAGAGGACAGAATGGTTAATGAAATGTTAGTTCAGGAAGAACTGAGAGTGAATCGAAGCACAGACATTACAGCCTCGTAATGTCTAAACTTGCTGATGGTGTAAAGGCCAATGACCTTTTAAAGACATGCTTGAAAAGAGCATCACTACATGAAGAATGTAAAATTCCTCATAAGTGTTAATGGAGTAACAGATGAAAAGTGTGTAACAGCTTTGAGTGTATGCATGGATAAGGATTTTCTATCTGTCTAGGCTAAATCACCTACTCAAATAGACCATATTTCGGGGACCAAACGAGTAAAGACAGAGGAAGAAAATAAAATTCAAAAAGTGAAGAGGTGAATAAAGAAAATCAAACCAATTTGCATAGTTTAATGAGCTGAAAGACAAATAAGACAAAGGTGACACCAATGTCAACACTTTCTTTAGAATAAATAGTAAATATTCATTTTGTGTACATAAAATGCTTATGCAAGTCATATTTTGTGAGAAGCAAATTTAGTCCCTAATTTAGATCATGGACTTCAATGGGAGTATATATGGGGTATATAAGTAATTCGTAATCTTGGTTATCTTCAGGTAACCTCCAAAACTCTACTATTGTTATGAGTTAATTTTTTCCCCGCTAAATGTAACACTCTGAAAGACCCTGTGGTTTTGATTCATGTGTTCCTCTATAACCTCAGAGCAATTATATACACTGAACACTTCCAAAACAGTTGAGTAGGAGGGAACTGCTGAGGCAAGGAAAATCAACTATTTAGCATCCTTCTTTGAATCAGTGAGAGCAAATCTGTTTCACTCTGATACTCTGAAATCACCAATAAGCATCTATAATATTGTTTCTGTTGCTGTAACATTGGAGGAGACATAACTAGTTATTGCTTCCTTTATTAAACTTTTCCTTTGATAGTTAGTTACATTTTATGAGCCAAAAATACATTTTACTACAAATCATGTCTTACTGGTTAAAATATTTAATCAAAGTTTTAGAATTAAAGATGTAGCAAAAACCTTTTTTAACCATGATTTCCAGTTGTGTAGTAGCTTGCATGCAAGGATCTAATATTATTCTTTAAGTTTAATATCAAGAAGCAACAAGCCACAAAGCACACTGTATTCACAATGTGAATACATAGTGTGCACAAAGGATAAACTGAGGCATAAACTGTGTATGTTAACAAATAATAAACAATGACTTGCCTAACATCATGCAGATGGAAATAAGATATGCCATTAACTGTGGCATGCTTTATACACGAGAGCTGGAATTAGAAGCAAACTTGGAGAAAAGGAGAGTTAAACAACACAGACAGGCAATTTTTGGAAAAAAAAAAGAAAAAAAAAAGAGAGGGTGATAAATGGGATTATTGAATGCATTTATATCTATGCTCATTCTATCAGCCTCTCTTCTATGAGCTTGGATCCCTTTAATAAGTTTCAGTCATTTCAGAGTACTGAGAAAGACAACACTAGCTATAGTGGGTGAGTGAATCTTTATCTCAATAACTTTAACAAGCTTTCAGCCAACCTTCAGTCACCCTTAGCACTAGACTGAAGAATATTCTTAAGGTAAGAAATACATTCACCCAGAGATACTCTTTTACACAATTTCTGTTGGAAAGAGACTGCTGGAGAGTATCCCTCTACTATGGCAAAATTCACACCGACTTTAGGACCAGTCTTATGCAATAGAAGCAGTATGAAACAGCCTGCCAATGACCATCAGTACTAAGTGAAGAATATTTCTTGTATAGAAGAATGGATGTGGATGTTTTCTCTCTGCCTACATAGACTGCACAGAGTAGAGGAAAAAAAGTGCTTGTTATGAGCATTAGTAACTGGAAGATCGTTTAGTAGAATGATCTAGTAAAGGCAGGATAATCACTGTTTGTGAGGTTGTAGATTTTTTCACCAACCAAAGCATGGAAAAATATCAATCTTTAGTCCTATCCTTCTCCCTCACTTATTTGCCAAACAAGTGTAAAAAGGAAAAAGTCATTGGAGGACATATTGAGCAATAAGTCCCCTAGAAACTTCCTGTGTGTCAACCAACAGCAAACAAAGAGAACATACAATTCATTTAAATCTGGCCTGTGTTTTCCTTCTTTTTATGTCACCAGCTAATGTTTGACTAGCTGGGTCCTTCTAATGCTTCATCAATGTCAAAGTCCTATTCTGCCGTTCTGTTCTTTCCTTGAGACCCACAGGCCATGGGTCTTCAAGGTAACCTTGATCAGGAAGTGGGAGAGAGACATGCAGCATTTTAGCATACTCATCCATTTCRAGCAACAAATAATGGGGAATCATGAGTCTAGTAAACGCCCTTTTATAAGCTGGCAAACTGCATTTCTAAAGGAAAGTATGAAACCAGCCCCGGTAACAACAGATGCCTCACTAGCAGTCTGAATTGGCTGGAAGATCAAATATAAATCAGTGCTATTTCTTTACTTTTTGTGTGAAATAAACACGGGAGGAAAATATCCACATCCCTAAGCTGTAGCATGTGTGAATGTAGAGAATTCAGCCTTCGTATATTTAAGTTTCCTTAAAAAGTAACATGCAATTTAAGCCACTGACCAAAAGCAGTTTCCTGTTTTCAAGCTCTTCACTTTGGGGAATAAACATTTTAAGAAAACTTAGTCAATCAGATTCAGCAGAAAATATCAAACTCTGTTTTCCAGCTATGTTCCTTACCTCCATACCTCTTCAGTGGTTACAAGTCACCTGATACCATGGTGATGCAAAAATAATAAAAAGAAAAACAAGGAAGAACATACTTTCAGGCTATTTCACCTGATATTGAGGGAAGACGACACCAGAAAATTTCTCTATCATCCCTCTATATCATTATTAGAATTATTATGACAATAATAAATAACAATATGCTAATAACAGAGGAAAACATGAACTGGACTTGCAATTCATTCCTGACACAAWCATACATTAAGAATATACTCAAATACATGATATTATCTGTGAATGAAGTTAGTAAGGCCCTTGAATTGATACCTGGTCATCATAGTGTCTTGAATTCCCAATCTGCAGACCCGACCCCTTATCCAGAGAGGTCTGTTGCCTGCCGGGGGCTTGAACAGGGGATGTCTGCAAAGGTTTATCAGGGTGTCTCACTGCTATCCCCTGTTGCTCTTTCATGTGGGCACTAATGACACCATGGGGAAACTGAGAAATATTAAACTAGATTTCAGAGACCTAGGGATGGCAGTCAAAGGTCTGGGTGCCCAGGTTGTGTTCTCTATTCTCTCAATGAGAGGAATGGATATGTGGATGAAAAGATGKATATTACAGGTTAATAACTGGATGTGCCGCTTGCCTTGGCAACAGGACGGCATCCTGTGGCACACGCTCTAGGTGACGCTGCATGTGCAGGRGGGGTTGAGCTAGATGATCTCTAGAGGTCCCTTTCAACCTTAAKGATTCTGTGATTCTCTCAATCCTGACCCATTTTAAATAAGCATCATACCCAAAGGTTTTTTTTTTTTGTGTTACAGAGGATGGTTATTATTTGCATCTGTAGTGCTATGTTCATACCATATTTTAACTTTTTCAGTAAGGGACACCAGCTATACCATTGCAGGTCCTCAAGAAGGATTTACAAGATCTGTGAACCCTATCCAAGCAATGAACAGTCCTGTTAAAATGACTGAAGCAGCATTAGGCCTACTGACATTGCTGGGTAGCTTAAGGGAACACTACAATAAGTGGGTTAGACCTAGAATATGCAGTGTAGTTTCAGCAACAAGGACAGCCTGCATTTCAAAAGGGTCCCCAAGGGCACAGCTATCCTGTGCAATCTACCAGTCAAGCCTTCATTCTTTGATTTAGTTATCACTAGCCAAGCATCTACCTGGGTCAGAACTTCACCTAGAGCCTCATCCATCTAGATTTTGGTGATGAAGGTTATCTGGGCAAATCATGGTGGACAAAATAATCTTAATTCCTATTAACCTTCACAATTCATAAATCAAGATAATTACTTTTTGAAAACTAATGAAAAAAAAAATTGAGAACATATCTCCTGAATGTAGCTTATATACTATGTCATTTATTTTTTGCTATCCCTTATCTTCAGCAAAAGATAAGAAGATCAATTAGGGCAAAGCTGCTATGTACAGCAAGAACTACAGAGAAGCAAGGAAGCAAAATATTCTCCTTTACTTCCTTAGGCCAGAATAATAGACTAGAGTTTGGCTCTGGATTTCAGAAATGCTTAACTTGACAGGTTTCTGTAGAGACAATCTCATCTTTTTCATAGAGCAATATTGCTGGGGTGGGAAGTAACATGAAATAAAACAGGAAACAAACATWCAAGCAATCAAAAACAAGTTCCCAAATCTAATAGTAGATTTTTATGGAGAGGATTTCATTGTCTCTGATATTTACAAGGAAAATGAACCATGTCAAGAAGAATCCTTGACTAGAGGTGGGAAAACTGTGCAAAGAGTCCCTCTGTGCATATTCATCTAACTTGTGTGATGGTATTGTGGAATTCTTGAATATAAAGAATTAGGAAAAGGCTCCAGTCCAGAAGTATCTATCACTGTTCATTCTGACTACTATTACTCATTTGATTAAAATGTATATTATAAATCAAATTAAAAGGCTGCTATTTTAAAGGATTTTTCTCAAATCAATAAGAAATGCAGAGTTTCAGCTACATCTAGTGGGCAAACTTGAAGTACTGCAGCTTTTCTGCWGCCATATGTATATGTTTTTGTCTGTCACATTAAATTACTCCAGCTCTGTTTCAATGTTTAAATTGTACTGCAACACCTTCAAGTACATTTCACAATTTAAAGAGATTCTTAACAAAACCTGTATGATTATCTGTGCACTATTGCCTTTAATATAAAATATTTTATTGAAAGACCTGGACAGAAGCAAGGTCTTGSACAAAAGGCAAGAGAGTAAGAAAAAAAAAAATAGAAGGCATGTGATGTGCTCTACTGGCTTGGAGCACAGTGCTCTTCCGCAGTGGGGCTGGGACAAGATGCCCAACAGAGGCTGCTCTTGTCCTTAGAGGGCAAAGTTGCACTCAAGGTGACTGTGACAGATGAGCTGCTGCATCTTACAACCTCCCCTGCAATGCTGGGGCACGACGACCATTGATGACTATGCAGACCGACTGCACATCCCAAAGGCATGCACACTAGCATCTCAAAATATTTGAATTATTTTCATCCTGATTCAGGTAAGGATGAGAGAAAACATGAGGCCTATGAGCTTTCTTGGCTATCGAAAAGAAAAGGATCTTGCCACATAAGGCAGAAATAGGAAGTAAAGGGGGATTTTAAAAAGGGAGRTGGTGTTTTTTGCAAGGAAGATTGCACAAATGCTTCAAGTCTATGTTTTGGGTAAACCTTTTAGCATGGTGACTGACTAAGAATGGGAACGTTCCCTAGTCAGCAAGGACGAAGCTCCATCCCCCAGAGTAAAGCCGAGGGGACACCTGATTGCAAGCTTCATTTGTGCCCTTCAGCAGCAGTTTTGCCCTGGACTTTAGCCAGAGAAATTTCAGCTCTGTGTTGTAAATAATAGTTTGTGAAGGTTAATGTGTCATGTTCTTTTGAATTCTGCATTTCTCTGGCCTCTAATATTGTGGCTGTTCAGAAATTAGAAGCAAAATCAGAAATTAGTCCTCATCATTGGCCTGCATCAGGAGGAGTGCTGCCAGCAGGTCAAGGGAGGGGATCCTGCCCCTCTACTCAGCTCTGGTGAGGCTGCACCTGGGGTACTGGGGGCAGTTCTGGGCTCCCCAATAGAAGAGGGATGTGGAGCTTCTAGAGAGGGTCCAGTGAAAAGCCACAAAGATGWTTAAGGGACTGGAGTATCTATCCTATGAGGAAAGACTAAGTGAGCTGGGCCTGTTTAGCCTGGAGAAGATTGAGAGGAGATCTGATCAATATGTATAAGAGCCTTTCTGCTTGCTTTTCTTCTCAGCGGATCACGTACTAGCCTTAACGCAGCCTGTCTACAGGCAGCCCAGCATCCTGCCTGTAAGCAATGCCAGCTATTTAACTTCTCTAGCACAGCAGCTGTGTTCAGAGGCTTCGTTAAATTTTCTGTGTTTGGAAAATTCCAGGAATGCATTCCTGCCTTCTAATATATACTTTAAACTTTGTACAGAGTTGATGGAGGACATAGAACTGTACAAGCATTGTAGACAGAGGTAATACCAGTTATTAGACCAGATAATATAGCTGGAAAAAAAAAAAGAAAACAGATTTTTGAGCAACAGGCCCTTACATGCTTATCCAGACAAACAGAAATCTTAGGTTCTCTGTGTTACTTCTGTTTGCATAACAGCAGATAAAACTTTTTATAGMCTTTCATAAACTTCACATTCTCCTGTGAAATGCTCCTATATTAGCTAAGTGGGCTACAATATAAATTTCATAGTAAAATTTTGGGGCTTTCTGTCAAAACTGCATGTAAGTCAGTGCACCATCAAGATTTTATTGTGACAATATTTGTTAACTATTTAGATTCTGACTTGAAAGAAATGCTGTGTACTCAGACTCCTGAATCACAGTTATGGGATCATGACAGTTCTGAAAGTTACTTTTATTCTACTTTATTAGTGATATATTAGGGAATATATTGCTAAATATTCCCATTATATAGTGCTCAAGCAGACACAGTTAACAAAAGGTCCTGGTGAAAGGAAAAGGTGAGAAAAGTGATTAGCATTTCATGAAGACTGATTATATGGAAAGCSTTTTGCTTATTTTAGTATGGTAAATATCTGTCTTTTAAAATCTCTTTTAGGCTTGTGATCAAATTGTTCATCTTTAATTTTTTAAGGGAAGAAAAGCACAGCCGATGAGCTGGGCCTGAAACACCTGATCCATCTCTACTAAAAACAACTTGGTGTTGCGAATGTCTTTCTAAAATGAAGCAAAGAGAATAACAGAGACCACACAGGGTCTCCTCTGTTCAGTCCTTTGATGTATTTTGCTATTGTTACAGCTACTGGGACTCGTTTTTATCTTGCCTGTGAGCACAATAATGGTACCATATTGAAATGTGTAAATACATTTTCAGAAATTATGTAAACCGCCTCCTCTGTCCTAACAAAATGATGCATTCGGAATACATGAACCCCGGAGAATATGCTACTACCTTAGCTTCCAAATTCCTTCTATTCCTAATCTCAATGTTATTGCACAGTGAGTATTATCTGACAAATATATCTGCCTGAATATTTAAGTAAATASTTTGTCTTGTCATTTGAACAACTCTTGTCAATGTTACTTAGTCCTTGCTCACCTGTCTATCCCTATGAGTGATGATACAGAAACAGATGAGGTTAAGGTCGGTGTGTGTTAGCTCAGATCCGCTCTTGTCTTACTCCAGCCTACGATGGTCTCACAGGGGATATATTGGAGGAAATGAAGGCTTCAAAGGGGACAGTGTAAGGTCATGGACAAGAACTGCTTTTTTAAGATCAATTCTCTTCCCTCCACACCCACCCCACTTTTGCAGAGGTTTCTAATACAAAGTGGTATTAGTCCTTTCRGTACCCACTCCCCCAATAACTGCCACTGAGCAGTACAGCCAGGAGAGAGCAGAGGCCCGAGGGCAGTGCGAGTGGATGGGCCCTGCAGTGAGATGCTGCCACAGCAGCTAAACATGCCTTGAAGGAGTATTATGTATCATGATGTGACTCCACACACATATGTCATACCTCGCCCTTGGCCAAACACCAATGATGCATGGCGTTTCAGCATCCAACTTCCCTAACAGCTCTGGCCTGTGGATAACATCTTCTGGAAAAAAAAAAAAAAAAAAAAAAAAAAGAAAAAAAAGAAAAAAAAAAAGGAAAGGAAAGGAAAAAGAAGGAAAAAAAGAAACAAGCAAAAGCAACCCTTGCAAATCCAGATGTTGGAAATTTCCAGTCCCTCGGGAAGACACGCTAAGCGGGGCACAATCCCAGTTCGTGTGGCATTTCTTTCTAATAGGAGCGGGGCCCAGCAGAGCAGTCGCAGGCGCGGGCTGCCCCCCAGGCGCGCGGGGACCCTGGCCCGGGCAGCCGCGCGTGGGGCGCCCCCTCCCACGGGCGCGGCGGCGGCGGCTGCTGCGCGCGGCGGCGCCACACGGGGGCGCCGCGGTGCCGCGCCGGTGCCCGCGCGGCCCCGAGCCGCGTGTGGGGGAAGGGGCCGCCACC
>NW_020455777.1:849341-927723 GCF_003342845.1 Nothoprocta perdicaria | reverse complement strand
CGGCCAGCGCCTCTCCCGCTGCCTGGAGCGCGGTTTGCGCGGCGGCTTAGGGCTGATCTGCCGGCCCAGGGAAGCCGCGTGGCTATTTATGGAGGTGGCTTAAAGAAGAGCAGAGCTCGTGGACCGTGGTAGAAGTTTTTTTGAGGAACAGCCAGAGTACAGAGGTCAAGTTTCCTGTGCTAGCAGCAACTTAATAGGACGCAAGACTGCGGCGGAGCTCGCGAGTATCTGGCAGTAGCCGGGGAAAGTAGGTCATTGTGCATTTTTCATTAATCACTCGGTTCAGATAATAAATTGTTTTAACATATTTATAAACAGCATAGGGGCTAGATAGACCCAGCTTGAAGGCCTATTACTGCTTCAGCTGCAGCCAGTGGGACCGTTGCCAGGGGGTTCACTGCAGGCAGATGAGGGTCACGGCCCCAATATTGCTTGGTAGATGATATTATGAATAAGGAAATATATAGTTGTGGCATCCTCTGGGATGTGGCTCTTCATTAGAAATTAAGTGGCAATATAGGCAATGTGATTGTTTTGCACATTTCCCTGGGGTGTGCTTTTAAGGAATCCAAAAAATCCTTGACAATGCCTTGCTCAAAGCCAGGGCTTTCAGTAGCTGCTGTTGTTTAGAGGCAGTGGCTCTCAGGAGTTTTACAAGGAGTTGTACACAAATAGGCTCTACCAGTATGCCTGTGAAACTGCCTGTTCTTGGAAAAGCTTATATGCAAGGATTTAATGCTGACAGACTTAAGTAGTGATGTCTCAACTACGAAAAATCTGTTGTTTAACCAACTTTATGAAGCAAAAGTGCTTCTCGTAGGAAGAAGATTCCCTTTTGTTTTAGGAGATCATGGAGGATTTAAACATTTCTGCAATTTGGTATGCACATGGTTTAATAGTCTGTTTTATTGGAAGTTGATTCGAAAAAGAAAAAGATTGCCCTCCGAAGCTGGGGCAGAAGAGAGCAATGCAACATGTGCAGATCAAATACCCTTAAAATGGATTTATATAGTGGTGAGCTGGGCAAAGGCTCTTAAAATGACAGCTATATTCTAAACATTCTTTAAGTTACTGGTAAGATGATAAATTATGATTCACTACCATCTGATGTTAAATTTACTGTTGTAAAACATAAGCAAGCACTGCTAAGCACTGGCTGGAGCAATACAAGAGGTTTTTTTTTTTTTTTTTTAATTCTTGGTGCTGAAAATGTTCTAAGAACATGTTCTATTACCTACTGCAGAGATCATGTCCCTGGATTGTGCACACTTCCTTATTTCTAGTGTTGTCAGTATTTTAATCCATGTATTATTTCTTTTCATTCATAAAACCAATTGGCTAGTTTATGTCTGCGTAAGGAAAAGAAGGAATATAGTACCACTTTTGTCACCAGCTGGGACAATTTTAGCAATAGCAATCAGTTTAATTTCCCAGCTTGACTCAAAACACTGCTATTTACACTCCTATTGTGTGGCGATACCCTCCCCTGTTTACATGCCCAGGTTTAAAATTTAACTACATCCACCATGCTGCTTTCCTGCCTAATAAATGCAGAACAGAAGGCTGGAAAAGTAAGCAAGGAGAAAGCGCAGCGCTGTCACTCCTGTGTTAAACTTCAGAAGCGTGGCTAAGTGGGATTACATGTATTATTAGGGTCCTGATCCTGCAGTCCTTACTAAGTAATAACTTAAATGGGAGCTTTGCCAAAGGCTGGGAGGGGAAGAAAAGACTGCAACAGTTGGCACGGAGTGAACAAGGTGTCAATTGCCTGTTAAGGGTGTAATTTTTTCCTCACAAATATTCAGGGAATATTTGTATGAATTTGTGTCGGTGGCTGTAGCTGGCAGAACTACAAGGTTCTCTAACAATTTCTGGGAGAACAAGGTTTGAGATATCCCACAGTGGAATRTTTTAGGGATACTCGTTAGTTACTGCCTTCTTCTAAGTCACTAGAAATGAAGTGCAGTCAACTTGGATGTGACGCAGATCGGGACTGATGCAGCAGCCTCCTGGGTAAACCAAGCGAAGGAGGACACAGGACAAAACCCACCGCCCTCCCTCCCCAGCTACAAATACTTAAACAGGTCTCTTTTACATAGCCCTTCCAGGTGAGATAACAAAAGAACAAAGTCTACTATATAAGTGAAAGAGGATTTATAAAATTACAAGTTTAATAGATAAATATAATAAATACTTTATGCATCATAACTCTGGACAACTACATTTAAAGCAAGTATGTTGGCAAGTCACAAAAAAAGCTGCACCTTGGCAACTTTGTTTTTCATAAAACCACACTGACAGGCATATTACAATGTTACGTATGAGGCTTTRTGCTGTTAAGTATGTTTAAATCCTGCTCACCTACCGAGTTCACCATGACATATATATGGGTGCAGTGTACTTTCTATTTTGGAATGTCTTTTTGAACACCAACACAGTTGTACAGATAGATGTTCTACTTACCAGGGACAGTGGGGAGAATTTTGAAGAAAAATACTGGTAAATGACTTCTAGAAAAACTAAAGCATTTCTTAACTTTTTATTGACATTGGCAAATTAAAATAGAATAAATTAACAATATTTTCTCAAAAAAATGTTTTGTACAAAAATACTGTCAAAATTTCCTGAAAAGCTTTCAACACAGTAGTATCTTTTCATGTACGGAATAAACTATATTAGCACAGTGTCAAAATGCTGAAGACAGAAACAAAATAATTATAATTAAAAAAAAAAAAACTCTGTGAAATGTTTGCCACTAGTCAACATTCCATCCACACCATATTATTGTCTGTACATATGGGGGAGGGGRAATGGGTAGCAGACTTTAAGTAACAGTATTACTTTTCCTGATCTGGAAAGGTTTGGCCCACATCTGTTAAGCTTCCAGTTTAGCATATTCAAAAAAAAATATATTTATTAGTCTGCACTGCAATGCATAGTTAAAAATTAAGCAAGATGGCAGCATTTGTGCAGTAGTATCTGCCCTTCAAAGTTCATGCAACCAACTAATGCAATTTTTTTTTTCCCCTGTTCACTCAAAATTTGAATGCAGTTCAAGTCATTGGAAATCATCATTTACAAAATCCACGAGATTAAGCGATTTGCCAAGATTAATATCTAACAGTTCAGCACTGTGGAAATTATGGGCATGTTACTGCAAGGAAATTAGAGAGAAGGGGAGAGGGAGGACAACATAAAAAGGCAGAGTTTGCTAGAAATGATTCCTACGGGAGGGGAGGTGAATGTCAAAGAGCTACACCAAAAAAAAAAAAAAAAAGAGTGGCAGCAATTAAACCCAAAATTTATACAAGCGGCGCATAGTTTACTCTGCTTTCCAGATTCTCACCTTTCCGAGCCCCGGAAGGTGAGACACTGTGTCTGTGGGAATGCCTCCATTCACACCGAGGGAAAGTCCTTTGTTTGCTTCCAGGGAATCAGCAGCTCACCCTGCTGGGCTGCTGTTTGCAAACGAAGTCTGTCATGAAGTCAAACTCGTTCTGTCCCAACCACAGCTCGGGCAGCTCCTTGATGCGGTCCAGGCCCATTTCGATGACTAAGGACATGAGCACCTCCTCGTCGATGAAGTCAGTGTCTATGACATTGGGGGGCAGCATCGCAGCGGGGCCGTGGGGGCCGGCGGGCGGCCCGCTGCCCCCGCCGCCGCCGCCGCCGTGCTTGGGGTCCCTGCAGTCCCTGAAGTGCTGCCCGCTGCCCGTGAGCGGGTGGCTCGCYGGGTGCAAGTCCGGCATGTAGTGGCCGTGCGGGTAGGGGTGGTGGCTGAAGTACTGGTTGTTGAGCTTCTGGAGCTGCATGCTGGCCGTGAGCTGCCCGCCTTGGCTGGCCACGGCGGGGGCCATGAACTGGGAGCCGCTAAACCGCGCGGCGGGCGGCATGGTGCCAGCGGGGTGCCCTGCGCCCACGCCGCCGGGCCCCATGGCGTGTCTGATGCCGCTGCTCGCGTTCATATTCCCAGCTCCGTAGTGTATGTGGTCGCCCATGAGGGCGTTGAAGGCGTGCTGCTGCTGCTGCTGCTGCTGTTGCTGGTGGTGGTGGTGGGGGGTAGGGAAGGCACCCATCCCCATCCGATGGGCAGGGTGGTGGTGGAGCCCGCTGGATCCGTCAGGGAATCGCCCGTGATTCATGGCCATCATGTGGTCTGCCATTTCCCACCTAGRAAGTTAGCATGGGAATATATTTAAAAAATAAAATAAAAAGACGTCCAACGCCAAATCTCCCTCTTCGGAACTCGCTGCGTGTGTCTGTCCCTCCGAGAAACGACTTCGCCGGTCCCACCGTCCTCTCTTTCAAAGGCAGAAAAACCCTCCTACCACGACTCTTCCGTACCGTAGAGTACAAAGGGAAAAAAATAAAGAGGAGGCTGCCGTACAAAAAATAAATCTCGGTCTCCTCCGCAAATCCAGCGAGCAACACGCCTTCCCACTCCAACTTGGGCATACCTATCAGCGGCCAGCGTCGCATCCAGCAACAGCCGCCGCCCCCCAGCGCGCTCCAAAGGTTCCCGAGCCCCCTGGATTTGCCGGGAGAGGGAACATTTTTAAAAGACACTCCCCGCAACTTGCAGAGAACCGGCAAAGAATTAAACACGTCCCACCTAGCCCCTGCCGGCAACTTTTGCAATTAAGTCAGAAGATATTTAAATATATTTATATATATAATATATACATGYATTTAGCACGGCACAAATAGGAAGAGAAAGCCGCACAGCTGAGGATTGCCTTCCCCCCACCACACACACGTGTATTTAAGCAGTCACATTTCCCTGTTGCACACAAAAGGGACACACAACACCAGCCCCAGAGCCTCCGCACTCACCTCCCCGCTTCTTTCTTCCTTCGCTTCAAAGGTGTCGCTGGAATCAGTCAGTAAAAGTCCCCCCGCATAGAGAGGGCTTCCCTGCTCCGCGCTGCCGTGGCGGGGACGTTACYGCTCCCGCTGCCGCAGACCCCGCGCCGCGGTTCGCTCCTCCGCGAGGCTCATCGGCACTTGCCAACAATGAGCTGTGTTTCTTACCCGGCTTTGGCCACGGCTAATATAGGATTTCAGAAGGGAGGAGCAAAACCCTTACAGGCAACCAGAAGTAAAACCTGGAGCAAGCGAGAGGAGGAAGAGAGGAGGAAAAAAAAAAAAAAAAAAAAAAAAAAGGAGGCAGCGCGCGCGCACGCACACAGGGAGACAGGCAGAAAAGGCCAGGCGGACCTGGAAGGCATCCAAGGAATCCTGTTCTCTCCGGCCGAGCCACACGCGTGTTTGCTGAGAGCCGTGCCCGGGGCGGCCCGCGCCGCCCACCCGCGGCAGCGCCGCGCGCCGTGGGCAGGGCGGGCAGCGCAGCCCCCGCGGGACCCGGCGAGGCCCCCAGAGCCCCCGCGCACCCACGGCCCCACGTGGCCGCCTGCGCTCTCGCTCCTCGCCCGACTCCACTCGTCCCGCCCGGCGCCCACGCGGGGGGCGCTGCGAGGCGCGGACACGCGTGGGGCTGCGCGCTCGGGCCGCGCTGCCGCGGGAGGCGCCTCCTCCCCGCCCTGCAGGCTCCCGCCCCGCCACTGCTGCCCCCGCCGCGGTCCCCACGTGGGCTGCCCACGCAGACCCCCAGGGGGGCTGGCTCTGTCCCCGTGGCGGGATCCGAGATCCACCTTTTTCCACAGACGTGGGTGCTGCTGCTGCCCCTCATGCTAGAGGTCAAGGAGAAAGGGGTACCCGCATAGTTCCCCCCTCCGCTCCCTTCCTGGGCTTGCTCCCCAAGCCCCCCAATTTACAAAGTGGGCAAAGTGGGTGCTGAGCCGGCTGGTCACTTTGGTGTGCGCTATTCATATTGTTATGATGTTTTTTCTCGGAAGGGCAAAGAAACAAAAAAAAAGAAAAGAAAATGCAGAACACAGGGACCTGCTTTGTGAGCGCTCTGCTCCCATCTGGCACGTCCCCTATCACCTATTTGTTGCAGGCAGTGCCGGGCCTCGCAGGGCAGCGGTGGCGACTTGCCTTGCTCAGCCTCAGCAGGGACAAGAGCGCACAAAATCCCCTGAGACGGGTGCCCCAGCGCTTGCAAAACGCCCCTCCTGCTCCAAACCCGCCAGCTCCTCTCCGAAGGGCGGCTGTGCAGGAGCAGCGTGCGCGCGCCGAGGGGGAAGGGGAGGCCAGCTGCAGGGAAGACCTGGCTGGTGCCCTGTTTTCTGTGGTGTCTTCATGCGGCTCCCATCCTCTCTGCATCCGAGATGGGGCTGCTTTTGTGTGGAGGGGGGTGGCTCTAGGCATGCTGCCCGCCAGGAGCCCAAGATATTTGAGCGCCTCATCTGAGATCACAGCAGCCACTGTGCAGGCTGAGCTGGAGCATCTGCTCCTCTGCGAGCTGCCCAAGGACACGAGGAAATGGCAGGAGCACCAGCTTTCAGGAGGACACGCAGGCAAGGGCAAACATGCTGTCAGAAGCAAGGTTGTCCACCTGGCTGTCCTCTTTGGCCTCCTGTGGATGGACCAGGCCCTTACGGGGCTACAGCGAAATGCAAGGGTGAAGCCCAAAGGAGGGTTAACTCCAGCTGGAAGGGGAGCTTGCTCTGCCTGTCTCCTGCCCCGGCTTCCCATGAGGCCGGGCTGGATAGCCAGGTGCTGCAAGGTGTGGCAGAGGGTAATTCCCTGTGCRGCTGCTGCAATCCGACCACAGCTTTGTGGGCAGGCAGCAGAGGGTGGGGACACACAAGGCACCAGAAAAATGCACTGCGGAAAGCACAGCTTTGCAGAGTGGAAAGGAGGGAATTGCAGTGCTGGGAGAACAGGAAGGCTCAGGAGTATTAATGTTACCTTGCAGAAATGACCTCATTCTGCAGCTAGGTTTGCTAGGTTTCTTGCAGGGACTGAGTAGGTTGCGTATCATGATGCCACATTCTGGTCCTCTAATGCGCATGAGTAGGTGCACTTCTGTAAAGTACTTTTGAAGCAGGGCCTCTTGCCTGGCYAGTGATGGTGACAAAGCATGACTTTTCTGAAGATTTTTCTTCTGGTGGTTGTGTAGGTTTCATAGGATAAAATAGTGAATAATAAGAAGGTCCTGTTCCATGTGGCAATTACTCAACTGTGTATCATGACAAGTGGCTTGTTTAATGTCACATATCCATGGTGAGACTGGTATGCCTTTTGCTCTCCACTGCCTTGAGTCTGAGCTCCTATCTAAAGCCAAGCATACRTCATATCATAATGCTGCAAATGCTCATTCCTATTTTGAATTTTCCGGTGCTGGAAGCTGGTACCACATCCTGAAGTGAGTTATGAAGGATTGACATGAGACTGCCAGAAAAAACAGTAGGCCTGTTGCAACCTCTATGACACACTTATACAAAACATATCTTCAGGTATTTATAGTCCATCTGAAAAAAAAAAAAAAACCCAAAAACCAAAAAGCAGGATGGGACTTTCTTCATCAGGGCTTGCACTGTGATCAAGATAAAGTTCAACAGGGTAGTGTGAGAAGAGACAAGTTTTGTATTGTTGGATGGTTTATGGCCACAGCATTTTACAGCAAAATGGGAATACAATCAGCTGGTTGCTTTCCAGGAAATGGCTTGAAGACTGATGACAAGCAGCAAAGGGAAGGCAGGACAAAGCATGAATCCATCACTGTAGAGCTACTAGGAAACTGTGAATCTTGTCTGTTTGCTACTCCTAATGTGAACCACAATTATTTAAAGCAGTCTTTTCAATGGCATTCTTCAAAGACTTCTGCTAACCTGAATTGGTTCTTCAGTCAAATAGTAAGAAAGTGGGGCACTGCGTATCAGGAGAACAGAGGAGATGGCCAGGGGAGGGGATGAAAGCAGAGGCGTTCACTGAGTCACTCCTCAGTGAAGAATCTGAATATCATTGAAAGCAGAATGTGACTGCTGTGCCCATCTAGGAGGAATMGCTGAGAAATATCAAACACGACGATGGGAAAGAAGGAAAAAGATGGATCCTCAGCTGGGTGCTAACATTTTCAATTGGAAGGTCATACAGGAATTAAGCCTGGAGGCTGCCCTGCTTGTTCCTTTCTGACTGGAACATCTGCAGCATGTGGCAGAACGGAAAGGAAAATCAAAAGCAGAATTCAAGATGGTGTTTTTCCAGGTATTTGATGGCAATGTTAAAGTCAGTTGAATGCCTGTAGTTCGAAGGATGCATCACAGGAGGTGGATATGCAGCGCAGTGAATTTCAGGAGGACTTGGATCACTAAGTCTTTTTTTTTGCAACTCAGAGAATATAATCTATAATTCTCTGTGACTTGTTTCTTCCATTGTCACTGTGGAAGCAAGTTTCTTTGTGTTCCCTTCCACGTTAACGCAAAGCCTATCAGGATAAACCAGTTCAGGAAATCTGCTAGGGTTACTTGATAAGAAAATTTATATCAGGATGATACTCTGGAAGAAATGGCCTGTCTTGAGAAGCATAGTCAGAGCATATGCCATGATTTTCTTGCTGCTCTCACTTTCGACCCACTCACATCTTCCTTCAATGTGACCTGTCCTGGGACACCTGGTACTTGGCAGAGAAGAGGGGACAGTGGTGCAGGAGGTACCAGCCCAGAGGCTGGGCAACTGCTGCTGGTTTTATTTTCTGACTCTAGGGAAAAAAAAAAATAGAAGAAACTGATAAGTGTGTTTCAGGTGGGCAACTAATAGAAATCCATCTACACTCTAATTCTCTAATTCCATGGCATCTTCCCCACTCTAGAACCCTTTGTTAGATGAATTGTTTGTTTGTTTGTTTGTTTCAGTGTGTGGGATGGAAATGTAGAAGATTTTTTTTTCTTTTTTTGGACTAGGAATTCCATTTTTGGTATGCTTTCCTGAGAGACTTGTTATTCTTAAATGATTTGGTGGGGGAAAGTGTACAGTGGGCACAAGGTTAGCTATGAAGTTAAACATAAGATCCTCAGARTATGTAAGTGGGTGAAAATGACCTTGTTTGTTCAATCAAAATCAAGATTAGAGAAGCAGAAGACAGAGCTTTACTTCCAGTTGGTTCAGTTTGTTGAGTACCAGGCACAAGCTTCCCAAAATGGTCACARTTCCCTTCAGCTGGTTCCAGACACCACCCAGGCATTCCCCAGAGCTTACCAAGTGTCCTCCTATTTCAGTGATCTTCTCTATGTGGGGAAGCTACTGTTCAGTGAGATAAAGTAGCTTGATGTATAATTACTCGGCACAGGTGTGGAAGACATGACCCAACAGGGCTTTTCAGTAGTGGCATATGTTAGAAGGAATTAACAGATRAATGTCCAAGTGAAAGAAAATTTGTGCTGTGTTTCTTACAGTTGGCCAGTGTGGGAGAGTAGGCGAAATTTAGAGACTGAGCATGTGCTATCTCCACTAGTCAGCCCAGGACTCATTTTTTCCTTTGCTGGTTTAACAAGGTAATTGATCTCTCTGCTGATTAGAAGTGGTTACTCTACTGAGAACAGTGGTTACCAGTGCATTTGTTAGCAACAAATCTTTATAAAGAGCAAAGAGAGTTACTGAAAGCAATGAACTTCCTGAACCACTTGGGCATAAGTTACAGGGYGTCATGAACTTATAGCCCTTGTTTGTGTGCCAGGAGCCAAAGATATACACATCAAAGTGGTTTGCTAAACTAAATTAAGGAACATGGGCTATGCAAATTGTCTCTCCCCACCCACCTTTTCCTGTTTGTTTAGATGGCTCAAGATAGTAATATATTGGTAATAATGAATGTGGCTTTGCATTTTTTGTTTGTATTGTCTTTTTCCTGTGAGAAAGTCTTGGGAAAGGTGACTAGCTACATCTTTTTACTTTTATGCCCTGTCAATGCAGTGCTTCAAGCTGGTATAATCACAACTCACAGGTACTTCCGTAAGTGCCAAATATTTTCTTTGAAAAAAAGTAGTGCTGTAAAAATGGAAATACCTACTACAAGCGTTATTTCTTGAGGAGCTTCAAAAGGATTTCATTATACAAAAGTAAACACACGAGTAAATCACTAAATCAAGTATCTGTCTGTCTGTATTCTGTCATACAGAATACACCCAGTGTGTCTGCCCAGTGTGGACCTTTTTGCTACTCTTTTGGGTATTAGCAGGAACTGAAGGTAACAAAAGAAAATGCTCACAGGCCTTTAGAAAAATGGTAGTATCTTCTGTAGAAAAGCAASTAACACCAGGTTCAGATTCAGTACAGAGATGAGAAACGGTTAAGTCAAGAATAGTTTTGTTCAGTTTGGTSACCAAGCCAGGTAAGAATAATATTGTTTTGGGTCAACAAAAACTTTTTTCCCCCTTTTATTTTCAGGTAGAATTAAATGTTTTATTTAATTAAAATTATTAGAGAGTAGAATACATAGTTCTAAGTACGCATTAGACTTGGATGATTACCCCCAAAGTGTTCATTGCATACATTCTTTAATTAATTAAACTGATAGTTGACAAGTAATTTGTTTGAAGTCCACCAAATAATTGAAGCTTATTATTAGAATGAATTAGAATGATCAAAAAAAAAAAAAAGGTTAAAAAAAAAAAGTGATCATAAATACAGGGTAAATCCAGGGTAAATTTGTGCATATAGTTAACAGTCACATTTTTTAGGCAGATCATTCCACATAGTCCTCATTTTCTCATATCTGCATGTGAATATTCTATTTTAAATCAGTGAGGCTATGCAAGAAATGAGATACTTCTTAGTAGGAGCAGGGATACCAAACTTTTTGTACTACAGTTTGACCAAATTGGCACACAGCATAAMCCCCTCTATACTTTGGACTGACTTTCCAGATGGTTGCCTCTTTAAGGCGTGATAATCCACCTGTGACACTGATCTGAGGCCACTGAGTGTCTGGCCTGGATTTTTAATATCCAATCCAGAATGTATTTATATTATTCTGTTGGCTAAGTCAGATTTTTCCATTTGCAGTTCTAATATTTCTAATAAAAAAAAATATTACTAAAATTAACAACTAAAGTTATGGTATTTAACTGAACTTCTATTTAGATTTAGTTAAACACATACTTTGAACATGCTTTTTGTACCCAATAACATCATATGCAGCATATTTTTTTTAATCATATTCAAAATACTGGACTTCACATGGATGTAGTGTATAGCAAAACAAATAAATGCAGAATTGTACATAAAATCGGTATTGTATATATAAAAAAAGTAGTCCTTTAGCATAGTCATGGCAGTCATTAATGCTTCTCCAGTATCCTAGMCAGTTTAAATATTATTTAAATAAATAACTAAATAGTTTAATTCTCCCCATGGTGATAAAGGGTTATAAGCAGCTGTGGCATTGGTAACTTATCACACATTGTCAGAAGCCAGTTGCAGTTTTAGTTGCATTTTCTCTTTTAATGTGATTATCTTTTTCTCCTAAATTAAATAATTATAGCGTGTGTACCGTGTGGTAATGGCAGTGGCATTCATTCCAGGCCTRTAAGCCTATGTTGTGTTTCAGGGGAATTTATAGGCAATAAAGCCTCTCATCTTGTTTGGCCTTTTGGGTAACATTTTCCATAGACACCTTCTCCAACTTGCTTTCATTTTGCAAGTAAGAAGGATATGGGAATTACTCCAGTGTGACCCATCTCTTTTTCATTGCAGATTTAATAGTAGATTTTCACTAGATTTGTAGACTTGTAGTAGTTTTTCATTGTATTTCTTTAGGTAAGAACCTGTAACCCTTTTGATTTCAAACTTCTATTCTGAGGATTTATATTTCCGATTGGGTCTCACCTCAGCCCAGTCCTCTGCATCATCTTCTGCTGGATGCCTGATATATATTCTCTTTGCCCTGCGTGCCAAGGGTTAACCTCTAGCAGACAGGCCATTCTCAGGGAGGAGATCCCTATCTCAGCTTCTCCCTTCCTGAGTGCTTGCTGCCCGCCAGGCTTGCTGCTGTTGCTCTCCAGATCAGCTCTACTCTTTCTATGTGAAATTACTTCCTGTTTTCCCCTCATCCCTTCATTTTGGTTGGCACCAGCAAGTGTTGTTTCCATTTGTGTAAGTGTTCTTCTGTGTGCCATAGGATGCAGAAGCAGTAGATTTGATTTCAATATGTTATATTTGCTTTGAAATGTGTACAGTAAATCAGATAGACCCCTGGAAATTAAAAAAAAAAAATGCATAGAAAATATATAGTTCCAAATAGTTTGTGTTTCCTGAAATTAGTTAATACTCAAGTGCTGGAGCTGGAAACAGAAACCTTGTCCTTGTCCTCTTAGCTGGCATATCTCAGTGAATTCTGCAAAATTATGATATAAGTTAATCAACCTAATTTTAAATTCTTTTTTGAAGGCACAGCAGATTGTACATTATTTTTTACACTTTGTTGTTCTTCGTCAGCAGAAGTATGGTGATATCATACTTGAGCACTAATAATACTGCTACTTACCATTAACATAAATTATCTCTTTATAGCTTCAGAGCACAATACCAACATTACCTAATTATTCTACCAATGAGCATGCACTATATTCCTTTTAAAGGAGAAGCTGGTGGATTTAAATGGCGATATCTAATCAGAAAGGAAACAGGGCCCTTAACAGTCTACTAGAAGTTTCATCAACAGACAAGAAGCCAGGATGTTCGTTCTCCTCCCCCATGTCTTTCCCTGCTCTTCCAGTTGTACCACTGAAATGAAGGGTGACTTCATTTGGGCAGGCAAATTCCTTTCTCCTTCTGAAAGTCTCAAACAGACCTCAACTTCCTTAAAATGGAATAACTGATATTTCTTTTAGAAAATGCCTAAGAGAAAATGTTTGGGGTGAATGCATGGCATCTGAGTATCATTACTGTGGCCACAGATATATGATGTGAAACAAACTCTAAAATTATGTAGGCTTTTTGTTTGTTTCTCCTTGTTCTTTTTGGATTTTATTTCAGATCACGAGGGTGATCCTCGCTACCTCAATGTCAGTAGAAAGTGGCATTATCAACACTGTCTTTGGTGGACAGAAGATCCTTCCTAGGTCCTTTGGTGGACTGTAGAATTCCTTTCTAGTAACCTCTTGACAGCAGTCCCTTGCAGCACTTCCTGCCTTCCACGCAATAGGACAAAATATTCTTCCCTCTCTTCTCTGCTTTCTGTACATCCTAAATACTCCATTCCCACTGTCTCTTACTAATTACACCTTCAGTGACTCTTTAGAGGCTCTTGCTTCCTTTTTGCCCCAGGATGAATTATCTCTGTAAACTATCATACCTCTCAATCCTCACAGCTCTTGCCCAGTAAGATGACTGCAATTTTCCTTCTGAATAGCCCATTTCCTGCAGCTACGTTCATACGCACTACTAATACCAAGAAAAAAAATAAACCCCTCTCATCCTCTCATCCAGCAGACAGCAGCAGTCCCACAACATATTACCCATCACAATAAATTATGTTCTTCAATACCAACTTCCCCACACGACCACGTCTACACTCTTGCTTCTCTTCAGTCTCTAACATCCTAATAAACAACCTTTATTCATGCAGCAAATGTTAAATCCAATAAATTCTCTCACTAAATAACCTACAGCTTGCTCAGGTATAGCAAAATAGCAATAGCAAAAATGTAAGTAATCTTGCCTCCATCTGGAGYTGTCTCAAGAACTTCGGTGAAATATTTCCTCAAGTGTGAGGCTGGCCTATGCCTCCTCCTCCGGGGACTGCCTGCTTTTTGCCACCATKCCCCTAGTCCCATGCCAGAGTAGGGGGAGGGTTATTATTACTAACCAGTGTTTATATATAGCTTTTAATCTTCTGAGACTGGGTACTGAGAAATTTTCATTTACAGTATTTTCATTTACAAGTATTCTAAAAGTCTTCATATTTGAGGATAATATTCATATTTGAGGATAATACTGTTCATCTTATAATCTTTCATTACCATTTCATTCATTAAGCGTATAAATTCTCAAGGCTAGTTGATTCCTTAAGAATATTTATGTTGCTTGTGGCACAAAACAAACAACTTTGTGACTGTTACTAGCTTAAATTCAGTGTATAGCTCTGATTAAGGCTATTTTTAAACATAGTATTAGATTCATTACTGCTCATTTATCATGGCTAGCTATCCTGGTTCAATTTTTGTTAGCACAGCACAAGGGAACTTGATTTCAGAAAGAACAAATAGCTAAAAGTATATCTGAAATTCAGTCACATGTTTTTTTTGCCTGAAGATAGGTATTCATAGCACAGAAAAAGCTGCTGGTACATTAAGTTTAGTATCTGCCTACTAGCACTGCCAACACTGACATCTAAAGAACTCATAATGCATCAGACTTTGAACAATACTTTACTTTGGGAAGGATTCCCTCGTGGCCATACAACTGAGAAGACAAAGCTCTAATATAAAGCAACTAGCCAGTTATATCATCACTGATGGAGATATAAATTTGAAGGATTGCTATCTTAATCCTGCTGAGCCTTGAACACTGGAAGTTGAAGGCTCTTGTCATTTTTATCTTTTGTACAACAACAGATGAAATGATACCTCCCTGGCTTGTATAATCAGTTATACTGATTACAGCAGTTGATGGACTGACTCAATTTACGTCAGATGAAAGACTAGGTTTCTTGCTTTATTTTTTACATATGTCCAATTCTCTGTTTTGGTGGCAAACCAAGCTATCTGGCTTCGTAACAGTTTATGACAAGTTATCTACAAAATAGCCGAACATTGCAGAGTTAAACTACGTCCTTTTGACATGTTTTCTCTTACTCTTCCCTTATTATTAATAAAGAAGATAAGTAAGAATGTCATATGGCCTTCTCTGTTCTATCATCCGTGGTATAAACTTTTTCATCCTCTTCCTTTGCAAATGATGGCTCTGCTCCCTTAAGGTGCTGAGGGGCGAAGGTGCAGTGTAGTTGGTAACAGGGAAGATAACTCTGCACTTTGCAGGATTGAGCTCTGCAAGGTCATTCAGTGTATTCCCTAAGCATTTTTTTCTTCTGCATTCCCTTTAACGTTGGCTAACTGGAACTTTCTATCAGTGCTTTATATAATCATATTGCAATATTTTCTATCTTCTTCTTCATATTTTTTAATCACAGTTTTATTAACTGGTTCTGACCATTGCGGCACACCGAGCAGACGTCTTCATTAAACTGTCTGCACTGATGCTTCCATCATTTTGCTGAAAGGTTACAATTACTCCACAACCCATCTGTGTATACAAGTAGCTTAAATCATGCCTCCCAAGGTGCACTGCTCTGCACTTACCTACACTGCTCTCCATCTGTCACTGCATTACTCAATTACTTAGTTTTGTCAGGACTGAGGTGCCTCACAGCCCACCAGTCTTGCCCGCCACACGTAGGTAGCCAGGAAAGATCACTACCTCATTAGCTAGCCCTTCCAGTAGGTCCTCTCCAACTATGTTAAACGGTGCTGGCATTTGTATTGATCCATGAGGCACCCCACTATTTTAATTTTGTGAAGGGAACTGAGCAATTATTTCTACTCCACTCCTACATACTCTCTCTTAAGTGGATTTTAATCCACAGCTGACAGGATGTTGCCTCTTCTCCTGCTGGTATCCAGCTTTCCTCATCAGCCCCTTGTGACAGGTCCCTATCCAAACCTTTGCTCTGAATGCAGGTTTTGCTGCCTCCCACATTTTGCTGCTACCTCACACCTTTGCTTAAAATGCAGAGATGCAACACCAAGGCTTTGTTTCATTTTTCTATACTGTTTGTTGACCCAGAAGCTTTTATTGCTGAGAATGTTGTTATTTCAGTGTCCCATAAAACTAGGTGAGCTGCAGGCCGCTTTTTACAGTGGCTCTGCTGTGGAAGGGAGATACTTTATAAACTAAATACATCCAAAAGGCTATCACTTTTGTGCAAGTAGCAACCTCTTTAGCAGCACTTCACTTGGCCACTTGAAAGCATGGAAAAAAAAGGCTTTCTCAGCATGCACAGCAAGCACCCCCCAAGCATCCCCATCCCAATTTGGGACTATCTGAGAGTTCACTTTTAACTCTTGTGTCCAGGGTTATCATGCTGATTTTGGTATGTGTCTATCAGCAGCTATTACTTTCTTACAGACTGGGGCAGAATGCCTTTCTTTTTTTCTGGATTTTGCATTGTCCTTAGGAGAGGCTTCCTGCAGACTGAACCTTCTGGACCAAAGCCACCACCTGCACTGGTCGCTTGTCTCCCTTCCCTGCAGATACCACCACAGCACCCCTGCAGGCATTCATTTATTTGTCTATTTATTTATCTTTCTGTTTATTTATTTATTTATTTATTTATTTATTTATTTATTTATTTATTATGGGATCCCACTTCACATCAGTGCTATACAAAATGGATGATGATGAGGAGGAGAAGGCTGCCGCGTGCTGCCAGGCTAGGGACATCTGGCTCTTTTGCTTTCAACCCCCCCCAACTCAGGAATGCTAAACTGATTGTCTTGGCTACGGAAATGGTGAGATTTATACGGGTATTTTAAGATGCTTGATTTTTGCTAGTGCTTTTCCTGGGATAAGAGGGGGTCTTTTTTTTCTTTTTCTTTTTTTTTTTTTTTTCCAAATTCTTCTTTGTAGGTATAAGGAATAAAAAATAATTCAGAAAAAGAAAAAAAGAAGAATGGGTTCCAGTGAACATCTGATATGAGAATAATGGCAAGAAAAATTACAGATTTGTGACAATGAGATGGAAGTAGTACAGCCATCGGAGAAGAAAGCTGCTACAAAATAAGTCCTTTTTACTCTAATGGTCAAACTTTCTTTTGTAAAGGATTTTTGAGGTTCTGAAGCATTTTATTTTATTTTATTTTATTTTATTTTATTTTATTTTATTTTATTTTATTTTATTTTATTTTATTTTATTTTATTTTTTATTTTATTTTATTTTATTCCGTGTTTTTAAACACTGGTAGAGAGTGGGGCCTCAGCTCATGTTAGAAACTTTGGGAGTGCTAATGGAGATAAAGCAGTCTGTAGCAAATTTAGCACTGCAGTGTCAAGCTATGAAGTCTCAATGGCAGCGTTTAAAATACGCGCTGCCAGAGAGCTTCATCTAAAGCTGTACTTCACGCCTTGCTGATATTGAGTGGGGTTAGACTGGCCTTGTCAGTCCTGGGAGACTTCAGAAAAAACACTTTCCCAGACAAGGCCGTTGTGCCCCCAACGGCAGACATTGCATTTTTTGAAGGCTATTTTGTTTACTGCTTCTTGGCTTCTGATAGCAAAAAATAACAGGCTTAAATATTCCTGACCAGCTGTAATTCTGGTGACGATATGACCATTCTGCCAGCACAGGGCAGGAGGCAGAGATAGGAGACGGTGCTTGCGGGGGGAAGGTTGCACTACTTATTTTTAATAGGTTTAAACAGTGTGGAGCAACTGCACTGCAGAGCTGCAGTTTTGCCTCAAGTAACGCGTATCCTGATTCTCCTGACGTAGGAGGAGAAGCAACTCATATAAGGTTTCCTCAATAGCATATTGCTAGGGGCATTATGTGTATTCTGTGACTGGTACTGTTCATATCACCTTGATGTTCCAAAGTTTGGAGTGGATTTCCAATGCAGCAAATAAAGAGCTTTAGTAATTTTTACATTCACTTTTGCATTAAACTTAGACTAGACCTGCCAAATCTGGCTTGTGGAGTATATGTGATGCTCATTTTGGATTAAATTTAAGATACTCTTATAAAGCATTATCCCCCTGCCCCGTGATAGAAGAATTTTGCTGTTGGTTTCAATGATCCATTTAAAATCTCACTCGGCTTCTGAGGTTCTATTGGAAGGCCTACTAAGAATTCTTAATTTGTATGTGGAACAGTAGAGATAAAAGCAAATAGCAAAGCAACTGTGTTGCCATTCTGTGGCCACTCCTCCAGCAGTACAAACCTTTTTCTTTGTCAGAATGTGGTACTGAGTTCTCTTCCATAACATCTTATCCTCTTCTTACACATATAGGATTTTTCTTTTTGAATTATTTTTCGAGTCATAGTTCTGCAGAGTTTGATTTCATCTTTTGACCCCTTTATTCCTTTCTCAGCTTCCTTATAACCAAGAAAATACTTTATTTCTCTAATAATTACTATGTAGAATGGAGATTATATCATAGGAAGTAGAGATGAAAATGACAAGTTAGGCCATTTAGCAGTGCATCTCCACTGCTTATGCATGATGATTCCCCACACTGTAACATATTCTGTAGTGTTTTGTCCAACCCAATTTCGTAAATTGAGTTGGCTTCTATTTAAAATTGGAGGCTGTTCCAGGAGAGGTCACCAAGAAGAATGTCCTACATACTGGGAAGTTGATATATGTGTGTGTGTGTGTGTGTGTATATATATATATCCGGCAAATGGTTATTTTATTTTATTTATACATATATGTAATACACATACCCCATTTAAGAACACTGGAACACTTTGTAATGACTTCAAAGGATCTGAGGAATAATCATGTCAATAAATGCAATATAGGGACTCCTTCTGCAGCAGTTCTTCCCAATAGGGCACCCATTGCCCCAAAAGGAATTGCACAAGTGAAATAGTAGCAGAATCAATCTCAATGTATGTAATCTCATTGAAAAACAAAATAAAAATGCAGTGTATTAATTGATCTACAGTGTGACTTCTGGCCCAGTTTATGGATTTGAATTGATGAAGTTCAAAATTACTGTATAACTGGCAAAGCAAAAGGCCCATTAATCTAGCCTCAGAAAATCTGAAGTCATAATCCCTAGTTTATGGTGGGAAAAGAGAGAAGGAGTCAAAAAGTAATTGAGGCACCTGATTTGGGTTGAGTCATTTCAGGGCACTGGCTGTCTGTGTAACTACTGAGTGTTTTATACCTTTGTGGCTTTTGGCTTATATAGTTGGCCTCCAGTTCCCTCCTCTAAACACTACTTGGAACTTCTAATTCAGTAATTTGTCATATGAGACATTAGAATGGATGAAGATTTAGTATTTTTTTTTCTTTTTTTTTCAATTAATTAATTGTCCATTGTTATATATCTTAATGTTATGTTTTGTTTCTGAAGATAAACAGTCAATGGGTACTGTTAGTTCTTGGCTGTTCAGATTTTTCTCTTTTTTCTTTTTCATTTGCCTGAGGCTGTGTGTACTGTTCCAGGTTGGAGCAGTAATRCAGTTTTGAAGTAATGCAGTTAATTCGTCAATTGTCTCCACTTACCACGCTCTGGTTTAGTTTGCAGACTGGTTTTGGTATGTGCTAACTGAATTTTGTTTCTCCTCAGAGAAACTAAACCAAAAGCTTTGCTCTATTTACACAGCAAAAGCACTTCAACACCTGGTAGTGGTCCAAGTCTGAAACTAGTCCTTTGAATGACTTTGAATCACATGAGGGAGAACACACTCAGTTTGGGGAATCGGACTAACTTTGGTCTGGAAATTCCCAAGGCTGCCTGGATTGCAGATATAGGGGTCTCAGTAACTAGAGCTTTTATTGACTGATCTGCTCTTATAGTGTCAGATTATTAGCTAATGACAACTTCAGCCTTGGATTTTAAGAACATGGTTTTGGCACCTACATCTGGCAATTTGGCCCCTTGTGGGCATTAGGGAGTTACTACATGCCTCTTCCAGTTCCACTGGAAGAATAAGTCATGTTTCTCTCTGGCTTAATCACTTGGAAACTACATCATCTTGCATTAAAATTGCTTTTTCCTATTTACAAAACCAGGAATGGTTTCTAAGAGCTATACTCCTCCCACATCTTTTTCTTTGCATCTTTTCCAGCTGGGTCCAGTGTGATGCCAGTGCTCAGATAACAAGGCACCATCCATGGGGTGAGGTGGGTGGAGGCACATTGTGAGGGTGTAACTGCTTAGCACACATTTAGAGCTCTTTTACTGAATCAGGTGAAAAAGATGCCTTCAAGAAGGAGCTGCCTGCGTGACAAGTACAAATTATACTTCATGTTCCTGTAATTTGACCGGTCAACACCTGGTCTAAAACAAGTGATATACTGTTAAAAGAGAATTCCAAAGCCACAGATGTATCATTTTCTGTATGAAATAAACAAGCAGTTAAACCCCCTCTGCTCCCCAGATCATCTCCAAAACCCAACCCATCCCTCCTCCCCCCAGGAAAAAAAGAAAAACAAGTAAAAAGAAAACCTAAACCCACAGAACTTTGCAAAGGAGTTTTTAAAAGATAAAGTGTAGATAACACAGTGAACCAGTTTATATTTACAGTACTGATTTTGTTTTGTTATAATCATTAATGCCTGAATCAATTTTCAGTTTTTGGATCATCATAAAACTAGAAACATTATAAGATAAAATCTACAAATTATACATTCGACAGAGTCTCCATCAAAATAAGTACATTTTATCTTGGCTAGTAAATCTAAGCACTACTTCAGTTTTGTATATATAAATAAAAAAACTGGAATGCTCAGATGACATTAGTTTAATAACATCTGCTGAGAATTATTCTTTAGATTCTATTCACTGACAGAACTGACTGTAGGTGCCCAGCAGACCAAACAAAGACAAAAACAGAACAGTTAATAATTGTTCAAGAAACCACCTTTGAATTGTGGCACTTGGAGTAATAGGAGTTCAGCTCTCTGCAGTATAATATATATCTGAACTGCATTAAAAAAAAAAAAATCTGATAGTACATCTCCATGCATCAGAAATATCTGACAAAGAACTCAAAAGAGAATGAGACCTTAAAACTAGGGCAGAAAAGGAAGAAATCTGCAAGATTCAGTGACTGCCAAAGAGAAAATGAGTTTGTATTCTGATAGTGAGGAAAGACCTGGTTTGGGCAGTCGGCTGGGTGAATGCAACTCCCTGTTGTTGATGTCAGGGCAAATGCAGTAAAGTTTGCCTAAACTGGCTTGGGACAGGTCCATAGAAGTTCTGCAAGGGTAAACATTTATATTAAAAAAGAGGAGAATCCTTAAAGAGTTGTGTCTCAAACCATCACACTTTCCTATGTCTGTACCTGGTCTGTGTTAAAAGCAAGAACCATTGGCTTGGTTTTAAGAGAAGTGCCTGGAATTGTGTTTTAAGTAGAGTTAAGCATACATTCAAAGGATATCTTGTGACTAGAGCCAGGGACTGAGGAATGTGTTGTGTTGTGTGATGTAAGAAGAATCTGGCCCCAAGAGGTGCTGGGCATGAGCCATTCTTGCTGATCTTATTAGGGTTACTAGTGTGAATAAGGGCTTGTCTGCACATTAAGCTATTTCTGATTAATGCCACATGTGGATGCTCTGGCCACACATGACATTAATCAAGAACAATTAATCAGAAACAACTCCATGTGTAGACAAGCCCAAATTCAATGTGAGGGTGGTCACAGAGTGGTGCTCTATGCAGGAGAGACCTCAAAGCAGATGAGTAATTGTCCGTCATTTTTTGTGTGGATAATAATACCCTTTTGGCAGGGAATGAATAGGCATTGGAGAATGACTTCATTTTTCAGTGCCAGGTACCTACATACACCACCATCAACAACATCCAGTCCCATGAACACTGGAGGGTGGATCACTAAAATGGACATCTCCTGGCTGTTGCTGTCTAGCATGCATTTGTGTGTGTTACTGCCGACATCGTGTGAAGAAAAGTGCTTCTTCCTCTATCATAGGAAAGGATAAGCACACATTGTAGTCTGTTTGGTCAGGACAAGCTTGGGTTAAGCTCTGATTAAAAACAAAGTGTTGTTAGTATAAGGTTTCTGACCAATGCTTCCTCTATGGTTAGCTTTTAAAACCAGTTCCATGTACTACCACAGGACAACCTCTTCCTGTTACCACGGTGGACATCTCCTGAGTTGGGAGGAGCAAGTTAGAATGCAAGATTAGTATGGAGATGAGTTGATGTGTCTAGGGCTTTGATATTGATAAATATCTGAGCTAGCTCCTAAAGTGACTGTTAATTAAACTTTTTGTTTGTTTGTTTGTTTAATCAAAGCTCTTCTGCATATCACTTTTCTGAGGAATTGACTGCCTGTCTAGCTCACTCTACGTCTTGCCCATTTTTCCCTCTTCATTTTAGTGATTGAACCAAAAAATACCAGTCCTGGCTCTGTGCCTTGTCCAGTTTATAGTGCTCTCACTGTACCCCCACTACAATTATTATTATTTTTTCTTTTTTCTGTTCAAAATTTTTAGTTGAGTTCACCTTGGTATATTACTACTCATGAAGCAATATGAAATCCCATGAAAACCAGTGTGTATCACAGGTTAAGATAGAGGACTTTTTTTTTTCTCTATTTATAAGCCAGGATATGGAATAGCAGGATATTGAATAGCAGACCAATATTCAGGTTTGATCTGATTTGATTTGATCACCTTATCTGGTGATATGTCTAATCCATAGCAATGTATGAGCACAGGTTTGAAGCATCCAAGAAGGGGCAAGTATCTCCTATTGAAGATGTTCCATAACTTTGGGAAGATATGTGAGACTGCATCTGGCTAATTAAGGTGGACCAGGTTCAAGTGTTTTCTGATAAATAAAGAAAAGTTTGTACAAAATGGATCAACTGTAATAGGCCAGATTGAGAGATTTTTTTTCAGAACACCCAGTGACTTTGACATCTGGCTGCTTCCCAGAGAACCAGGAGAATGAATTCAGGGTCTTGCAATGAATGAAGCTGTAGGACTTCAGAACGTATTTCTCAGCACGTGTGCTTGCCTAAATCCCAACAAATGTGTGTCCTGACCCCGCTGTTCCCTCTTACCTCTTTGCAATGCTGAAGGTGAGAATTCCAGCAGAGCTCAGGCATGACGTAGAGCTGTGAACTGCTTTCCTGTCTAGCCTAAGCCTACCTGTAGATCTCCAGCTATCCCTCAAGTCTAAGCAGCAATTGAAAGGGATCTGTGGATTGAGACAATGCTGAAGTGTTGACATGAGATACCTAAAGGTGGAGTTAGGCACCCAAGTCTTTTACAGATTTAGTTCATAAAATCTGAAGTGCGGTATAACTTAATAATTGGTTTCTTTTGTAAGTGCTTCATTTTAGCAATAAAAATGTATTTCATGTATGTATAAATTGGCATTTTTAATTACCCATTTTTCTAATGCCCCATTGAGAATATAATTTATATTGTAATGTCGTGACACTCAAATGTAACTCAAGGAATAGCATTTTTGGCATGAACCGCTTTTCTCTCTTGTTACATTTTACTGAGCCTTTTAAAATTATAGTCAGCTGAGGGAGCACAGCTTTTATTATAGATCCTTTCTTAAACTAATTCTAGATGTCCAAAAAGCTGAAAAATAGTGACTTGGCGTTTATAACCATTCCTTTCAGTAGATTTATGCTTTTAAAATCTCATCATTAGCTCATGGCAAAATGCTCTTCATGGTGCCACACCTTAGAGTCAGACTAAAGCTCCTGTTGCAACAGAATGTGAATGTTCTCGTTTCCTATATGGAATTGTTTTATGCTTTTGTTCTGTGATCTGCACTGGCTTTTGATATGTTTAGGGCTGCAAGATAAAGAATTAGCTTTAAATCCCAGAGCCATAAATATGTTTTGTCCTAGTTAGCTCAAAGACCCTCTCTTCTCCGTCTGTGATAACAGGGAATTAGAGATATCTGAGAAGCTTGAGCTAGCAGTTAGATGAGGGGACGGATACAGGGCACATCCAAGTCAGGAATCTATTACTACGGAATTTGCTTTCTCCATTTATTGCCAGAGCATGAATCTGTTGACCTTTAGGTCATGCTGTCTCTTCTACTACTTATTCTCTGGGGAAGAAAGATGAGAGGATTAAAGAAGTGTTTCTTGATTATTTTTTTTTTTTTTTTTAATTTAGGGGAGTGGGCAAGTGAGAATGTCTTAAGTTTTTAGACATGAGTGCTCTTCATTGGGACTTAGTCTTAAATGGATGGAATATGGACATTTTAACAATGCTTAAATAAATAAACAGTATCGTAAGGAACATAGCCTTTAATAATATTAGCTGTCTAAAGAAGTGCAGTTTTGGTCACATTAGCTCATGGAAGTGGCACTTAGATGACAGATACTCAAGGTGTTTCTGACCTTGAGAACATTACTGAGTAATCAGTCATTAAGTAAGCATGAAGTGTTGAACAATTTAGTCAGTGTCTTTGGCACTTAACATACTTTCCCTTGAAAGCAAACATCATCTTGTTCCGCCTTCTATYTCAAGACACAAAATTATTCTAATTTAAAGGGGATACCATTCTATATTTTCCTTGCTTGCTTTTCTCATCATGCATATGTTTAATGGAAGTAATAATCTTCTGTTCAGCTTTGGCTTTTTACCTATCTCTTATTAAAAGGGTAATAAAACTTGAATTTCACCTCTTCAGAGAGCAAAATAATCCCCAGTGTTTATGGGTAGGATTTGACATTAAAATGGATATGCCTAATTCTTATTGAAGTAAATGAAACTCAAGCATATTTATATTTTTTGAGGACAAAATTTGGATGTTTGAATGTTTGTTACAGAATCCTGTGAGGAAGGCAAGTAAAGCATAATCATATCAACCTTTCCAGATAAGCGGGGACAAAGAGGATTAATGAATTGTCTGAATCCATTGAGAGAATCATTAGTTAAAGTTATTAATGACACTCAGTAGTTTTTGGGTTTGCAGCCTTTACACAATCCACTTGGTCATATGGCCTAAACTGAGACACCCTCACGTGGTGGGTGACTCACTGCACCAGTAGGTTATATATAAATTTGGTTTTGTTCTTCAAATTAGCAAGCAAACAACCAAATTGCTACTTATTCCTCCATGCTTCTTGGCAGTGTATGAGAGTCAATGAACAAGGAATAATAAACTCTGTAGACCATGGGGCTCTTTGAAGGCTGGTGCTAAAGGCTCAGGTGTACCATTTGGTGTGCCTACCTTTGTGGCACTATTTGACGCACTACGTATGCTCATTACACACCACTCAGAGCAGGGTGAACCCAAACAGGTAGGATGGGTTGAGATGGGAGGGAGAGGAAGAGGAAATGAGAGGAGTGTGAGAAAAAAGACAGAATGTAATGGAAAGAGATCGTGGAATTAAACTAAATGTGAGCTGACTCACATCACATCTTGGGGCTTTTAAATGAGTGTCCATGGTATATATCCATCTGCTATTCTCTATGCTTTATGGCAATGCCACTATTAAATATGCGTTCTAGGGTGTATTTCTTTCTTCTGACACAGGAACATGAATGTGTATTGTTAATTTGATTTTCTGTGCTTTTTTTTTTTGTTTTCTATTTTAATATCAGAGTTAGTGATAGATTATAATTGCTCTATGATAGACTGGTTTTTTGTTTGTTTGTTTTCTTGTCTATGYTTACTAGTGGACTTCTATGACATTCTTACCTCCTGTATCCACTTCTAGTTAGGTGAGTCATGCCGTGCTTAACAGGATGTGCTTTATACAACACCATGACTTCGGCAAAAGGCAGTAGCGATAGTCTAAAGAAAGAAATTAAGGGAAACCATGGGGGCCTCCCATTTTCTTCTGGTGTATAAATATTTATAGCTGGGAATTACCTCCCATGTCTTTGATTAGCAGTATAGGTGTCAGAATTGCTAGCTGAAGTACAATGAATTAAATCAGTTCCTGAAAAAAATAAAGGTTTGTACTTACTCCCACTGATTTTAATGTCAGATTTCAAGTTGATTTTAATTAGAGTAGAATTGTGCCCTTATACGAAAGCCATGTATTTCCTAGGCGTTGCATCTTCTACTAAAGGCCATGTATATCTCTCTCACAGTTAGGAATGGAATATCTATGCCCACATTTCAACACTAATGCTCTGATATAAAATCTAGGACCACATAGCAGAGTGCTTTTTTTTATTCTGAATTACTTAAAGAGACAATTCTAAAATTTTAAACTTCCTGTTTAGAAATCTGTACTTTCTGGAAGAGTACTTTTAAATAATGTACTCTGAATTATTAAAAAAAACCATAGAATTTTAAAATCCCTAGATGAAATCTGTCAGATTATTGAGTTAGGGAGAGAAGAGAGCTTGAACATGCAAAATAAGTTTTTATTTAGTATGGGCACATAATCAGATATCAAAGATTCAGATATGTATTTTTATGTTGTTTCTTTCAGTTAGTCTTAAGTGTTTTTTGTTTGTTTGTTTGTTTTTGTTTTGTTTTGTTATACTGTTTTAGATACCACATTTGGTAAGCATAACAAAAATCTGGTTTTCAAGCTGACCCTTTTAAGGCAGAATAGCCTGAAGGAAAAGCACCCATTCTGCTTCAAAGAAGATCTGTCAGTAGGAAGGAGGAATAATATGCATGCATAAGTAATTAATAATGATCTGAAGCTTTGATATTTTGTAAGGCCCAGAAAAGTATATCTCTACAGGATCTAATATATTGTTGGGTTGAAACATAGGTTTTAATTCTGTATCACTTAACATTTATGTTAAGATAAATAGGAATTGAGCTTGAATAAGGACAGAAGTATCAAAAGCATTGGCTTTAGTGGTATGTATGTCCTTTTATTACAACAGTGAGTACAGTTTTGGGTATCACTGCAGTTCTTAATAGGATAATATGGATGAGAAAGCTCTTCAATGTAAAGTATAATGAGGTACTCGAATAACCAGAATTTTCCCTTAGTTTGAAGAATTCATTCCCCTGTAAAGCTCAATTTTTACATACTTAATAGTACAACATGAAATTCAGAGCCCAACTGTCATTGACTATATTTTGTTTGAATATGTTTTAGAACAGCTGCTTTGACTTCATTAGATGCCTTTAATGTAGCCATTTGTAAAGTCCTTTTCTTGTATAATAGATTAACTTGCAGAGAGAAACTGCCCGATACAGCCTTTTGACAGTGCTATTTTTAGAATCGGAGAGAGGTACAGTCAAACCATGCTACAGTTAATAAGCTAGAGCTCAAGCGTGGATCATTATGGGGAAATTCCCTTTGGATTTTAACAGTCTTGGGGGACTTCCTGGCCCACTTATAACCACAGAAAATCCCATGGGCAATTTTTATAAGATGCAAAAGTATCTGTGCATTTATCCATTGCCGTCTTTGATGGGTATACATATGTATTTTTTCAGGGGCAAAGAATGAGAACCTGGCTATCAAATTTCACTGCTCATTTATCTCTCCTCTTGTCTGTTGTTTCAGCTGGACATAAGGATACTGAACTAGCAGGTAAACACCCTATTATCTGCCACATCTCCAGCAACACCGCTGTGGTACATTGCACAGCAGAGACAGGCCACAGTTAGAGGACCTGGGGAATATATTGTTATGGTATGTTTTGGTATGGTTAAACAACTCAGGACTCAAATGCTCAATTATACAGAAACACGGACAAAGGCAGGGAAGTTAACATGACTCCCCCACGGTTTTGGTAAAAAGAAAAAATGCACTTCTGGAATCGAAGGAAGTGGACTATGAACAGCTAAAATTTTGCTACACTATTGACACAGGATCTTTGTGTGGGAAAAATATATCTTCCTGGTGTCATACTTGCTGATTAATTTTGTGCTTGAGACTTGACTTAATATTATATGTAACTGATGGAGTTCACTTCAGTGAACCGTGTTTTATATGCAATCAGGCACTGGTTGATTTGGTTGTTGCTGGAACATGGTTGTTGCCACAGAATCACTCAAGGTGTCTTCCCACTGAACTGTGTCAGGAAAGAAAAGAAGATTAAATCCAAGACTTCCATTCCGGGAAGCTTGGATTAGCCAGTAGAGGTTAGCTAGCCTAAGTGAGGAACACATCTTCTTTTGTACATTGATGTAAGTCTGGTCAGAAAGACTGAAGATCTATTGTCCTATAAATGCACCTTGTCTGCCTGCCAGCAACACTTGAGTGCTTCTAGTCTTCTGTTGTCTTGTACATTCCTCCTACCCTTTCCCACAGATGCCTAGATAAATTGGCTGTGCCCTCCAGTTGAGCACTGGAGAAGAATCTGCAGAGCAGACCAGCTTCACACAAACCGGTGGGGCTGGGCCTGTGCTCCCAGAAGTCCTTCTAATGCAGTGCATGACTAGATTACCAATGTGAATATATCACTTGAATGCTATTTTGCAGTACAGCTCTTCTAATGTAAATGTGGATAACTAAAGAATTTAGTTATTAGGTATTTGTGAATAACTGAGCATTTGAAGCATTCATGATATTTCCAGTTACCAGATATTTTTGGCCACATTCAAACAGTCCCATTCAATGTCTTTAATAAACAACACAACCAAACACACATCCCTGAGGAACCCATCTTATTACTTCTGTCTTCTGCAATCCTTTATCATCACATTGTCCTTTTGTTTATGCCTATTGGAAAGGTTTATTACCTAATTCTGTATATTTATATCCTACGATCAAGTTTTCTATTCTAATGCCTTATCTAGACGAAGACTTAAAGGTGTGATGTTAGCATATACAGCCTATTTTAACTCATGCAAACCTGACAGAATCCAGGCTTCTTGTGAAGCTGCAACAGTGTAGCATGTGTTCAAGATAATGTGTCTTGCCTAAAGTTTAAAAAAAGAGATATTTTGACAAAAGCTTTAGGAAGACAGCAGTGCATATCACTAGTCTCTGTGTTGTGGTTTGATTCCATCTCCCCTTAAAGTTGGCATTGTATATTTTTGTAAAACAGTATGTTTTTATTTTATTTATAAACCTGCCTATCGCTTCTGCTTTTGTGGAAGCCTCCACAGCTTTATCTAGGACTGGCTGAGGATCTGTTTGCGACGTATTTTGAACTGATGTATTTGCAGTTGTGTTTAATCTGCTCTATGGATTTCTAGCTCTACCCTGAGCTGAGCCAGACAGATAACTTTCAGAATAAACTGTACTCATACAACTTACATTTTTTATCAAGGTAGTATGTCTATGTTTGATAGTGCTGCCAGCATTGTCTTATTAATACAGGATGTCTTGACTTATGTGGTCATACTCAGATCTGCTATGAAATTCATATTGAACACAACTTTTCATAGAGAAATTGTCACAACCATTATCCAGAAAAGCAGATTTTATGAGTATAAAAAATGCACATATACATACTTTGTCTGATTGTTCATTTTTTAGAACAGTTGATTGCTGTACAGAGCAACTTCTTTCTGTATACAATGAATCAACTGAAGCATGTACGTGACTTTTCTATTTAAGATTGTCTTGGATTTCAGCATTTAAAACCTGCTATTTTATCAGTGTACAACCTCTTTGCAACTATAACAGTTTCGCTGTTATTTTTGCAGGTGAGGATAAAATACGAGTTATTCTGTGTCTTGGATATTCACTTTATGATAACATGCATATCTTATTTGTGTTAACAAGTTTTCATGATCATTGAATATTCTCAGGTGTCAGCCAATTAGGACTAACAGTATTCCAACTTCTTACTATATAGGTTCATTTACGTCTTCAGCATCTGAGCATGATTGTGTCAGATACTATACTACTGTCTTTTGATAAGCTTAAAGCATATTTTAAGAACATATTGATCATCTACTTATTTTAATGACTACATTTAATGAACACTTTTGTAAAAACATTCTTCAGCTCCTCAGATACTTTCATGTCCTCTGTCAAGATCTCTCTTACTTCAGTTTTCAGTAGTCCTGAAAGAGACCTGTAATGCCTTATATGCATTTTTATCTCATTGATTCTCCTCATACATATCCTACACAACTCACCGAAAGCAGTCTCCATTTCATCATTTCACTTCTCTCTCACTATCCTTTCACTTGTCTTCCACTACAGATTTGTGCGTGTGTGTGTGTGTGTGTGTGAGAACATGTTTTTCTTCTGTCTGGTAAGACAAAATAACTGGCTGCTGCTCCTTCACATGTTCTTGAAAACCAGGATAAATTTGCTCTGAGTGATAAGTGAAACCAAATTAAGTATTCCTTCTCATATTGTTATTCCCTTGCCATTAAAATACTGCATGTAGTCCCAGTTAAGCATTTGAATGCATTCAGAAACATCCTTGCTGTTCTTCACACATTAAGAGTTTGGTTTGGTATGTCCAGCAGTCAGAGGATCACAGTATTACAAAATGCTTATGGTTGCAGGTCCTCAAAATTCAGTGCCACGGGAGTTCTTCAGGATCAATTGTAAGCAGTCCCAGAACACCATCAACGATGAAAAATAAATTTCTTTTCTCATGACTCAGTAGAATGGAAGCACTGTCTTTTAATAACCCATACTCTGATAAATAGTAATCTTCATTAGCATTGGACTTACTCATGTATTTGATTTCCTTAGGCAGCAGGATGATGAACACTCATTCTGCCTCATAAAAGTTACTTGCGCTAGCCTAGTGTCAAAATCTGGTGTGAGTTACATGATCATTGTTCACAAATATATTCTTGGAGGAGGAGGTTGCATTTCAAATATGGGCACAAGAAATCTGACACAATTTTGACTTGATGAGAGAAGCATGCAAGTGTCCTATCATGGCCTGGGTGTGGTACATTGTTCATTAGTGAAAAAATACCATTTCAATCATAATGCAGACAAGCTGTTTAGAGTGATAAGGCAGAACAAGAGACTTGCTAAAGAATGATCTGCTTGTTTCTCATTCCCCTGTCTATGTGACAGTGAGGTCAGGAATGCACTCCAAATTTTCAGGTTATATGAATGGAAAGGGTGAAGTTCGAGCGATAGTTGCTTGAACACTCAAGAACTGGCATTTCTGTATGGCAGATCTTTTCTGTTAGGTGCGAGGTGGTGAGCCCAAGCACCGGTTCTGTATTGCTCATGCCTTGCCTAGCAGACCACAGTACTCTGATGGAAGAGTTCAGAATGATCTGTGGACAAGGGCTTTAATTTTACTGATGTTACTCACATTAAAAATGCAGCAGCAGGGGATTATTTTCTTTTAGGAAGAAGAGGTCTGTACACACACTAATTTTCTCTCTCTGCACAATATGTGGTAGCGCAATGAGCCCAAGGTCATAAGAGCTGATAGTGTCTACTTGCACTTTTTGTAAAGTTCTAAGAACACCTTTAAATTTTTTCATTATCTTGAGATAGGTGGAAACACTGTTAATTAAAAATTTAGCACTCTTCTCATTTATTCAGAATAGATGGAGGTAGTTGCATGTGAAACCAAGGATGCTGTTACCCTTGAGTCAGATATGCATCTCTTTCTCAAAAGGATGCTGTAAATGCACATGATTCTCTATCAATCATGATAAAGACACAGGATTTTTCACAAGTGTCTATTAGTTTCAGCTGAATCACTTCTGTGGTGCTTATCTTTGTACAGCTTAAGAGCAGCCTGATTTTCAAAGAACAGGTGTCCATCATTTTGTAAAAACCCAACTATATTAAATTGTCAATCAAAACTTGAGGTATCCAGATGTGTTAAGCTATTTTTGAAGTCTTGTTCAAACCAATGTCTTCTGCAAGACTTTGTAGTCTAATTCAGTCAAATGCAGTGTGTAGAATAAAAACAAGATGGGGCTTGAGGAGAGAGAGAGACATCAAAGGGAACAGATTGAAAACATAGAATTTGTCAAATCAGAGCAGACCACTGATCCAAAGAAGACTCTGTTTTGCTTCCAGCTGTGGCCAGTTCCTTATGATGTAAAAGAGGGGCCAAAAAATTGTGATTCGTAATGTGCCATACAGAAATCCGTATAAAGGTTCTTTCTTTTGTTGTTCAAGGTAAATAGATTGGTTAAGCAGAAAAAGAAGCTGTGCATCCCAGTGGATAGATGATGAAGTAAACATACCTATGTCTAATATATTAGAAGAATATATTAGAAGAATAGTTAATCCTTAGGAAAATATTAGCCCTGTAATGCTGCCGTGTTCAGTGACAACATTGGTTATGTCTGCCACGAACAGAAACTGCTAGGTTTGCAAGACAAACTTTTTCAGAATGATTTAACTTTATTTCTTCTGCTTGCTCTATTTCTTCTGATTGCTCAGAAAACTTCCATGTTCTTTCACTCATGACTGTGGATTCATTTCTCCTTTATCATATCCTTCTTTGTCATATCCTTCTCACTTTTGTATCAGTCCAAACTTGCATTCTCCTTATTACTAGGCTACAAGAATGTTTGAGTGGAATTATAGAAAGATCTAGGTTGAAGGGGATCTTTGGAGGTTCTTTGGTAGAATATCCCTGCTCAAAGCAAGACAAATGTTAAATCAAAATTTAACAAGGACAAACTGAGTATTTCCAAGAATGGAGGCTGCATGACCTGTGTGTGTGTTTTACTCTTTGACTACTCTTTTTGTGAACATCTTTTCTTCCCTTATACCTAATTGGAATCTTCCTTGATTCAAGTTTTGAATATTGCCTCTTGTCGTTCTGCTGTTCATTACTGAGAAGTCTATTCTTTCTGATCTACTTGATCCCTTTAGCTTAACATAGAATTTAGATCCTTCATTTAGTCATCTTTTCGCAGTGTGTAACAAATCCAGTCTCAACTTCTTGTTATATCATGTGCTTCATCAGCTTTAATCATAGGTCTTTGCTAGATTTCCCAGTTTGTAAATATCTGTCTTTTACTGGGGACCCCTAGACCAGATGTAATGCTCCAGATGCAGTTTCACAGGTGCTAAATTGACTGGAATAATTACTTATATATAAAATGCTCCATGATGTACTCCCCCCTCACTCTCCTGTCTTAAAATAAAAACAAAGTAAGAAAACAAGATTCCTGGGCTACAAGAAAGAGGAACAATACACACTGTGATTCTATGCTTCTTTTTTTCTTCTAGTTCTTTCGGTTTTGTTTTTGTTTCTGCACAATGACACAACTTCAAAAGAAGGGGCAGATGGTGTTGCTACCATGATCCCAGCTATCAAAGAAAGGCTGTCTGTAGATGGAAGTGGGATAGAGGTTCCAGCTGGTTCCAGCATAACCCTGTCTTTTTTTTTTTTTTTTTTTTTTTTTTTATGGTCATCCATCCATTTAGAAAGGATCGAATATCACAGAATCACAGAATGCATAAGGTTGGAAGGGACCTTTAGAGATCATCTAGTCCAACCCCTGTGCTCAAGCAGGGACACCTAGAATATAAACATAAACATAGACATAAACATAACAATATAATAATATATAAATAATAGAATATAAAGTTGATTAGTCCCATAGTTGTCTTTCTTTTTGCAACCTAAAATGTTGTTGTACTAAAGTTGTTGTACTACTAATGTTGTTGTACTACTAATGTTGTACTAAAGTTTTCCTTTATTTGCCTATATTGCAAACATATCCATCCCCATTGCTAGTGGAATAAGTGTGCAAAAGCTTACACTGGGCTGCCGTATCTGTGGAAATGCTGCATGCGTTAGTTTGTCTGGGAAATTCAGTGCTTGGCTGATTTAGACGTAGGAATTGCCTTTGCTAGTTTCTGTTTTTCATTGCATCTTAGAGTGGGACAAAGTTCTGTGCTTGAGAAGCAGGGTACTTTCATGACAAATTGACATCTGAGTCTGGCAGCTGTCAGGTAGGTTTATCTTGTATCTAGGCACCTGATGTCCACCTTAGTCCCATTTTAATCTTCAGAATTTTCTTGCTGGGGAGTCTAACTCTTAAAATTTAAGTTTTGGAAGCATTGAAGCATCTAAGGAGACAGATAGGAATATAACGGATTTTAAGGAATTTCAGTGCTTCAGTTTCTTATTGGTAACATGAGCACAATACTATATTCTATGCTTGCAAGTATGTTTTGAAGGTAAAATTACACCATCAATTACATATGTGAGTTCTCAGATGCTATATTGTATGGATTGTATGGACCATAAAGTTACTTCATCAGGTTTTATAATACAGGCATTAATGCTCCTCCTCTCTCAGTCCAGTCAGTCTTCTGCTTTTCTTCCTCTTGCATGCATTTTGCTTCCAGTTTTGTTGTGATACATTTCTGTTCTTAGAGGATGATGACATGCTGAGGAATAGTGATGGCTGACTGAATGTCATGGAAGAGGATGTATGACTGAATGTCATACATGTTAGTGCAGTATTTTTTTTCCATGACACTTGAACAAAAAGTAACTGTGAAGCCATTCATGAATAAAATTCAGGCACTCTGTATCGTTGTACAGAGTATAAATCAACAAAGGGGCAGCCTCATATTTGACTTTAAAATACAGAGCAGAAGTTCCTTCACGTAGTCAGATGTTGATGCTATGGCTGCCATTCCTAAGCCTCCTTCCTACTCCCCCGCCCTCCCCTAAAGCTGCTGCTAATAAATTACAAACACATTTGCTCTCATTAATCATTCTTTGAAATGGCAGAATAGTCTTTGCTGATTGAAAATAATTATTAGCTTCTCAAAAGGATTAAACAGCCTGTTTAGATTTTCATTTATATCACCATTTTGATGGAGTGATGTGGGGGTATGTACACAGCCTTTGTCTTAAGAGTAATAATAATAATTAATGCTGTGTAACAAAGAGTTTCAGAAGAACTTCAGACAAAGGGAGACAGAAAAGGCAGGCAAGGTGAGCAGTAGAATAAATGTAGGACATAGAATTGAACATAAGTGTGTGTTGGGCAGGAAGGCTCCTACCGTAGCAGAACAGTGATAAACACAAAGGAAAATACAATATTCTCAACATAGTAGTGGAGAGACTTGAAATTTCTGGCTAACATTACAATCTGAGCAGTGTAATTAATCTGGAATTGAAAGAATACCACAGATGTTTAAAATTATTTTTTTTTCTACTGACTCAGTATCCTGCACATTTACAAATTGTAGGTTGTGGATTAATAGCCTCTGAAGTTCATTACCAAATGGGCCTTGCTCCAAGCTTTGAATTTTCACTCAGCAAAGTGTATTTGGATTGAGACAATTTCCTAAAATTAGACCCCAAGTTTCAAAATAGAACATGTCTGCTCTAAAAGTGTTCTGTGGACACAGGGATGGGAGCACATACAAAAGGTATGGAAAATTAAGAAAGAAATGTCATATAACCGTGGGCATGTCTGCACTTTAGAATGAAATGCAATGTCAAGTTACCCAAACAGTATGATTTTTTTAAAGTCTTATATTCTAAACAGTGTTACACTGCTAGTAGGGTATTATATCCAAGCTAATATTAAATCTGATTGGGGAGAACTTCCTAACTAGAGCCACCTTCTATATACTAATTTGATTACACTGTACTGGGCTGATATCTCTGTGTAGTGCAATTCATCTCTCTGTGGAGGTACCGGTTGGGTATGTACCGACTATTTCAGGTTCAGTATGTGATGTAGACATGCCTTATATGAAGATAGCCCTGCTGTAGATAGTCTTTGGGGAATTAGGACTTAGGCATGTAGGGGTAGCGACARAGTGAGGATAATTAGTGATACAGTTTAGCCTTTTTCTTTGGAATCAGAACAAGGTTAGTGCCAGACAACAGAGCACTTAAAATAGTTCATAAAATGAGGATATATTCAAGTCTTAACACTTGTAATTGCGTCTGTCTTTGGCTTTGTAAAGCCTCACAGCATTAGTTCGTGGGTTTTAGCTTTACTGTTTTACAGGCCAAGAACTCAAGAACAGAGGTACTGTAGGTCATATACAGATAGTCTGAATTCCTCTGAAGTCCCCATACCTGATATTTCCTATTTGCTGTCTCTAGGCAACTCTCTGTCTTGTGCCTCATTTAGGTCCTTTAAATCATTCCTGAGAGTTTGTCAGAGTGCCTGGTTCTCTAGACACAGGATTTAGATGTAAATCGAGTACGACCATCTGTGATCAGTTCCACTTCATTTAGCATCAGTGGTAGGCTTGAAGCGAGAACCCAAACATTACATTCATAAATGAAAGCTCAAGAATGGATTGCCTGGGAGGAAAGAATATGGCATTCTAATTTCTACTCAAAGAAATATTTACATATTGTTCCAGCAAGAGGGATAGAGGTGTGATCGATTTGGAAGTTCTAACATATTTAAGAGTTGAATTTAAATCTCTGAAGCAGAATCAGGACTTCCATAGCTGTTAAGTAGAGGAGTGACCAGGAACATCCTTATTATAACCTTATATTTACCTATTTGAGCTCCTGAGAGGGAGAGCTGGATGTGCACATCATTGTGGGCTTTTCTGAGACCAAATCACAGATTGTCAGGACTTAGGTGGTTGTGTGCATCCCTGGTCAACATATTGTTGACCTGTACTCTCTTTTCCTGTGGTTTGCCTTATTAACTTATGTTATTATGTCTGTTTTATTATCATACTCTATTTATTTTTATACTATTTGGGCCCGATACATTATTTTCTCATCAGGAAAGAATATACTTTGAATAAGAAAAATAGGATTTTATTGTATTATTTGTTGATTTTGTCTACTCATTAGAATTCACTTTTGTTTGAGCTGTTAACAATCTGTCACTGTACCTTCAGAATCTCTCTGGATCATTCCTTGATAACTGGGAGACTGTATAATATAGCAAAAAAATCAAAAGAAGATTAAATAAGATATGATAGAAGATTACTCTGTAATTTGTTGTGATTGTTACTTTGCTTTGCCTATTCTAAATATTTTTTACTGTGCTATTTAAATCATTTTACATTGGAAAAAAAGGAAAAGAAAAAGGAAAAGATAATATAAACTTTTATTTCCAGAGAGTTAGTTATATGAGAAAGTAACTGGAACTTTAATAAACAGTTAAAGTTTAATTTATTAATTTATTAAAGTGCATTTAAATAAATGAAATTGAATCTGCATTTTTTGCTGCATTCCCAGCAAAAAAATAAATATATTTTTGGGGTAAAATTGAGGTGTATTTAGGTTGTTTTATTTTGCTTGGTGCTTGGAGAAAATATGAAACTAAATATGTTCATCCAAAGATAACTTAGATTCCTGCTCCTGTTTAGATTTCATCATCTGCTAGAAATCTCCTAGGTGATTAAACTGATACACTGTAAAAGAATGAATCAGTTCTTCAGAGCTCTCTGTGTACAGCGAATAACTTGCTCGGTTAAGTACTTCTGGGATTTTGCTAAATGAAAATCATAGTAATTTTTGTGCATAATATATTTTATCTATGAAAACTGAACAAAAATTTCTATATGACTCTCAAACTAAATTCCTATGGTAATTAATAAAGAAGATTTGAATACATTTCTGGTAGAGTCATCTTCAACCAATTTAATAACTTGATTTTCTTAACAGAGAAAAAACTCTTATCTCTCAAGACTTGTGGTAACATTGGGATACACCATGAAATTGTTAAGAGAATCAGAGAGTCTGTTCTTCTTTGTTGGGAGAAGATGAATTCAGACTGGAAGCTTATCTTTTACTAATTCAAGTGGAACACATTATTAGTAATTATTTAATATTTGTATTTCAGTTCCTGTACGTATTACACTAGATCCCTGAGACTCTTATCAGAAGGATCAAATCTCCCATGTGTATCTATACAGGAAAATGTGATGCACTGCCCCAAAAGCTTACCTTGTTGGACCCTGATAAAGCTTGTCACACACACAAAGTTGGCTCACTGTAACTATTCACGTGTTCACAGATAAGCATGAATATTACTTTTTTCAGACCTGGCAAAGATAGCTAAAAATAGCGTCAGATGTTATATATGTGTATGCGTATATATGCTCTTCTAGCATATGCTCTTCTAGCATATATACACATACTTGCTTTTCTACTGCTAGTTGTATTAAATGTTATTTATCACCAGCAACCCCTTGACCTATTTTTTATAACTGGTACAACAAAGGGGAATTTGAAGAGGAAGCTAAAAAGAGATGCAACAATGATCTTATCAATCTGCTCAGAGACGGCATTTTGTAAGGGGCATTTTGTGGTTGTAACACGGAATGAAAGTGAAATTATATAACACATTTATATGTTATTTATTTACTCAGTAACACTTGGTGTCTAGCTGCAACTCACTCTTGTCCACTTCACTCAATGCAGTTGTGCATAAAAACTATATGGAATTCATTGTAACCCAATCCTTTATTGTATAACTTAGCATTTATGTGCATTCACTGTCTAATTCTAATATAGTCTTTGATTTGTGATTGAAGTGAACAGAAATAATTAGTTCCTCTTTTATATTATAATTGCTTTTTCATTTTGTAAAATTTTCTTTTGAAATTCCATAAAAACATCTTACTATGCTGCACCCAGAAAGTGCCTGCACAATATACACACTTCTGTAGATTGCTATATCAATGTTAAATCTGACTACAGCTGACTGAATAGTGGAAAAAATTGTATGGAATCACTCATTTAAATTCAAAAGCAAGTTTTAATCTGATCATGTCTGCTATCATTCTATACTTGCTGTTTCTGAACACTTAAGCATCTGATTCTAACTGCTGAGAATATCGCAAAAATATTTAAGTATTTAAGAGTAAATATTTGATGAACATAGTTCTAAAGTTCTAATAGACAAAAATATGTTTCTTCATAAGAAGTTTGATTTGGAAGAGAGACTACTGTATCATTTAGTAAATTAACTTGATGATTTTCAATCGGGAAGTTACAAAGAGGCATAGTGTTCTGTGTGAAATGACCAATATTTTCACAAAGCTGTTTCTTACACAATAGCACTTGGCAGATTGAGAAGGAAGATTGCACAGTGTGGAGGAAGGAGTTGATAGCAGCCCAGCAGACAATACTTTTCTTAGTTACTTTGGAGCAGTATGAATAGCTGGCTCTTGCCCTGATGTCCTCCTAAACCAACACTAAAGTTTGGACGGCTAAATAGGAGAAATTTGATACACTGTTAATTAAGAAGTTATCCTGATTCAGGGCACTGGGGAAATGAAGAATGCAGACAGCGAGATGCAAATAGAAGGAGGAGACTTTGCTAGGATCTCCAGTACTCTCCAATACAGAGCTCTGCTTCTCTGGATTACAATCCTCCCTGCACTGGGAAAGGAAGGCTGACAGACTTCTTTGTGTTCCCATGTTTTCAGTGTAGAAGCACTCCAGTAGTACGTGTTCAAGCAAAATATTATGCACATAGCAGAATATACTGAAAGTCAAAGATTACTCGTATGATGTTGATTTATAGCTTCTATTTTCCATGAAAAATATTGTCCCAAATGAGAACTGTGAGAGCTGACAGATGAAGTCAATACAGATCCTGCAGGAAAGTCTTTCAGTAGATGGCATTTCTGTAACTGACAGGTCAAGGAATTTCAGCTTTACTGGAATGGATACTTAGAACTTCTTTCTGCTTAGCAGAAAAGGTGACAAAGTAAATTGCTAAAGAGTCCAAAGACAGCAAAGTGATGATCAAAAAATAGCAACAAGCCGGAGGGAGCATAGATGGACCTTCCAACAAACTTGAATAAAACGGCTTCTAATTAAAGTATCCATTGTCTTATGCAGCAATTATATTGGAAAAATGGAAATAGCAAATGTTGTAGTTATATTTATGAAAATCCTGAACAATAACATGGAGAACTACAGTCTAGTAAAGCTTACTTCAGCTCTTGAAGACTTAACCAATACGGTAATTAAAAATGAAGTTATTAAAAAAAAAGCAGAATTTGATGATACATAGTGAGTGATGTATAGTAGGTGAAAAATTAAGCATAAATTTTACAAAAGCATATTGCACCTCATAAACTCTTTGAATGTGTAATGAATTGATAGATATATAAAAAATGATAATGTGTATTTATGTATATAATTTTTGAATACTTATTAAAGTGACAGCTAAGGAAATTAAAGCACATAAATTTCCATAAAAGGGAGGCTAGGGAAGGTTGAAGTCTAAGATTCAGGTCTTTCCTCTGAATCATAACAGGAGAATTGATCTTAGATTCTCAGTATTCCAAATGACGGTTCAAAATGAATCAAATCTGCTGAGATTTCTAAGATTTCACGGAGTGAATTTTTCTCTCTCTTTGTTCTGTTAGGATTTATAGTTCCTGACAGAACGCCTCTCTCAGCTGAATTGATGCCTAGTCCCCACCCATTTTCCCGTGTCACTGCTGGCTTGCTTAGCACTTTCATATCCAGTCAACTTTGGGAATCTCTTTATCTGTCTATTAATTGCATGTTTGAGTTATAATAGCACTTAAGTATCTTTGATGTTTTGAGCAAAGTAATACTGTGCGAGAGCAAATAACACTCTGTGTAGATAAGACTAAAACAGAAGAGAAAAAGCATGTCATTCTCCTCATGGGAAAAAATTACCTTTGGGGTATCTCAATATTCCACATATGGGCAGAAGTTGCCCTACTTGCTAATAATCTGGAAAATGGAAGAGAAATGAGTTATTAAATTATGCATATACTCCAAAGTCACATAATAAAATTGGAGAAATGATGACAAACTTCAGCAGGGCTTAACAAGGTTGGCAGCAAAGTTGATACAACAGCGCACTGAAATAGATTTTGCCTAAAGTTGTAGTCCTTAAATCTTTTTATGAAAGTACTACTGTCAAACCTTCAGTTTCATAATGGACATCTTCTAAAAGTGTAAGTAATGTGATCATTTAAAATGAGTAAGAAGGTGTGAATGATATATTTTGAGAAATTCAGAATAGAGTTAAGAAGGAAATGACGAGCATACATTTTCTTCTCATCGGACTTTTAAAGAATAAATTAGCATATGCTCCTGTAGATTGTCCACAACTGCTTGTCATGGCTTAGGAGAACTCCATGCTCTACAGAAACCACAAGAATTTAGTTCAGGATCTCTTGGTCTAAAAAAAGCATTACACAGGGAAAGCTATAATTTCAACTCTTTTTATATCTTAATGGTTTTAAAAAACAGAGTATCATTGTTCATATTTCAGCAAAGTGCCTGAATTACTAATACCTGGAACTGAACTAAGCTACTGGTTTGCCCGTTCAATGGCTCATGCAGTTCTCTGTGCCAAAGGTCTACCTAGTAGTTTTCAACCTTTTTTTTTTTTGATTTGTAGTTCCTTGAAAATTTTCTACTTGAGGTACAGATTCCTATGTAATAAATGCAAGTTTTATGATACTAGGTACTAGGTTTGCTTTTTAAAAAACACTGCTTGTAGATTCCTTAGTAGTCCGCAGAGATTCAGGCATCCACCGATGACTGTAGGAAAAAGATTTCTCTATCTCAGTAATTTTTTTAAAGGGACACTTCATTTCACTTGTGAAAACTCTGGTAATTAGGATTAGAATAATTGTACTGAAGCAAATTATGGATTGTATTTTACATTTCATGCTATAACTATTCTTAGCATCCCTATTTTTTATTTTTCAATTTCAACACAGGTCCTTTCTTTTCATTAAAGAGGAAGAAGAAGACATTGTGGAATAATTAGAGCATCGCTGCTCTCTTCATTCTTTCTTAGTATTCCCTTTATTCTCAGATTAAAAAAAATAAACAATTGGGCTTCTGAGACTTTCTAGATGCATGGGCATGGGAAACGGCAGGGAAGTAATATACTTAATGTGATAAAAGGTGAGTTAGCAAAGTTTTATGTGCCCCAGGTACCAGGTATTAATCTCTTGGTAACTACGTTCGCATTTGAACTTTCTGTCTCTATCCAGCAATCTTTGCTTTTTTTCTATTCTAGGAGCAATTTTCCAAATCATTAATTTTCAGCGGCCAGGCTTCAATTAGCTTAATCAGGCATTGATTAGATTTCTCAAGTCCCTGGCATTTATTTCCCACCTTGCCTATATGGTTCCTTGACTCCATTACCTGATTGTTCACTTATTGTGTATAAGGTTGATTCCTCTCCATTAACATTTCCTGATGAGGGGTCTCATTAGCCATCCAGCTAGCCACTTTTATTAGCGATGGTGGCGATTTGTGGTGAAGGCCAGCTTCTACTGCCCTTGCAAGGGGAGATATTTTCTTCTAAGCAGTGCCACTGAATCAGCAATCTACTCTTAGACTGAAGTACTACTTATGAATAATTCTGACCCAAAGGAAAAATGTTCTACTTGGAATACATTTAATAGTTTGTTTAAAAACTTATCATAGAATCATAGAATCATAGAATGCCGAAGGTTGGAAGGGACCTCAGAGGTCATCGAGTCCAACCCCCCCTGCTCACGCAGGGTCACCTAGAGCACGTGGCACAGGGCTGCATCCAAGCGGGTTTTAAAGATCTCCAAAGAAGGAGACTCCACAACCTCTCTGGGCAGCCTGTTCCAGTGCTTTGTCACCCTCACAGTGAAGAAATGCTTCCTTAAGTTCCTGTGGAACTTCCGATGCTTCAGCTTGAAGCCATTTCCTCTAGTCCTATCCCTGCCCACCACTGAAAAGAGGCCGCCCCCCTCCTCCTCACTGCCTCCCTTGAGGTATTTATACACGCTGATCAGGTCCCCCCTCAGCCTCCTCTTCTCCAGGCTGAACAGACCCAGCTCTCTCAGCCTCTGAAATGCGATTGTAGAGAATGAATGAATTAAATGATTTTTTTTTCAAAGCATGCATTATATAAATTTGGGTTTTTTTCCTTCCACCTTTCTTACTGTTAGGCCTGTGGCTTTAAAACACATTTTGATAGCCAACATTGCTAATTTCTGTGGGTATTTTTCATGATTGAATTATCAAGGATGTGTAGACTCAATGCTCCCATAGACTCTCAGCCCTTGAGCTCTGGTCTGTGGACCCTTTCCATATTCCTAGATATCAGTTGCTCGATAGTTACAGCTAACATTCAGATGCCTTGACCAAGGCACGTGATTTGAAGTGAGGATGATATGTAACAAGACAGGTGAAGCAGGAGGCTTCAGCTGAGCAAGAGAGAGTTTTAGATACAGTCAGGGAAATGGGGCTTTTGGCTCAGGTAATTTTTTTCTGGATTAAAGAGCAGTTTGGAGACTGGGGTCTCAAAATTCTGTTCAGAGTGTCACATTTACTGTGGTCAGATCTATTTATTTTGCTTTGTTTTTAAAAACAATGTCTTTCAAAGGCATGGACCTCTCCTTGAAAATCTTCTCTCTTTTTTTTTTTAATGTCAAATGCCTACACTGTTGCTTGGAATAGACTGGTCTGAGTTTCAGTGAGCTAGTGTCGAAACTGATAGCAGTGAAGTTTTGACAGCATTGTGTTTTCATTGTAAAATCTTTTTCTAACTAATATTAAGTACAATAAAATACATTTTGCAATTACAAATATAGAATCCAATGTTTAAACAATTTTACTATAACTTTTTTGAGTTGGAAGAGTTGCAAGCATTTCCCTTTCTTTGTAATCAAACTGAATTAGTTTAATTTTAGTTTTGTTGACTCAACATTTTTGAGGAAAAAAAAATGTTTTGCCAGGAAGCTCCTGCCCTACTGTAATTACCAAACACTTACATAATTAAATACATAATTTGTTATACAATATTGGGTCTTCTTCCAGTCCTGAATATGTACATGCCTTCTAATTTAAATGATAAAGATGACCAATCTCAAAGTTCAATATATTCATCCATTTATTTCATATTGTTCTTGGAAACATTTTCAGTATCATTTTCAGGATTTTACTCAAGAATGACATCAGAAAAAAATATTTTGTAAAAAACACTGTTTATGGTCCCTTTCTTCATAACAGCTAAGTGAAACAGTGATTACATTCAGCTCAAGTCCTTTCTGCTGTTCATTTCCTCTTTTTATGCTCTATGTTTTAAAGATTCATTGTGACTTGTTGGATTTTCAAAGAAGATCTCCTTTCCCATTCAGTTCTTTGACTATATTCCATAACATTATTATGCCTCCTAAAACTGTAGTCAGTGTATATTTTCCTCAGAAATAGATATTTATAAATAGAATTTTTTCTCTCAAAATTCTGCTAAAATGGTCCTTAAGTGTATTGAAAGTACTGTTCACATATATGAGAAAGATTTTTTTTTTCTTAATCCATTCAACCCTGTTTTGAAATAAAACAGCCCCATGAAACAGTCTCATCTTCCCCTTCTTTTTGAGTCAGAGGTCGCCTTCAGCAAAAGATTGTTCCTGTGTCTACAGCTGTACTTCTGTAGAAACCATGGTCTCCTGTGATGCCTTTTGAAAATATCTGACAGTTCATCTTTGCAATTAGTAATTTTCAATTTTCAATTACTAATTTTCAATTACTTTCAATTTTCAATTTTCAATTTTCAATTACTAATGGCATGGAGCATTCGCATAAAAATATCTCTGAAGTCACAGCCAGTGTCATCATTTCTTATATTTTGATCATTCCAAGTCAGTGAAGATCTGGGCTTATGGGGACTCTTTTGGGGAACACTGCAAGTTTGGACCTCCATCTTTTCTGACTAGTGAAAACCAGTGTGGATTTACCTCAGTAGTTAGGAAATTATTAAGTTCGTATGAATAACTGCTAAGATATTTAGTTAACTTCAAGGTAATGCTGTGGGACTCTTACTCCAGAATCGATGGCACAACTCTGACAATCTCAGCAGCAGTCCAACCGAGCCTTTCTTTCAGTTTTGCAGCTAGATAGATTTGCAGCTCATTGACTACGGGTAAGGAACGCTATTCAACGGCGATTCTTTCAGAAAAAAAGGTTATCTGGTTCACCCAGCTAAACAACCATACACGTAGCAGACATGAAAATGGTTGCCTTGAAGTTGTTCTTCCTTCTGGCACAGTCCCAAAGGTCAGTGTTGGTAATTATACTCCTAGCACTCTTTTCATGGGAGTATTTAAAGAATTTATTTAAAAATCCCTCAAATTTAACATATGCATAAAATAAGTTGCTAGGTCTGGGAAGGAACTCTCCTCTGCAGAGAGTGGTTTTTAGACCTACTCTACTTTTGGCTACTTACAAAGCTGCAGAAGCAAAGTTTCCCTATTCTTTTCCTGCTGATAAGACAAATATATCTATCTATTTTAGATTCTCACCTTACAGCACTTAGCCATTTCTGAAGACCTCAAGAACGAGGCTAGTAAAGCTGCTTGAGGTATTCAACTGTGATTCTTAGAAAATTCCTGTGACATCCTCTTGCTGACAGCTCAAAGTTTTTGAAGTAGTTGTTATTATTTTAGGGTCAACCAATAAAAGGGACAAGATCCCAAGAAAATTCTCATCCATGTCTGTTTCCTTTTTTCATCAATACCTTTTTCCACTTGCATTTGCTGAGATACAGAGATTATCTACCTAAATTTAGATGCAGAATTTGTCAATGATCAGTGCTTAGTTCTTGATTCTGCAGCCAAGGGAGAAAGATGGGCAAAACTCAGGCTTACATGGGCCAAACTGCATATGGAAGCAAATAATCACCTAATTGAAGAGCTTGTGAAAATAAGCTTAGATAAAGTGAAGAAACATAGAGGGAAGAAACTGGACCTAAAGATCTTCGTTGTAATGGAAATAGGTAGATGAACTGGGTAAACTACTGTTGTGCTTCTCTACTTCTGGAAAAAAAAAAAGGCTTAGTATAGGGAGAAATGTGGTGATGGGAAAAACGAGGTGAAACGTACTCTCCTAAAAGCTGCATGTTGAATAAATGGCCTGGGAAATATTTATGACTATTAAGTAAAACTCCTTCAGCTAGAATGGCCTAGTTGCAAAATGGAAGGCTCTATCTAATTCCAAAGTGTTGAAACAGACAGGTCTGACTGCAGAATTTAATTCTTTAATCTCCTTTTCTTTTTTTAAAAAAGACATCAAGTAAGAACAAAGACAAGACTTGGTCATAGTCCACTACCTCTTTATCCCTAAACACTTTGAAGTAGCTTGAAAACAAAATTTACGGCTGAAATTCAGCTCTGTGTAAAGTAAGAGCTTTGCAGTGTTTGCCCTTCATATAAAATGGTTTGCATTTTGTCTTTTTGAAAAACAATAAATTTCAGGATGACTATAAGCATTAATGCTGTATACAAGAAGTTATTGCATACTTTATTAACTGCTTCGACTTATGTGATAATTAGAAATAAGATGTGTTTACTTGCTAAAAATGAAGATATGGTACATTTTGTACTGGAGCTAAATGGAAAGAATAATACATTGTATTTTGGTGATGCAGAGGAGAAATATTTATTACAGTGAAAATATATTATGTCATGGCGGAATGTTTTTGCAATGTGAATTTGGGACAAAAACATTACTAATGATTGAAGTATAGTAGGTCATCTCATGTTGGTATCAATACTATCATTATATTTTATGCATTAAATGTACTTTATGCAGTATCTTTTTTACTTGTGATGCATGTAATTTGCCAACAGAAGAAGATTTTCAAAGCAGTTAGTTTAACAACTGTATTGGAAAAAAATCTTGCTTCTTCCTCCTTGCAGTGGTTTCCACCTGTGCATCTACTCAGAGCCTCAAAGGAAGCCATAAAAAGATCCCTGAAAATAAAATAAAGTATTGAGAGATTGAAATTTGATATTTCAGGGAGGTTTAAGAGCTAGATGGAAGCACAAGGACTTACTGGGAAACTCAGAGTTTCTCCTTTCAACAGCATTTCTACTTTACAAGGCTGGAAAATTACAGGTTTTTAAGTTATGATTTTTATTAATATAAAACCTCTCTGGGATAGAGTTTGTCCATCTTGGTCCTAAGGGGTAAATTGAAGCGGAAGAAAAATAAAGATTTCTGGAACTTCTTATAACTCTGAAATGTTAGACTAAGTCCCAGAGAGCTAGATTAATGTGAGGGGTCAACAATGCTTAATAAAGTTATTTTTTCATATGCTTAATTACTCACATGATTCCCACTGAATGTGCAATTTTGCAATATCACTCCGGAATGACAGGTAAATTTATTGGATGGTGAGCATGGGAATTTCTGCAGATGAAAGAAACATTTTTCCTCGTAGATTTATTTAAAAAGAAAATAGTTTGTCCACATGCAAATGCATCCAAAGGAAAAAGGTTGGAGAATGAATTAAAGGTCGGTAAATACAATAGGTGAATCACATAAATGTGTATGTGTACTCAGAACTGATTGAATGTTCATTGTTCTCTTGAATGTTAACCGAATCTGGATTTTTGTCTTTTAAATGTTGACTCAGGGAAACCAAACCTCTTTATACTGTGGAGACATGCTTTTTACATACTATTTTACTTATATCTGTGGGTTCTTTGGGTGTTAGGAAAGAGTTTGCGTGACAGAAGGACCTTTTCCCTGGAATAGTTCCCTGACTGAGGTGCCAGCATGGATGTGCAGGAGGCACCGGGGTTAAGTGCCCCTACACTCGGACTCAGCTTAGGATGTGAGTCTGCCTTCCATGTCCAGGGTAGTGCCTTTCCCCAGACTACTGACACTGCAGAAGGAGGAAGCAAGTGCTCAGTATGAACTGTATAAAACCAGCCATTCTTACCAGTCATTTTTTTTTTCCTTTTTTTTTTTTTGGTGGTCCTTTTTTTTGGTCCTGTTACATAAATCTCCATGTATCCTTCAAGTATCCTTCTTCTTTCTTTTGATCCCTCCTTTGTTTTCCTCTCTTCTGGCTCTAGCCATAGCACCTCCACACCTAAGATGGCCTCCTGTTCTAATATCCTCAACTTCTCTACGATTCCTCATTCAAACCTCTGTGTATTGTACAGATGGGCTTTGAGTTTTGTAGCTGAGTCTTATCACCTCAATTATTCTTTCAGAACTGTTCTTTTAAGAAACACATAAGGCTTCAAAAGACTATAAGCCAAAGTTCATAGGAAGATCCAGTAAGGGCTAGGCAAAAGTCTACCTAATTCTATTTTGGTAAAACAGGGGGAAAAAACAGATTTTGTATTTATTTTATACTATTTAGTATAATAAAAAGAGTCATTTAGCAGCTCCTGCTTCTTGCCGCTCTCTGGAAGGCTGCAAAAGGCAGGGAGTGCTGGGGGGAGCACCCCTTGTTTTGCATCCCCAGTTCCCCAGGCCTCTCCTCCTCCCACATGCGTGCATGCACGCAAACAACGGCCTATCTGCAACCCCCTTAACATTGCAAGGAACTGGGGTGTTTTGTTTAACTGTATAATTGCTCTCTGGGTGGTTTTTTTTAATTTTTTTTTCTCCTGTCTCAATTTGTTTTCTTAATAACTAATACCAGTACATTTAAATAGTCCATTTTCCCCTCTTCTCTTTTCTCCTCCTTCTTTTCTCTTTTCTTCTTTTCTTTTCTTTCTTTTCTTTCTTTCTTCTTTTCTTTTCTTTTCTTTTCTTTTCTTTTCTTTTCTTTTCTTTTCTTTTCTTTTCTTTTCTTTTCTTTTCTTTTCTTTTCTTTTCTTTTCTTNTTTCTTTTCTTTTCTTTTCTTTTCTTTTCTTTTCTTTTCTTTTCTTTTCTTTTCTTTTCTTTTCTTTTCTTTTCTTTTCTTTTCTTTTCTTTTCTCCTTTTTTCCTTTTTTACAGGCATATGAGATGTAACAATATACGCAGCTAAAAACATTAATCATATTAAAAGTAATTAAAAACTGAAAAGTTTCTGCGCATTCCAACACCGAGGGTGGAGGGGGATGGGAAGGCCTTTGGTCTGAGCATTCTTGTTTCCTGAGTGCAAGCAAATGCCTGACACATGGACTTAGCTGAATTCCAAAATGTAGCAAAACAGTGCCTGCATATTTGGCAGGAGTCACAACCAGCTCAGGTCAGTGTCTGCTTCAGCGAAAGACCAAGCTGCGCACAGAGCAGAGGGCTAGGAGAATAATTCAGAACGCGGGAGGAACAGCGTGTGACATTTTGTAACTGCGGCCTTGTGCTGCGCCAGGAGCACCCCTGTGCAGCCTCCCTGCAAACACTTCCTCCTGTGCGACTGTGCGCGAGCAAAGCTGCTTTTTCATGGGGGGAGGCAGAGGGAGGGGTGAGTGGGAGGTCAGGTCTTTCAAGCTGTTAGGATATGGATGAGCTGTGCCGTGCAACTGGGGAATAAATGTTTTAAAGAGACACCAGTGATCCCAAAATACTGGGTGCATGGGAGGACAGTGAGGACCCCCGTGCCCACCCAGTCCCCCTTTGCTGCTTAACCCGAGCAGGATTCTGCAACGCTGTTCCCCACAGGACAGCCCTGCTGGCCCCAGCGCCCAGGCTGAGCCCTAATGCATTTAGGAGAAAGGATAGGGAAAGCAGGAGGAGGATGTGGTAATTTCAAATAGCCTCCTGGCCATTGTCTTTTTGCTGCTTTCTTGACTCTCTGTGGGCTCTACTGCTTTTGTTGTTGAGGAACTTGGTATTTCTTGGGAGATGGGTCTGTATCACTTGTTATTGTAACACTTATTGGTGATAAAGTTCAGGCTCAAAATTAAGCAGCTGCAATGTTGCAGCACAAATTAGTTTAATGTAAGCAGTTAGGAGCAGCTGTTTGGCTCGGGACTCCAGTTCAGCAGTGGGGGAAGGGCCCTGCGATGCTGACAGTGTTTTTTTCTCTACATAAACATTTTCGGCTGTTGCAGCTTTTGTGCCGATCATGTGACAGTGTCCCTAGGCAGATAATTTATTTCTGTAGCTTTCATGAGCAATCATTAACCTTCAGACACTGAGCTTGCTTTCTGCTTTGTGGCATTTGTTATTTTTTTTTGGTATCCTAACTAGTTTGATTCACATAGTGTCAGGAGAAAATTACAACCAATTTATAATAGACTGTAATGCATAATACTTATGTTTCTATTAAAACAGACCTTGCTTACAAGACCATTCTTACGGCTTAGCTTATGTTCATGGATCAGAATAATTATTTTCAGTGATGTAAGTGCAGCTGTCATCATGATACTCCCATAGTGTCTTATTCTGAATGCAAAGCCCTTCAGCTTCAGAGTCTTGATTTGGGACCACCCTTTTGAATTCTCTCTTTGCCAGAGACACTGCAGAGTTTATTGAGATGCAACAGGCTAGGGAGAATGGGCATAATAGCATTTATTTTGGTGATTGCTATTCTCCCACACTGGTGACAGCTGAACAGGTATTGACCACCTCCTAACACGTGTCCAGAAGAGAGGTGAGGCATCACTCTTTATAGCTTGGGCCCATGGTGATTCAGTCTAGGGTTTCAAAAGCAAATTTACCAGCTAGGGTTGAATGACAAAACAATTGTGCATTACAGAAAGACTTACTTTTTTATTCCCATTCATTTTGCTACAGCAAAGGAAAGAATAAATTTAGTGACTTTGTCAAGGTCACTGAAGAAATAAGTGTCAGGAGAGGAATTTCCCCTTCCATGTTCCTTTTCCCCAAGTCCCGTGGTTTTGCCTAGAGAAGATGACAAAAGGGAAAAAATACGTACTCTTGGGCAAAAGAACTGAAAAGTAAGCAATACAAAGGAAAAAATATATAAAAAGAACTCAAAACCAGGATGAGTGCTGACTTACAGTGAATATCATTTTACTTCAGATGTGAATGTGATTTTTGTATTTGTTCACTGTCTCCTTGAACGAGGATCTTAGTTCCCTTTTCTAACTAGTCATTCACTAGCACCACAAAGCTCACATTTTTTTTTATCAGAGAGCAAGCTATTACTTTTGTATGTGCTTGTGAATAGGTGCACTCTAGCTATACATATTCCTTAGTTTATTTTTTTTATAGCTTTGTATAACTTGTGTCACAGTAGAATGAGACATTTATGATAGAAGCATTACCAATATGGAGTTAAAAACCTTACAATGGACCATCCAGATAAAGGGTGGAGGGGAACTGACATGGAAAAGAGATTTTTCCAGTGTTCCAAGGAGGAAAAGGGACTATATCATAGTGTGAACCTGCCCATTTAGGACTCAGATGATATTTTGACTACCTTTTGATTACTCATTAATTTATGAAAAAAGCATGTAACCAGAGGATGGCCAGCTATAGCAAGCCATCAAAACACACACCTGGTATATGTGACAGTGGTAGATGCTCTATCATCTTGTAAAATGTTAAGATAGGTGGGCAGATTTTGCTCTCAATGTCAGGAAGAGTATTTCGTTTCTCATTAGTTAAAGATAGTACTTTTGTGATATATAAAAGTGATATTTTAGTGATGGTAGCTTTCTGTATGGAAAGATGAATGAATTAGTTGCTCTCTGTTTGAAACCCCCATCATTCAAACTGCTTAAGGAAAATGAAAAAGAAAGCAGAATATATGGTAAATGTGGACTGGAATCAGGAATAAAAAAGCAGGAAATGTCCCCAGTGAAGGGCAAATGATGCTAAGGAGGGCCTGGTGTTGTGTTACAAAGTGGCTAACATTTTTGGATGCATCAAAGTGATTTAGGAGCTATCATCCCATTGACTTTTGGCTAGAGTTAGGATTTAACTGCCTGAATCAATTGTGGAGATGGGAATTAAATTTCAGAGTCACTTTAAGGTGCTTTTGAATTTTTTACCCCTAATCCCAGGGTGATTAATTTGTAACAAGGTGATTCATTTGTATCTTTCTTGTCTTTAGTAGAATGACACATTTGCAAAGCACTCTAAAAGCACAGGTAATAGTCAGAGTGCTACCTCAGCTACTTTAAAAGACAATTGATTAATTTGAATTCATGCTATTCTCCTCATGCTTAAAGGGCTCTGAAAGCAGTAATGATCCTTTGGAGCTGCTTGACTTGAGCTGCCACTTCCATGCCCTGTCTTCATTATTATTATTTTACTTTCTGGAAAAAAACAAACAAACAAACAAACAACCCCCCCATCTTTCCTCATTGCTGGCAGCAATGCAGCCCCTCCACTGACTGAAAAAGAAAAAGGAAATCTAGTGCAGACATTTTGTTTTACAGAATGGCTGAGTAGCTTTAGACAAAACAGTGTCCAGGAACCTGCTGTGATCTCGTTTCTGCCAGTTTGCCCTGGGAACTACAGGTACTTTCATTGAAGCTGCCCCACTGACAACAATGCCAGGAGGATACAGACACAGTTAAGAAGGTAATGCATTCCTTCAGTAAATCCAAGCCACCTAACCTGCTAGTTCATCAGATCACTTTTATATTTCACCAAGTTTTGTTAGAATCTTTGTAAGAACACACTGTACTCTTTTATGAACTTATTTTTAAAATTATTATTAGCTTAAAATTAACCTACCAAAAAGCTGGAACTGTAGTGGTAATTGTGTAGATGTAGTCCATACATACTATAAATCTCTATCTACTACTGGCTTATGTGAATAATTGTTTTTGCAAAAGCCAGTTTCCATTGATCCCATGAACTGCTAGGTTTTAGGGTGTAATTCACAATTTCTCTGGAGTAAAAGGAAGATGGTCAATCTTCTCTGTGCCTTTTTGAAACCAYTGGTGTTTAACAAAAACAGCACACTTTTAGAAACTGAGCTGAATATTCAATCTGATTCTACTTTCAGATTCAAAGATCTGATGATCTTTGAATCTTTGATGATCCCCAAATTCTACTTCTATATTGACTGAGCTGTGACCAAATAGAATTCTCTAATTTAGAAGCCAATGTCTGGTATTAGTTTGCTGGTTGGATTAAGGAGGTCTGGATTTTTGTGAATGTCTTTAAGGAAAGAAGTAGAGAGAGTGAATGCAATGCAGGTTTGATTTATGGACTAATATCTCCAACCTTTGACTGTGGAAATAATTTTGCAGAATGATTTGTTTCATGCAGTTTCAAAATGGTATCACTGAGAACTACAAAGTCACTTAAGTTTTCTGTACTGCAGGCTGAAAAGATTTCTGGTCCCAGAGAGCCCTAATGAGCCTTTCAATGTTTCAGCAATCTCCATGACTTTACATCTTTTGAAGTTCCCAAGAGCTCTTAAGGAAGACTAGACACCTAAGAGGAGAAAGGAGAAATATCCCTCTAAGAAAATCCTCTAAAGCTCCCTGCTATCATTCACAAAAGCATAAGAGAGAACTTCATCTCAGCCTGGACTGTAGCATCTGGGCTTTTATTTCCTGGGTTCATTGCCTGGGAAAAAAAAAAAAAAATGCTGCAAATCATCAGTCCTTGAGGAATGAAGTGCCTTGTATTGATAGCAACCCCTCCAGGCACTTCTGGCTCACATAGCTGTGTAGGACATTGAGTACTAAGTTAATGAGTGACAGAGCTTTCCTGCTTGGGAACCCAAAACTGTAGAAAGTATTCCCAGAAGAACTAAGGCTACCGTAAATTTTGCCACTATCAGTTCTTTGAACTTGCCCTTTTTAAAAGTGGACTGATACAACATGAGTGTGTAATATTTAGAAGTATTCTAAGGCAGATCGCGAGCTGCTTGCACTGCTCTCAGGAGAGAATGATGAAACAGATTGCTTCATGCACTAATGGACAGGGCTCTGAAGGGGTGATGAACACAAATAAGAATGTGTATAGAGCACAATAAACCTGGCCTTTGAGGGGCCTGAACTAGTGAATATCCCTCCCTTGTATTTTTAACCGCTTCAAGGAAARAAAGCAACAACCAACACCCCCAAAAGGTAGTAACACCAAACAAAACAACCCCCTAACCAAAAGGAGGAGGCAGAGGAAATGAAACCACAAGAACATTTTTCATGTTAACTCATTTCAAGACTTCAGCATATGCACATAAAGTCTAGGAAGTTCACAGGTGGAATGTACATTCTYCAAAATGCAGTTGGGCTTTCCTGTTCAGCGTACCACACATATGCTCTAATGTAGTTTTAAGCACTGGTTTAAACAGTTTGATTTTTTACCACATCTACTCTCTCTCTCTCTCTCATTTTTTCCCCCCACTGTTTCCCAGCCAACTAGCTCCTGAGGCTTCACATTGGAATAGTGTCTCATTCCAGGATGTGTATGACATATAAAGAAATTTGAGCATATGAAATTTATTTTCAGAAGAGAAAGGGATAGTTTGAGGGAACAAGTTTTTAGTTTGCAAATCAGAAAGTATTTTATTTAACTGAACTGCAAAACATAATAGAAGGGAGGAGTTGGCCAGAAACAGGAAGCAAGGATCTTTATATTTTTAACACAGTTTTTCCTCCAGAAAATCAACAACACAGGAAAAACAGTGGCCTAGTAACCAGAAACACTAAGACACATTTGTAAAAGAACTCAGTTTCTTTCTAACCAGAAGTTTAGTAGTTTGGCTAGAGGTGTGAACATTTTGGTCAATTGTTTTTTTTCCCATCTTGAAAAAAGTTGTCAGCTTGTAACCAGAAGATATGCTGAGATCAATGTCCTTTTATGGCAAATGTTCTTCAACTAAAGATGTTGCTTCAACTATTTAAAAGAATAAATAAATCAGACAACTAGCTGTATACATGTTTATAATTTAACTCAATATTAATATTAAATATTTTAAAATTATTTTTTATGCCAAATTATTTTCACTTTCTCCCAGGTTAATATTGTTTCTGGGACTTGTGTTTTACTTTGTGGGTTTTCTCTCTGATTTCTAGACAAACAAACAAACAAAAAAAAAAGAACAAGATTTTCAAAATTTTCAACCTTTTACTGTTATCTCTAGAGGTTTATTTCACATTATCTAAAAGAATTAATTGACTATTTTTGCAACTGACTTCTGCATGAGAGAGTGAAATAACCCAAATRTGGCAGAACAGAGAGAGAGTCCCAGAACATCCAAATTAGAGAAAATTTCATGGGGAGATATAAATAGAATATAACTGAGACTTAAGTGGTACATACCCAGTTGTGACCTCTGCATGGAGGATATTTTCACCCTTAGCTAACTATTTGAGCAAAGATATGTATGGTATTGATGCTGTAGTAAGTAAAAGACATTCCTTCCCTTTAAATMTGAACTACTATGTGATCTCACATCCCAAATGTGAGATTAATTTTCTCAGAAGGAGAGAATCTGGTGTCTGCAAGTTGCTTTCTAAGAGATTGAATGGATTTGAGATGCAGGCAGCCATATATTTACTGAAAATAAATAGTACTTGAAACAAAATGATTCTTAGATCTCTTGATCAGAACTTAAATAGCAATTCTCTTTGTTTTGTGTGCCCAATATGTAGTGAAGATGGGACCTACTGCAGCTAATGACTACCCTGAGCTTACATCTGTTTTCCTCACTGAGGCCCAGACTTGGCCCAGGATATGCCCTGGCAAGAAAATACTTGCCAACTTAGGAGATAAAATGATGGAATTTGGTATAATATAGGAAATATGAAACAGTCCAAACAAATATAACTAGTAGTGAGGGGATGAAATTGAACAAAGAAAAATCTGTGCTGGCCATGAGGAAAAATTTCCTTGCAGTGAGGTTTGTTAGTGTGCAGAACAGTCTCCCAAGGGAGCTAGTGGAACCCTTGTTGTTTCAGTTATATAGAAATGAACAAAACAGTCATATCATTGTAGGGAGAAATGCTAAATTAACAAGAGGACAGAAAAAATGACTTAATGTTTTTTTTTTTTTTTTTTTTCCACCTCTAGTGTTCATGACTGTATTACTTTAAGGCAAAACCAGGTCTGGCAATAAAATTGTGGATTTCCAGTTTTCACAGCCATTTTGCAACACTTTTATTCCATAAAATAACATCAGTACTTTCCCACTCTTCATTTTTCCCTATAAACTTCCGTGCCTGACTTTGCCTTCGGAGAGGGCTGTTTTCTAACTCTCTGACTGCAAAGGGCTGTCAGGTGGCATAACTTACCTAAAATAATAATACTTGTAAGATAAATATTTGGACCTTGTATCCACTGATTTTCATCAAAAACTTTTCAGACAGTCCTAAGGACCAGGGCAACAGTACTGGAGAAAATATTACTCTTTCTATCTCTCTGCACTTACAGAGAGTGATCCTATGAAATAAGGAGCTATTAATAAATAAATATTTATTTATATATTTATGTATATTTATATGTGTGTGTGTATATATATGTGCGTGTGTGTGTATATACATATATACAGTGAAGTCCAAGGTTCCTGTTGGCTTCCCTAGTTATAACATGGAAAGAGAGAATGAGATGTGACTCAGTTTTGTGATTAGTATTTAAGATTCTTTATGCACTTACAGCACTCTTTTCCCTCTCCTTTCTCCTCTCCTCTCCTCTCCTCTCCTCTCCTCTCCTCTCCTCTCCTCTCCTCTCCTCTCCTCTCCTCTCCATTCACTTGGAGGCTTTTTGCACTAATGCAAGGTCTGGGACAGTATGAATCTGTATTATTTTGCTGCCTCGGATCCTTCCTGCCCACACTGTGCTGCCTCTTAGCTCACAGCTATGTGCACATTCCCTCTGGAAGCAGTGTGAGGCTGCATTGCTCTGGTGCTTGCCACGCACATCTGCCTCGACCCTGCTCTTCCAAGAAATCTCTCCATGGAAGTGGAGGGTGAGCTGGCCCTGGCTACTGATAACATAGSAAAAATAACAGATAGGAAATAGTGTAAGAAGGGCAGCAATGGCATGTGGCCTTTTATGGGCCTGATTCTCTCCATTTTTTTTTTTTTAATTAGAATAGCATGAATTTTAATGCTTAATAGTGATGTAAAACTGAAATAATGTTATGATGAGTCAGGTCCTGCTTCTTTGAAGTGCTTCGCAAATATTTACCAGTTACTCTTCCCAGTACCTGCAAGCTATGCAACCCTGTTGCTGCTTTACCAGAGACAAATTGGTTCAAGTCGAATGCAGGAAGTGCGGGTTGTTTTGTTGCAATAATACAAGAACATTAGGCAGATTGTAATGAAGCCAGCACTACAAAAACAGTCCCAGATAAGCTTGTGAGTATTATGACCAAGATGACTAGAGTATAAAATGGAGAGAGACACGGTGCTAATTTATTTATTAGTGATTTACTGAGATGAATGTTCATCCCAAGAGTTAATCCAGGAATATCCAAACCACTGTAATTATCCTTGCACAAAGGCTCTCTATTATTTCCCTGCTAAATAGCGAAGCCTTTTCATTACCTGGCACTGACATAACTTTAGCTGGAGAGGTAGGTAGACAGCGAACAAGCTTCCTGTGTCTGTGGGGGATGGGATATTATGGGATGAACATCCCCTTCTTCTTGCAGAATACAAATGGGAGGGCCAGAGTTTTCTCTGAATAAAAATAAGTATGATTGTGAACATGCCAAATTTCCCATACCTCAAGCAGCTGAAATCTTATGACTGATATAAAAAGCAAAAATGAACAAAATTCCATCACACACAGAAGTGAAAATGTAGAAGCACTGGCCGCAAGAATGTAACTGTATTAAAATTGGGAAAGAATCCAAAATCTGCAGCAGCGCTCTAATCTGCAGCACAAGAGCAAAGATTTTCATTATGCTTTGAATTCCACATACGGCTTTGCTTTGGAGCTCTTATGCAATTGGTGATGCAGTAAAACCATTGTATTCATAATGATTTCAAAGATGTGGATGCTCCCAGGGTTTGACCTATTTTACCACTCATGCATTATACACTGGGTAAAGCTACTCTCAGAAGGCAGAGTCATTAGTACTTCAAATGTATCAGTCTACTGCTATCCCTTTTCTCTGCAAGGCTGATTGTTTTTTACAATTCTAAATGAATTATTTTCATCTAGTAATTCACATCTGTATGTACATCAATGGAAACTGCTCATGAACATTTCATGGCAGATTTTAGCCCATAGAGATAATGCAAGGGGTTACAACTGTTATTAGCCTGTAACAAACAGCTCTTACTTTTTTATTCCTTTTTTGTTGTTGTTGTTGTTGTTGTTGTTTTTTAAACCAAAATCTAAATGTTTCCTTGCATTTCTGCTATTTTTTTGCTTTGGAGATGTAAAAAATACCTGGGGTCATTACTTTCAGATAGCAATGCAACATTTTTTTTTTTTTGAAGCCCCGATTCAACCAAATTTCTGATCACATGCTTGCTTTAGCCTTCTCCAGTTAAGCATGCATTTGAGACCAAGTAACAGCTACAGAACTCAATCTTTGCTCTGCTACAGTAAGATGCAAATGTCTCCTGGAAAAAAAAGTGTAATGCTACAGAGTTGGTGTACAAGCCAGCCTGGGAGTTTTGTGCACTGAGGTCACCACTGCAAGGGCAAATCTTTCTGCTTCTTTTTGAAAAACGATGAATTGTGTTAAGCCATTTAAATAATTAGTAACCAATCTCTAAATATTGTAGTTAAGAGCTTATTTTCTTTAGATTCCCAGAAAATTGTACTGCCAGTAAATTTGATCTGCAAGAACAAGCACTGTATTGCTGGGATGTTGATGGCACGGTGCTACAGAGGAAACACACCCACTGATCACTTCATTGCTCAAGTGAGGCAATGTGCAAGCAGCAGAAATGCAAGATTCTTCTACAGGATGGATTCAGGAGATTAATTCAGGGCAGGATTGAGGGTTTCATGGCTTCCTGATTCTAGTTTTACAACTTGACTCTGGGTTTAGGTTGGACAGTTTCTCTCTGGCTCACTGTGCTTTGGGGCCAAAGTATGGTTTCTAATCACAAGTTAAATGAAACCTTTGCTGTTTCTCTGACCTGCCACAAATAGGATGAAAGGGAAAACAGAGGCAAGAGTCAATCAGCCAGTGATTACATTAAAGAGAATGATTCTCTATGGAAAGCATGAAAGAAAAAACAGACTGGGTGCTGGGACTAAAGAAATGAAAACAAGACTAGTGGAGTTTTGAGGTCTTTTACTTTATTTTGATCCTTTCATAGTGTATTTTAAATTCATAAATAATGGGATAAAAAAGACCCCAACAAAACTCAGCTAAATGGTCTTAAGCTCTCAAGCCCCAATCAAAAAATAAACTCTGTAAATACTCTTGAAAGGAATTAGTAATGCACAGTTATACTATTCCATGTTTAAAAATAAAGCTGTTGAATAAGTGAACAATACCTTGGCTGAAAAGTATTTCAGCTGAAGAGTGAAATCCCTGCAGAGAGTGATCTGTGAGATTCTGCGGGAAATCTGCATTACAATACACCATTTCCATTTCCAGGGAGGGACTCACAGAAGGACACATGGAGGAGAAAAAAGGAATGAAAAAGCCCCAGTCCTTTATGCCTAGGTTGTAGGGGGCCTTGGCCCATCATTCTCATGCTAAACAGTTACTTTTTCTACAGGTACTGAATGAAATGGGAATATTTTTGAAGGAATGGGGAATGTGGAAATAGGCTAACAGATCTGGCTCCTAGGATAAAGTGACTCTATAGCTTGCCTAGATAAGACAGATATGAGTTTACCTCTATGCCTTGCTGCAATACAAACCAGGAATGTGTCCAAATATTGTAAGCCCAATGCTCCTGTGAGGCTCTTTGCCTGGAGCTCCTCCATTCCAGCTATTCCATGTTGTGTAACTAATGAAATGCCATTACAGCCAAACAAAAAATTCCAGCTAGAATATTAGCCCACTGGTCATCCTGCCCTGCTAGGATGTGAGAGGCCTGGGTCTGAAAGCTAGTCCAGTAACTATTTGGTGTTGATGCTCTCCAAAGTAGGGGATATATTGAGATTAGCCTTCTCCTAGGACTGAGTCTTCTGCCTGCAGTTTGGGAGATAGGTCAATGGCCATCCAGGGACTTGGATGCACAAGTATGATGTCCTGGCTGACTGCCCCCATCTGAAGGCTGGTATTCAACGGACTGTTTTCATTTTTGTGTGGAAAAACTTACACAGGGTTTGTTTCCTTTTGCTGCAGAGTGGGAAAATTTGTGAAATCTCAGTTAAGTTTGTAGGATGGGAAAAGGAGAAAGGCAGCAAGTGGAAGAAAAACGAATAAAATTCCTGGCTTCTATTCCCTGGATTATTAAGCAAGCTAGAGCAGAGTGCGACTAGGTCACTGGCATTAGCATGTTCATGTGGTTACATCAGTGAAGAATAACATTRAAAATATAGAGCTGTCTGTGCCTCTCTAGAGAAAGGCATAGAGAAAATGTGAAGGCAGATGGAAAGAATGAGCCCCTCAGCTGCAAGGGGTTGATATCCTGTCGTAGCAGCTGAAGRCTGTCCAAATAGGTGCTATGTTTCTGCTTCCTCAATGTATCATTACAGGGTGTCTTCTGCCTGCCTATATATTTAAAGGAAGAAAATCACAAAGCAATCAGTCTCTGCTTATTTTTGCTAATCAGAGGTAATCCCCAAAAAGACACAAAAGTTGCTCATAACCTTCACACATTGAAAGCACTAAGGGTCAGTCACAAGCATTTCCTACATTTTCAGTTAGAGTGACTTTCTTTTGCTTAACCTTCATTGTGTCTTTTTAAAACTCCTCCAGTACGGTCTAATTAGGAACATAGTTACTTGAAATTTCTGCATTCACACAAATGCAAATACTTAATGTATGCATTTATTTATAACTATGTTGCATATTTTTATGCTTTATTCTTATATGAGTATGTCTATGATGTTATGTATTTGTAAAAGTGGATGTATGAAGGCAAGTATTTCAAATATGTATGTATTTGAGGGAACAGATTCAAAGGCTTACCTTACATGGTATAAAATATATGATTATATAAATCACAGAAAGAATTTTGTTTTCAAATGAAAATACACTCCAGAAACTATGTTCCAATTATTGCACCTAATATTTCTGTTAAATTTGTGAGACACCATACAATTTTTTTCATGTTATCATATACTCGTGCATGAAGACATAAAAATAAAAAAATTTTAACCACTAGCAGAGAAATGTGCAAAACACTATCAAAGGAGTGCCAAAGGTCACTTCTATTCCYTGCCTTTTTATGAGTTTCATATTTGTCTTTTTTTTTTTCTCATTGCAGTTTGTTTGTGTACATTGCTAAACTTYAATGGAAGAAAATATGAGGGGGCAAAATAAATATAAAGGAACACTCTGTTGTTCAAAAGTGCTGAGCTGRTATTTCCATGAGTGATGTTAGATTCGTGTTTTGAATAAAAATTTGGAAAGTCCACAAATAGAAGCTTGTGGCAGGTCTTTCATTCTTTTTTTTCTTTCTTTTTTTTTTACATTGAATAATTTTTAAAATTGGCATCTATTTCTAGCTAGCAGAATAGATGTGTTCTCATTAAATACAAGAGTACTGATTCTATGAGGTACAGAAAAGAGATGCCATGAAACAACTGGAGTGTACATTTTCTTCAATACTGTAGATGGCCCATTGCTCTATGTATTGGATTTCGTTTGTTGAAGTTCAAATTCCAAACTTGCTTGTTTAACTCCTATAATAATAGTAACTCACCAGGGTGTTACAAAGCAAACAATAACATTTCCAAGTGCAGGTGCCTAACATCAGGCACTGAACCCCCAGTTGAGATGTCTAGGAAAAAGGCATAATTTGTAATTCTTTTTGAAATCTGTTGAACTGGCATGTTCTTAGTATCTCCTAAAAGGAGAAGCCCTTAACTTTGAAAAAATCATTTGAAAGATCTTCTCAGCAAAGTGTCTTATATTCAAATGAATTTTCCTTGCTCAGTTGGAAAAGTGTATGAATACATGCCCAGGTTAAAGGTAAGTCTGTAAATATAATCAAATTCTTAAGTGCATTGCTATATACGGACATAAGTTAAGTATTTCATTGAATCAATCCCTGTTATTTTATCTGCCTTGAAATGAGATTTATAGATGTTTAGGCAATATTGATGGACATTGTAGTTTCATAAGCAATGGAGAGGGGCTATAGCCCCTCTTTACTTTTTAGTATTATTTTCTTATACCTTCTTACTGCAAAAACTCCTTCATGAAAACTCCACGTGAACTACGAGTGGAGTACCGGAAGGAACAGTTTATTCTTTGAGATAAGAAAAACATCATTAGAAGAAAAACATGGATAAATTGACCTCAGTTAAAAAAAAAAAAAAAAAAAAAAANAAAAAAAAAAAAAAAAAAAAAGTACTTTCTGCTTCTGCAGAAAGACATGACAGACCAGGAATTTCCATCCTCACAAGAGAGTCTGCATCATTACAAACTTAAAAACATGAAAATGGTGGAAAAAGATTGACATTACAGTTAATGCCTACATATTCTCTGCAGACGAAGATCAAATGAAGCTAGTGCAAGAACTGGGCAGTCCTTGCCTCTCTACAGACTGTTGATGAAAGTACCCTCAGAGGTCATTGCAAAACAGTAAATGGGCAAAACAAGAGTATCTGTGTTACTGGACAGTGCTTGAGTTCCAGCCAGTTTCAGCTCCAACTCCAGGACCAGTTCAAGATGTTTGTCTTGTATGGAAAGACTTGGGTTTGGAGGAAGCACTCCTCTGAAATGCCTGAAGTGTTAGGCAGAGAGATTTATTCACAGGGTTTCAGAGAGTTTTTTTCAAGTTCCAATATTGGTATGATGCAATGTGATGCACATATGTGAAGGATATGGGGCAGAGACTTAATTTCTAATTATATGGATACTTTTAATACAATATTTGGGCTTTAAAGTTTTTTTCTTAATTCAAAAATATTTACTTTTGCAGATTTCTCCATTCATTTTCATTTCAGTTTCAGATTCAGGTCAAGTCAGAAGTAATAGTTCAKGTCAAGTCAGAAGTAATAGTTCCAGACTATCTCCATGAAGGCTGCTTTTGCATTATTGCTATTTTCAACTGGAAGCAGGAATTTCTTGCAATCTCCTTATTTTCCAGCATAGTTTTTCAAATCAGTTTAAATATCCCAAGATTTAGATGTTTAGACTAATGCTTGACTGACACTGGAATGTCTACGATTCACCAGGACTCATGTTATAGACAGGGGAAAAAGTGCTGAAAATATCACTTCAGCACTGTAAACCATGTGCTTGCTTGCAATGGTGTATTTTAAGAAGTTTTCGTATTTTTTTCCACCTATAGAAAAGGTTAAAGCTGGGCAGGAAACATTTTCTCAGTACTGTGAAACTGTTTATGGTTGCAACTATTTTTCCCATTGGAATGAACCCAAGATCCTTTAAAAGTTTTTCACAGGAAGAAAGCACATCATTGAATGTTTAAAGGCCTACTCTTAGTGAATTAAACCGGAGACCTTCCACATCTGAGTACTGTCTGCTTGGGCTGCATTTTGTGTATTTCTGTCTGTCTCTGAGTTATAACCGGGAATTCCTTCTTGATTAAAAAGAAATAATAACTGAATAGCTCTGGATCAGCACTATGAACAGTCAATACTAATGATTAAATGATTATAGTTTCTACCTATTAATGACTAGAATTTTTATCTATTTCCTCTTGAGGCTTTGAATTCTGGAACAATCCATGCATGAGCCTGTTGGACTAATACTTTCCATCACCAGATACAGCTTTTATGATTAAAAAGAAGAGGAGACAATTATACCACAATGAAAATTGTTGTTTATTATTAGTATCTCAAACTGGTTTAGATTCCTGTAGCAAAGACCACCACCTATCCCTAAAACTGTTCTCTTTTATGTCTAACTAGAATTTCTCTAGCTAGTAACTAGGACTGAGATGTTTCATCACTGACCTAGAATAAAGATATCATGAAAGCCACATTTGCTTTCACCTAGCTCTGAACTGAATTCAGCTCTGATTTCTGGCATGAACTAAGATGCAACTAAACATTGGCTGCTGACTCAGCCGCTTTTATCTTCTCCCTGACCCACAAATACTGGTCTAGTTCAGTCAATCCCCCTTCCTACCAATGTATCTATGATCATGCATCTAAAAAAATAAATAATTTATCTGTTTGCCTTCCAGTAAAATAGTTTTGTCTGTCTGCATTTCCCAGACTGTTTTCGAAAGGGACTTTCCTTTAACTGTGACTTGTGCAAGCAACTACATGCATCATTTCTGTTTGATAAACAATAAAATAATGCTAAAATTAAAACATTCTTCTTTTTGTTAACATATGTAGCTGGAATGCTTAAGGCTGTTCTGGTAGTAGCAAGAAATCTTGCACACATTTATTTATCTGGTTAAACTTTGAGGCTTGTCTTTAAAGCCAGCAACGTCTCAACCTCTAGCAGCACGGTACAAGTAAAGGCAGATGGTTGAATGAAGCAGAAAGACTGACTATAAAAAGCTCAGCCTTCCAATAATGCTGCTGCCTCCCAAATTTTTCATACAAATCTCTCCATTTTGCCTTCCAGAGACTCACAATTAAAATTCTATTCTGCCTGTCTAATCAAGACAGCAAATCTATTGAATTGCATAATGCTGGGGGATAATCAAGGAAGGATGTGACATGAATCCATTTTTCTCTACAGGTACAAAATGAAATATTTTCTCTCCATTTGTGAAAACAGATGGGTAGCTGAGGATTTCATGTTTGGCCTAACTCCCCACTCTTGCTCTTCCTATCCTTGGCACCAGCCATGCACTAGTGCCCAGACCTGCTCACTGCGYTCGAGTGGCATCAGGAAGAGCAGGTGATGCTGGTTCGGTGGTGGCACTGGTGGTGTGGCAGAGGCACTGCCCTGTGCTCTGAGAAGTTCCTGAGGAGAAAAGAGGCCTGCGGGGGCCCAATCTGCAGTCTGTGGGTTCTCATAAAACACCCTTAACTGAAGGAACAAACTGACTTCTGGAGCATGAGCCCATAACTCCCACTGAGCTGCTCCAAGAGGAGCTGCATGTGCTTGTGCCGTGACTGGAATTGGCACCTTCCTTCCCACTCCCCAGCAATTCCTGTGTTTCAAGGTGAATGTGCAGGCTTCTCATGTATAAAGCAAGGCAGAGAACTGACCCAATTGGGCTGAATTGGTTTGTAACCCAATCACGCCTAATGCAGTTACAGCAAAAACAAGGCCGGGGGAGTTTCAGCCATGCTCCTGTGCAACATCAGGAATTTGATTTGTGCCGATCTCATCATCGGGCGCAGGCAACAAGGAAAACAAGTCCTTGCTGTGGTTTCTTTACTGAGCCTAACAAACCACATCTGATAAGCCATATAATTTGCTACAGCAATTTGTGCCAAAAATAAAAGGCTCGGTCCTAGAGCGCATCACGTTTCTGAGAAAAACAGCACCCCACCCCTTCCCTTTGTAGCATCTCCCCTGCTCGAGCTCTTACTTCCTCTGCRCGGCCGCCCCAGCTGGCTGACACGCTGCCGTAGGGCTGCCTTGCGCGCTGCTCCCCGGGCTCCCTTTGTCTCCTGGGGAGGAGGATCCAGAGGATTAGCGCAGGCAAGGACACATATGTAGGGCAGTGACAGCAGCATGATGGCTTAAACAGCAGAGGGGTTTGGCTGGGCGGCCTTGACTTACTGCATAAAGAAGCTGAAGGCCTCCTAAATCCTGGAGTAACATGCTGCCCAGCCTCCCTGAAAACAAGGAGTTTGGGGCACGGTTTATTTGGCAAAGTTATTCTAAAGTTGTAAGAAATGTTTCCCTTTTCAGTTCAGTGACCAGAAAAGGAACTTGCTCTTCACATGTACTTTATGTATTAGGCCCCTAATGGAGAAAAAAGAAATTCCTATGCCTTTTTGGGGTTGTTTTCCTTTTTTTYTTTTTTTTTYTTTYTTTTTTTTTTTTTTTTCCCTTCTCTTGCTGCTAACAGAGGGGGAAAAAAGAAAGCAAACAATACCAAGTTCTGAAGAATGCAGGCTGTCAGCTCGGCTGTGGAATAACTCAGAGGTTAAATGTGAATCACTGTGTACATTTTCTAATTCGGATTTTGCCAAGGTTACCTTAAAAACCTTAATGCTTTTTTGCAGTGTTTACAGCAAAACCCCACAGATGTGCTTCTCCGTTATTAAAAGGAGAGCACGCGAGAAGGGAGGTGGGCTAGAAGGAGAGGAGAAGGAAAGGTCAATGATTTTAATTCTACCTCACCGAATTCCAAAGTTTGAAGGGATCTATTTGCTTGAAAGGTCACGTTATGGAAGGTGAGCACCCTGAATGCGGTGTGTTTGGAGGTTTACAGTGGAATAAACAAGAAGGCAACTCGCTGGGATGTTTGTGTGTCAAAGGTGACCCAAAACCTTCCTTATTTTGCAAAGCTGGTCAGCCCTGTGCAAACGCAGTGGGATCAGGGTTGCAGTGTAAAGGCAACAAACTGGTGTTTGCATTAACTCCTTAGATACGCCGTATCCAGAAGCCAGCAGATTTTTTTTTTTTTTTTTTTTGGAGAAAAGGAAAGGAGAGGGCAGCACGCTCCCTATCAGAAGATTCCTTGCAACTTTCAAGGCTTGCACTTTAGATTATGTTCCCTTGAACATAAAATGTCTTAGGAAAACAAGCATATCACAACATCATGAAAATCCTGTTGCTGATAGTTTTGGAGGGCAAATGCATCATCTTTTAGTCCTCTGCTTGTACAACACTGAGCACAATGAGTCCCTTCCTTAGTTGAGGCACCTAAGCACTATACTAATACAATGCTGAACACTGGCAATATTAGTTGCTCTTCAAAAAAGTTACCTGGAAGGGAGACCCATAATGGTGTCGTTAAAGTCCTCATTTAACACCCACCCACCCCTTCCTTTCCTCTCCCCATGTGATTCTTCCTTAGGTCCTTAGGGCATTCATGTATTTTAACGACAGAACACTGCTGGGAGAAAGGAAAGTACTTGCAGGAGGACAAGAACTGAGGCGCATGGTAGAATAAGTGACTTATACAAGGTCATGCAAGAAAGCTGAAGCTGAGCCAAGAACGGAGAGTAAGTTTCTTGAGTTCTAGTCAAGTGCTTTGCCCATTTAACTGTTCTGCTACCTGTTTGCTTAAGCTGAAGAAACAGCTGCAGACATACACACATACGCACACATGCATATATGTGTGCATACCCTGTTCTAGAAAAGATATTGTGTCTGCGAACTCAGATATTTAGAAATAGCAGGCAAAGTCTGTTGCCTTCAGTTTTAGCAGTGTGGGCTATATGTTTCAGTGCATGGTGCATAATCCAAACTCAACAGTTTTAAAAACTGCAGCACATGGAGCAAACACAATCTTTAAAGGGGCATTCATCTGGCAACATTGGGGTGGCAGAGCAGCTCATCCCAGAAATAAAGTACACCAAATTTGAATTCCCTGCCCACAGGGGCGTGGGCCAAAGGGCTTTCAAAGGAATCATCACTGGACTATTTTGACATGAGCAGTAGTCCATTTGCCCCCTTGCCTCATTGTCAGAAATGTCTAATTGAGGCAGAAAAGTTGCCAGAACCTTTCCAGTATGAACCATTAAAGTCTGGCAGTCACAAGCAATGGTAAACAAGATTGTGTAATGGTGTCAGCAGCTTTAGAAATAGCTAGAACTATCCAATCTGTGTTTAATCCTACAGCAAGTTTGACTTGGTAACTAAACTCTACTCCTGTATCCATGAAAACAGCTGAAATTTAGTCTCTGCCTTAAATGAGAGCGGCATTGGGCCTTTCAGAAAGCTGCACTAACTTTTTTTCAAAGCTGTACTCAATGAGCATGTTTTGGAAATATATCAGCATGACCTTTCAGCAATGTGCCAAAAAATGGGAAAAAAAAAGGAAAGACTTTGGGAACTGCCAACTAGGAAACATTGTTTTGTTTGTTTAAAAAAGAAAAGCAGAAACACGTCCAAGAATTTTTGTGTAAGTTAGAGGCTAAGTCACTCTCTTTATAATCACTCTTCTTTTTCTGGATACTGTATTTTCAGTGAGGGTAGATAAAATCTGGCAACATGGTCATTGGCTCCATGTTTGGATTCAGTTCCCTTGACACTCATCTGCCTCCATAAACTTTCATCTCCTAAATCCAGTGCAAATTCACCCAGGAAGGAAAAAAGAAAAAGGGAAGGGGGATGGGAAAAAAGGCTGGCAAACTGCACAGCAAAAATCTAAATTGCAGCTTCTGTCATTTCTCAGTGAAGAAAACGTTAGCAATGGCCAAGAAGTGCAATAAAATGCCATAAATCACACAGCTTTATTTCCTGCATGGGAACCTTCCATATAGATGAAGTCCTGGCAATTTCTGGATACACACAGGTTTTGCAAGTGTGATTATTTCATCAGGCTATGTTGTGCTGAGTGCTTTCCTGATGGTCTCACAAAGTAAATTGAACGGAGACCGAAAGGTGAAAAGCTGTGTATACTACTCCTTCACCCTCCGCTTGTCTCCCCACTGCTTCCCCTTCCCCCTCGCCGGCTGTTTTGCAGTGTCAGCCTTCCATGCATGAGCAGTTAGCTACAATCTATGGAAAACCCCTCCTCAGGAGTCAGGGACCTTGTGCAAACCCGTATTATTTGGCTATTCTGCATGCGCTCCCAGTGGATTTCTTATTCTCATGCTGTACCCTGTTTACATTTCAGCTCATTTCTCATTTTCCATGGGAAAGAAAAAAGATACTAGCAGGTAATAAGGGGTCCTTTAAATATTTTCTGATTCGGTCTTACTAATTTGACCCTGGAACATACTGCATTTCACAGGAGTTCTCCACACACTGTGCTTTTAATAGCAGCATAACTCTTTTACTGAAGTTTTATGTGAAAGTGAAAAAAGTTCAAAGAAAATCATAAATTCTTTTATTGTTAATTGCTAATGTAAAGGGGAATAACTAACATTTCTCTAACTTCAAGCTGGTGTGACAAACCAATCTCCAAATTTCACTTAAAGCTTAGTAGTTTTTTCTTATACTTTTCTTATAATTGTTCAAAGAGATACTACCATTTAATTTAAACTCCAGTATGATCTACTTTAAAGTTTATTCTGATTTCATAGGAAATGACAGATACCCGACCTCACAGAGTAATTAAAAAATCCCCAACAGTCAGTGTTTATATCGGACCTATTAAAACTCACCGCAACATTTTATGCCCCCTCTAGACAGCTGCAATCAGCTAACAAGCTCCGAGCCAAATTCTGCCTGTGTAACACATATGCAGCTTCTTCTGACCTTAATGAGAGTAACATGCATAAGACTAAAGATCACAATTTGACTCTTTTTTTTTTTTTTTTTTTTTTTATCAGAATGGGAAGGGGCTCAGATGCATCCTCTTTATCCTCCTTTGCCTATTTTGCTCTTTTGATGGATGAATGCAGCACCCTGGCACAAACAATCACGATATAGATCCCTAACATAAATGTGGTGTTAATTTCAAGGTCTATTAGCAGCACCGCGAAAAAAATAAATGTTTGACAGGACAAAATCTGCAGGGGAAAAGAAAACATTATTCTCAAGCTTCAGGGAGGCTATTATTACAAACAATGGAGAATCGATAAATTATATTTAATACTATTAAGAGTGCTTGACAGTGTTCCTTTCAGTGAGCACAGGGAGGTTCTGAACAATGTGTAACTGTAGCTCGTACACCAGGCGCTCTTTAACTGTTGATCAGGTCAAGTTAAGAACAATCCGCGGAGCATTCTTGGAAGAGCTGTTGGAAAGCACTCTGTGCCGAACACACATGCATCAATAACTGAAACACTGCTTTTTCTTTTCTTTTCTTTTCCTTTTTTTTTTTTTTTTTGTCTTTTTCTTGTCTTCTGAGCTTGTTATGCTTAATTTTTGAGACGGTCAAGTGGGCTGGTGTGCACGCTCCGTTTTTGCAATTTGAAAGCAAGTGGAAAGACAAAAGCAAACAGGGTTTTGGCTACAAAAGGATGACCTTCCTCGTAAAGAATTTAAGTCTTTTAACTTCAGAGAGGAATGAGGCAGGAATGCTGTTTGTATCAGAAAACTAACATGGAGAAGTAAGGGGGGAAGGGAGAGAGAGAAGCGGCATCTTCTTCCTATCACTCCAGTGCTTTCAAAGATCCCTCTTTCCCAGAACTACCTCCCTGGCAGGAGAATATAATTATTAGCAGCTGTTAAAACAAACAAACAAGCCCCAAAAGTGCGTGCCAGGACTGGCATGCCTGCACATGCCTGGCTGCTCTGACCTATCGCTGTGCTGAAGACTTAGGAAGAGGYTTCACTTTCCCACCCTGCCGCCCATCCTCAGTGCTGGCAGAGCCAGAGCACGTAGGGCAGATGGCAGCAGTGGCCAGAGGCATTTGTTTTAGCCCCTTTATSTTATGAATGCCACACGCAGTAAACGTTTGATGAGCGAGCATTGATTCTTTCGCTCCTCAAACATGCTTCCACCTAAACAAAGCAAAAGATTTGGGATTTTCAGATCTAGAGAGACCTGAAAGAACAAACAGAACAACAAATGGAGCAAATGCAGAAATTTTTCTGCTGCAGGGAGAGGGGRCGAAAGCTGTAAAGCCCTTGCCTAATCTTGTGACTTGAAAAATTRTAAAATTGGTATATTTTACTATGAAACGGTGCCATTCCTGGAGTCACATAATAACATGTAGATCTTTCTGTCTTCTTAATGTGAGCCTCTGGGGCTTGTATTCAGGCTAAAAGTTTATGAACGCGATCCTGGGAATCTATAAAATCAGAAAGCAAATAAAAGCAATCCCATATGAATTGTTTATTAAGATTGCATGACTTTTAAGCAGCTCTCTTGGCTCCTTGGGCCTGTTCCACAGTTGTGGATGCACAAGGGTGGCAACATAATTCCTACCTGCTGCCTGAGACTACTTTCTTTTTCTTATTTATTTCTGATGAGCTGACCGTAGGCAACTCCATGCTTGCYGCTCCCACAAATTCCTGCTCCAAAACCTGTCTCATTCATTAACACGGCAAAGGGCACAGGTAGGCTTACAGACCTGTGCATACAAATGCCAGAATTGTCTGAAGTGAGTCAAAAGGCACCAAAGCAGACACTGGGTGCAATTGGAAATGTTCCTGCCTCCAGTAGTTTGTGCCCTCTCTATGCTCAGAGCTTTTCCTGCCCAAAAGAGCTGGCAGAGCAGGCAGTGCCAGCAGCTCAGCCACTGCTGCTCATGGACTCACGCATGCTCATGGACTCACGTATGCTCATGGACTCATGCATACCTACCTTTTATCGGTGATTTAAGGTACTATTCTGGACTATGAAGTGCAGCGGCTGAGGCAGGGGCATATGGCTGCTTTTGCTGCCAGTGCTCTGGTGGGAGGAAAYATCTGCAGGCAGGGCCGCTGTAAACTGCTGCAGCAAAATCTGCTAGCTCTCCTGTGCGGGAGCTCACTCTCTGAAGCACTCTGAATCTAAAAATGAGTTGCAAAATGGCAAGCTTTGCATGCCTGTCCCCTTTGGCTGGGAGGATGAGACTTCAACCAGTAAAGGGACAGAACATAAAATGCGTGACATTTCTGACAACACCTARGCTTACTGGTGTCTTTTCCAGCATGGATAATAGTCAAAATGTCAAAACATTAAAAAATATTTAGCAGTAATTAAGAATGTGACTGAACCCTGAAGACTGGAGTTAAATCCAGGCAAATCCTTTCATATTTTGGGTCAAATCAGCTCTAACTATTGCAAAACTTTGCATCTTGGACCCCTCTCCACTGATAATGGTGGCCAGTCTTGTTATCATGAACCTCTTTCTTTGTCCTTTTCCTGCCTGACAGGCAAAGAAACTATGCTGCATACATTTTCTTCTTGACCCTCCTTGTCCTTTTCTCAAGTGCCTCTTATGTTGGTTAGATAAAAGGTAGCACTGTTCTAAAATGCTGCCTCTGTAGTTTTGCTATGTAAAATGACATTCATTCGCAAGAGTGGTAAGAAAATAATGATCTCATTAGAAGAGAGTTTAGCTATGTACTAGGTCYTCTCTGTAGTGGAGATTAAATAGCAGCTTACTACAAACAATAGTCATTTAAACAAAGAGCCCACATCAAAGTTATTATCTCTCTTTCTGCCCTTCAAGAACATCATCAAAAATTGATTCTCTCACCACTGCACATTTTCATGAAAGGTTCTGAATTTTAAGTTTCAAGCACTAATTTATTTATTTATTTATTTATTTATTTTTGGTGTGCATCTATATGTGTATTCTTAAACCAGCTCTTTGGGTTGGTGTTTTTAAATAATTATTGGTGACATTTCACTTTTCTGTATAATGAACTTCCTCATTTGTTTTTATTTCTCCCTCAGAAGGAAAGAAAATAAATTCTAACTCAATAACAGAGGTGACATGCCAGAAATAATTAAAGGAAATAATAATGTAAACAGCATTCTCCTTTCTACATCCAAGGAATGCTTGGCATACATGCCTACTGGACATTTGGGAGATTGAATGCGAGTTATGGATACTGCGTAGGCTGTAGTCAAGACTGTGAGAAGAAGGACGGCTCTGGGGAAACTGGGATCTTCCCACAGGCTGCTGGCACTCAGTTCATGCCTGATCTGCTGGGAGTTTAAAGCTGTGTGGCAGGACAAACAGCACAGAGGCGCTGGAAATAACAACCACACCTCTCTCCTCCAGGCCGATAAACCCGACCCTTCAATGGCAGGAAGACCTTCCTGATACTGTTCTCACAAGTGATAATGTATCATGTGTTTTATTTCTGAAATAAGAGCCTACTTTGCTTGGCAGGTCACTGCTCATGGTAGATAGCTCTTTTACCCTCACCCAACTTTTGACTGTCTGATGGAAAGAGACATGCAGAGCAACACATATAGGAAAATGTTGGTTAAAATTTGAGGTGCAGTGTTGCTGCTTGTTCCCTTATAGTTGCTGCCTTGTAASATCACAGAAGTGTGGTTTTTTGAGGGGGGGGACAACAGGCAGACATACCTGCAGCAAATCCCAAATTATCTGATTTGTGGTTGACTAAAGATCAGGTGTATATTCTCCATAATTTAGGAAAGCACCCATTGTGAGAATCTGTAGTCCATGAAGCTCACTATAGCTGCTAAATGTGCTTCACGATTCTGAACATTTTTGTTCAATGTGAAGGCCCAGATCAGCAAGTGCCCAGAACACAGAGRTATCAGAGGTTTTTACATAGCAAATGGATCTGTGTAAACTCCAGCATTCACAGTGACCTCCACAAGGACAATTACATCCCTTAGGAAATTTGAAAGAAAAATGTCAGACTTTTTCATATTAATTCCTATGAGAAGTGAAAACTGAAGAAATAATTTGGTTAAAAACCTTTATCTGTGATTTGGTCTGATCTAAATAAATTTACTGGAACCCCCTTTGTGATGGAAGAGATTGTAAAGTATACTTTTTTCCCTTAAAAGTACATTTTTATTGAAAGGGATGTTTTTATCTTTTAACTGAAAAAAGATTTTGACCAACTCAGCTATAGACATAAAAGTGCCCAAATGCTAGCAGGGCTAGCTAAATTCCTGACCTCTGATCTGGAGAAGTTACTGAATGCATAATGTTGAAGAATATCAAAGAGGGAACAAAGTGTAAGAAAAGATAATAACAGTGACTTCTACTACCCRCATACAGTCAAGAAGAAAGCTATCTAAGGACACTGTAATACTCAGAGAAGCAGAAAAAAAGAAGAAAAAAGCAGAAGGAAAGAGAAAACAAATTATCATTAAATGGTGAAGTTCAAGATGCTGTTTGAGGTAAGCAAAGTACTCTGGAAATGGAGAGGGAGAGGAATGAAGCCAACATAAAAGAGTGCAAGCAATGATAAGGAAAAAGATGATGGAAATTCTGAAGAATAGCAATTAGTTGATAATAAGGGTTTATTTAAGTATTTGAGTAGCTGGAAGCCTGTCTGTCCAAGAGATTTCAAGGGGGCAAAGAGAGCAATTAAGGGAGTTTTTTGAGGGAATTTGGACAATTTGTTTGCCTGCCAGCAGGTCAGATGGTGCAGAGGAATGCAGTGAATTTGAGGAAGAGTCAAACTGATTTCCCATCAGTCCCATGAAATGGGGCAAAAGAGCACTGCCTATGTAGCCCTATCACCCTCCCCACTACTTATCTAGAGTTGTGGCTTGGAGAAGCTTTGCTGGGGTGAGCAACAACCTGCAAGGCAGGAACTTGTGGGAAACAGACAGGAACTTGTGTGGATAGGCAGATCTCCATAGGAGCTGGCTCTGTTATTTCTGTGGATTTTGCCATATTGCTGCAAGTCTGTGGGAGCTCAGCTCTGAGGGYTTGTCCTGCCTCTCTGGGGCAAGTAAAGAGAAGACCAGCTCTGCAAAAGGTGTGCAGCAGCAGCAGGTCTTCCACACCTTTATTCATTCTGGCCCCAGGTTTTATGTAGCAAAACTTCCTTCACCCACAGTATAAGTCTAATGTTGTCTCTGATACAGTGTATGGCTACTGTACCTTGACTTTCAATTAAATTAAATCCTATTATAATCGCTTTCTTTATAACAAATCCTCTTTAACACCTGAAAAGCTCAGCTCCCATGGGTGCAGTGCTGTGTTCTTGAAATCAAAAACAGAAGAATTCTAATGGAAATGCATTAACTAGGAGAATACTTTGAAAATTTAGCTGGCATGAAAGGCCTTCAATGTGCAGCTTATATTCAAATAGTGGTGGCAGAAAAAAATTTCCAGAGCCAAGCACTTGTACACCAGCTGCCTTAAGATGGAGCATCTGAATCACTATGTTATCACAGTAAAACATCTTGTATGGAAAATCATCGCTATCCAAAGACAGGTCAAGTACAGGTTATCTAAGTACTATTATTATAGAACTCAATGTTTTCCATCAAAACAGGAGCAAGAATTTGAAGAGATTTACAGTGATGACCATAAAACTCAGTGATGTAGTGAATAAACTGTGAAGTTTCTTTATATATATATATATATATATATATATATTTTTTTTTCCTTTTGGGAAGAAAGCACTGCAAGTATTTTGTCTGTTTTTGTTACAATTCTTTTCATTGTTCGACCTTTCCAGGAAAGAAAAGAGATTTTGCCTGCCATCCACGTAATATTTATTCTTTTCTTGTATGGAAAGTTACCTTATTTCTGATATCCTGACACCCCTCTAAGCTGGGTTGGATAATGGCATCTATTGAAATGAAAAATAATGATTCTATSTCACTTGGCTATGGGAGAGGGAGAGGGAATGCTTCTAACATAGATGCAAATCGGGTACCTCAGTCCAAACAACAGGGACTTGTTTTTACTGTAGTGTCTTAATTTTCTTTCTGGTATGCTAGTGCAGTTTGCTGAGAGAACTTGAAAGTCTGAGCTATACCTATTCAGTTCTAGTCACTCATGGACGTCTCTTGCACATTGGTCTAACACCACCTAAGAGAAAATATCTTTTTGTATTAGTAGTAGAAAATTCTCAACCCTGCTCTTATCTTATCTGAATACCAGTTCTTCATGTTTTCAGTAAAAGAGCACCACATAGAGCTACCTAAGCAGAAAAGACATAGCAGTTATTACGAATGTTTTCTTGCAAAGATCTTGCTTGTGAAATAATTAAACATGTCCACTGTAGGTTGTGCAACTCTACTGGTACAAATACATCAGAATACTTTTCAAGAGACTATGCAACGGTGATCTAAGAAGAGTTTCTCTTCTGATTTCTAGTGCTGTTAAGCACTTGGCTGATTTGGGAGGACTGGCTACATGGTCCACTTAGACCACATGAACACAAAAATAATGAAATCATAGTTATGTTTTTAAAGAACAGTAACTGCAAATTTCTGTAGCTACTCTATTTTTAGGGACAAAAACTTCCACATTTACTTCAGGTTTTGAAATTTCTAAGACACTGTGTTGCAATGTGTTTTCATGTACAGACCACATGTCAACCAAGTGGACGGGTCATTGAGCCCTCAGGTGTGATCACACCTGTTGGCAGCATCACACCTGATTTAAGCAGATCTTTCATCACCCCACCACCTTGCTACTTGCTTGAACTTCTTGCTTGTGTTATGATTCTTACCATCCTCGCAACTCTGCTTCTTTGTGGGGCCTCTAGTGAACTGCTCCAGTGAATTGTGTTGCTTTCGACTGTGAAACTGCATCCTGAGGAGTTGAAGTCTGTCATTAAGTATGTACACATATTTTTCATTGATTTTCATAGTAGGGAGACAGAAGTATATGCTGGCAGGTTCTGCCTGATAGTGTCAGGAACAGGGCAAAGACTGATGGCTTTGTTCAATGGTGAATGTTCACTGGGATATAATGCAAAACACTTTTCAAATGGAAAAAAGCTTTATTTTTTTCTATACAGTAATCTTTTTATAGATTATTGTATGTATAACTCTTTTCAGGAAGGAGCATTCTTCTCTTTGCTGAGTGGAGCTAAAAAATTGTCTGAATTTTGTGGAAGGGTTATGTAACTGTACTCTCTTTAAATAGTACTTTTTATTTGAACTGCTTGCTTTCTCATTGGTAAGGAAAGAAAAAAAAAGAAAAAAAAAGAAAAGAATACATATTTTCCTACCACAAAAGGTAATTTCTAAGGGGCTGTAATTAGCTCATGATAACTCTGCCTTCTGCCATGTTTTTTTCATTTGAAGTGGAAGGAAGTTAGACCCTTTTTCATTGTTAAACTCAAAGCATAGCACATAAAGTAAGGGACACTAAAGGAATCATACGACAGGATGTATCCTTAGGTCTCCAGAAAATGATAGTGCAGCAGCGTTATGGATTCAAGACTTTTCACTTCGATTACCAACTTTTGGAAAACTTAGAAGTGGCAACTGTCATCTATTTCTTTGCTCATCCCTCCTGAGAGAGAACTTGGAGCCTTATAGGAAAGACGCAGAGTTCAAGCATTAATGGGGAGATAAGAAGAAAGGTATTAAAGCTCTCATCCTGAAAAGTGAAACCAGCAAAGTCAATAAAGTCATATATATTTTTGCTCTCTGAGGATCAGCTGAGTTCAACATCAGTTTTTGGCCCTGATAAGAGAAAGGGATATTAGCATAGGGAAAAAGATTGGCAGCCATTGAAGTAAAAGGAAAGGAAGGGGACGAGCATGGAAGAAAGAAAGAAAAAAAAGAGAAAGAAAGAGAGAAACTGAAGGATAATAAAGAAGGAAACCTGCTGAAAAAGAATGGTCTGATGGAAAACATATTTACACAAATAAATATGTTTGGTTTGGGGTGATGTTTTCAAACAATTTGTGATCAGATGATCATTTGCAGCAATAGTCTGAAGTCTTTTATATAATCTGGGGAATACTCAGGGAGGGCATAGACTACTTTAACCTTAAGTAAAAAGTTTCCATAACAAGTTTATTTCATACAAAGAAAGAGGAAGTAAAGGAAGTATGGGAAGAGGAGAAAATGCCTAAAATCTCACCATCTCGCACTAGTTTTTCTCATATGTTCTTATAATAAAACACTGCCAATAAGCAATTTATTTATAATAATAAACACATGATACAGCCATTTCTGTTACATTCAGTAGATTATGATCATGGATGAAGAAGGAAGAAATATCCTCTGAATAAAGGTTCCTCTTTACATAAAGATATATCTAATCCTGAAAAAAATTATCTTGTARATAAATTTTGGGCCTATAAATAGAACTTAATTTTAAAAGGCTTATTTAAATAGGCCAAAACCACAAAATAGAAGTTTATTGAAATAGGTTTTTTAAATAGCAGTTTATTTGARTAGGCACAAGCCACAGATTTCAAATCTAGATTTAGAAAACCCCAAATTTTAGGAGTGTTTGGAGCTATGGTTTTTGTTTCATCCCATGATAATGTTAGGGTTACTTGTCATTCAGATTAGGGTTCATATTTCATATGCATCCAAAATATGGAGTTTTATTTTGTGCTTTGGTTTAAAAYCATAACTAGTGAATGAACAAAACTATCTTTTATTTTTTCAACTTATGTTTTAAGCAAATCCCACAAYTTTCTTCAGTAGTTTGGTTGTCATTCTACATTTAACAACCATTTTTAACCTGAGTCTTTTAATAACCATTAAGACATTGACCATTAAGATAATAAAATTAGTGAAGATAGGAAAACTATAAAAATATTACAAGATATTACTACACAAGCATCTAAGGGGATTGAAAATACTGTATAGTTTATTACTTGAGAAGCAACATGGGATACTGTAACTAAAATCTGTTTCATAATTCATGTACACAAGAGGGTAGACTTACAGTTGTAAATGGTGTAACTCAGCATAAATTTAATGGAACTACGCCAGTTTATAACAGGAGGCTCTCTGCCTCTCAGAGGGATTGACTTTGGCCTCTGAAAAGATTATCAACATAGTTGTAGTCTCTCCTACTGCAGCTCAAAGTGAGGAGCTTGGTGAAAAGACCAGTGCTGTCCTCTGGGACATTCTGACCCTGGCTAYACTTGCCTTCACAGTGGTCTTGGTAGGGTCAGGGAAGAAATGAGGTGCTTTGTTGTTGCTCTTGGTGAAAGGGAAGAGGAAAAAACGCAATTGCTAGAGCAGCACCGGAGTTGGTGTGATAGCTTTCTGTGCTAGAGAGCAGAGCAGAGAGGGCTGTGAGGATCACACAGAGAGGCTGCAGCAGCAGCTCCTGGCCTGGCATGTCCAGCAGCAAAGGTGGTTTCATGTGCTGGGCTGTGCAGCGAGGCTGTGGAGGAGTTTGGTCACTATGCGGAGGTAGTGCATGAGGCACAGTCATGCTGGGAGGCAACTCCAGGGTTTGCTGTAGGGTGTGTAGGTGCAGGCCTTCAGGGATGGTCTCAAGGAAGCACCTAGTGCAGCACCCCATTCTGACAGCAGCTCTTTGGTGGTCCCTGCTCTGCAGAGAGGGTGCAGGAAGTGGTTATAGTGAGATAGAAGGGAAAAAACATGGGTGGAAGGAGGGCAAGGTAAATATAGCAGTTAGTGATGAAAATAAATATGACTAGTGCCTTTCAGCAGAGCTGGCTAAATCTCATGAATCATTCTGCTTTGCAGAAGCAGAAAAACTTGTCATATGGAATGCAGGCTCACATTCCCAGGGAACTTCAAGGATCTTTTCTGCTGCACCACAGYTTGTTATTGTTACAGATAGAAAGGTGACTGCTAAGGAATGACACCACCTTGCTCAACACATCCTCTCTTTGGGCTCATATCTGTTTTTCAGCAAGTATGCTACAGGCTCACTGACTGAAAATCTCATCCTGTTAAACACAGTGTTTCGTTTTCTTTTCTTTTCTTTTCTTTTCTTTTCTTTTCTTTTCTTTTCTTTTCTTTTCTTTTCTTTTCTTTTCTTTTCTTTTCTTTTCTTTTCTTTTC
>NW_020455777.1:847733-849326 GCF_003342845.1 Nothoprocta perdicaria | reverse complement strand
TTCTTTTCTTTTCTTTTCTTTTCTTTTCTTTTCTTTTCTTTTCTTTTCTTTTCTTTTCTTTTCTTTTTGTCATTGTCTGCAGTGCTGCTGGGATGTTTGCTTTAGGTCAGGTCTTCTCTGAAAAAATAACACTAAAAAAAAAAAAAAAAGCTCAAGTCCTCTGAGACTGAAAGTTCCAGAAATTCCCTTATTGAGATTACTTTGTTTTGTCCTTTTCGTTACTTTGATCACACTTTCTAGTCAGCCTGACTATACATGAGAGTTTGAAATTTGAGTGGAGGGGCATGACAGTCTCAGCTGGTATTTAGTGATTATTAAAAAGAGATGGACTAATATTCTAGAGACATGCAGAGGGACTCATTTTTTCTGAAACTACAGAGTCCTTAGTTGTCCTCTTATGGATTCCTTGTCATTTTACTCCCGTGATTCRGTATTTAGCATGTCTGTCTTTCAGATAATCACACCTCAGAAGAAGAAAAGGAACGTTTGCTTGACATTTGGCTAGCCTGAAAAGGCCTAGTTTTCCAGACTGTGGAGTCCTCAGGTTTTTAGTCTTTGCAGGATAAACACCAGATAATATACTGGAAAGAGTGCACTTTCTTTGTGGAAGCAGAACTAAGCACTCAATTTTAACCAGGTGAATATCTACAAAGTCAAGAATATATATATTTATAGAACTGTGATGCAGTGTTTTAGAAATTTTAAATATCTCCCAGTGCAGTTTCAGTAAGTTATTGGAGACTTAGAAGGAAGCTCAGTTCAATTAATGTGAGTCAGTTTGAATTTTTTTCAAATAGCAGGTAGCCTTTGAGTTTCAGGAATGTATCTCCTGCTTTTGGCAAAGGTTGATGAGTAATATATATTCCTTGTGTGTTCAACATGAGGATCAGACTGAAATTAACCCCATTCTAAGGTAGAAGGTAGCCARCTTGACACTGTGATCCATTATGCTAAAGAGAAATGTTTCTGTCTAAACCCAGAGGTAAACTGCACAGACAGGAAGTCATTGAAATGAATTATGTGGCCAATCTTGTTAGGCCTAGGTCAGGAGCAGAGATATCTCTCTATTTCTGCCCCTCCACCTCCTAAGTACATTTAGCCTTTACACTATTAGACTTCTCTGGGCCCTTTTTTAAAATGTCACCTGCTCTACAAATTCCAGCATTTTGTATTTTTAGATGCTGAGGTCAGGATGAGTGCAAAAATAATGACATTTCTGCCCTTACAAGTAATTCCTTCATTTTATTGCTTGTAGGAATGAGCCGTAATATGGAGTGAAGGAAAACTGCTTAACCATTTTAACCTCTCACAGTCTGAGAAAGAAATTACAAAGAAAATGAACCTCTTCCTAAGCTGATAACCCTCCCTCCTTGTACCTACCACCTTCACGAAAAACCTCTTCTTAGTGTGCTTTTGAAGCTACTTGGATGGCGGACAACGGGGGAGTGTATTGTCAAGTATTATCTTTTCGGAAAGCAGCTTCACCATAAAAGATGATTTGATACTGTTATTTCACCAATAGTTTTTTTTTTAAATTTCAGGCATTGCCCCTTCCCTTCCCTTCCCTTCCCTTCCCTTCCCTTCCCTTCCCTT
>NW_020455777.1:792086-847706 GCF_003342845.1 Nothoprocta perdicaria | reverse complement strand
TCCTTTCCTTTCCTTTCCCTTCCTTTCCCTTCCCTTCCCTTCCCTTCCCTTCCCTTCCCTTCCCTTCCCTTCCCTTCCCTTCCCTTCCCTTTTTCTCTCCTTCAGGAAAAGGTCAAATGCTTATTCTAGGCCTCTCTTCCTGCCTTTGAATTAAAATCCTTTTCTTTCTTCCATTAATGTTCAAGGTTATGTCAACACTCTTGGACTACTTCTAGCAAGGAATTTCTCTGTGGAATCAATTGTTGCTGTCCGACCTCAACATGCAATTTTTAAATGGCAAGATCTTGCCTGTTTTTTTTTCCTAAGAGATATTGGCCATTTCACAAGAATTTTCTTTTTAAGGGCAGAAATACTTTCTTCAAAATAGCAATATCTTCTAGAAAATAGAGAACAGAGAGGGCATTTTTTAGTAAAAGATGCAATATATTCCAAAACTGGCCAGAAATGTGGATAATAGCTTCTCAGTGTACTTGTAGTTGAACAATACTTCAAGATTTTGGATCAACGAAACACTGCCTCTTAGATACCTTAAGGAGTACTCTACAGTTGCCCTTCTGTTAAGTGGGAAGAAGTCCACAGGCAGAAAAAAAAGATCCTGAAAATAACATAAACATCCTTCTTATCTTTAATTTCTTAGTAATTCAGCTTTTTGATTCTTCATCATCTCAGCATGATATTTTCTGTTCCTCTTCTGCATTGGCGGAGATTGCTTCTAACTACGAACAAGACTGTCAAAAACAAAAGACACTCTTATAGAGGTATTCTTGAAAAAAAAAAGTGTATTAAAGTGTAACTTCTGGGGAATGCATTTTTAAAACAGATCCAATTTACCATAAAGCTGCCTTGCAGTGTTTAACCTGGTGTAGTTTTTCACAGGGGAATACATCCAAGTGTGGTAGTGGAATAAGGAGAAGCATATGTTTTTTATTAAGATCTTTTAGCCTTTTACCATTTCTGTAAGGAAACACCGCCACAGATGATAACTCAACAAAAGAAAGATCATATTTTCAGTGAATTCCTGTGCAATCAATGATGATTTTTCATGCCTTCTAATCACTTTTATTATTATAAAACAGTAAAACAGTAATAAAGAAATAAAGATTATCTAGCTATTAAAACCTTGAAATACTTCACTAGCCCTTACATGCCAAAAAAAAAAAAAAAAAAAAAAAAAAAGAGGAGAAATCTAAACCATTCATTATCATTTGAACATTTGTCAAAAATAGATTTCAAAATGGAGAGGAAGAAGAAATTATATGTTGATCTATATTTAGCGTAATCAGTATTTTGAATGAAGTTTTGAGGCCCGTATTTTCATAATTGTGTGTGTGCAACTGATTGAAATTTTACGGCAGGCAAGTTTTCCTTGAGGGAGGGAGATAGATTACTGAGTCAATATTTGAGGGCTCTTTTGTTTTGCTTTGTTTTAATGTTTTTGAAAAGTCTGGGTGGCAGCCATGATAGGTACTTTATAGTTCAGAGATTAGACAAAAGAAATAATTATGCAGTCTACAGTCAATTGATTTCATGTGATCAGTACGGGGGAGCAGCAGTTTAAAATATTTGTCTGTCATGTTTTACTTCCATGGAAATACCATATGAAGCAATATTACTCATTACGAGAATGTACTTGGCTTCTGAATCAGGTTAGTTTRTATTTTATTAGTATTTCAAACCTCTTGGAAATGCTGCCTTTGAGACATATATTGAAATGAAGTGGAGGTGGAAGAAGGATGTTGTTGTTTTCTGATTAATATCAATAAACAATAAAGTAGAAAGCTGTCTTCAACACTTAATGATCTTAAAACCTACTCCTCCAGTGCTCTGAAATGTCTTCAGCATCACAGCAGCTTTGTGATAGCCTTGAAAATATGATTGTGAAAAGAGCAAGGCAATGAAAGGATGTGTATATCTGCATAGCTCCTCCTTCTCTGTGCATAGGTGAGGTTATTCTGGCAAGATGCAGGTGACCCTACGAAGGCTGCTGCCTAAGGATGAGGTTGTGGGTATCCTGGGAAACGCATTAGAAGGTTGCACTTCTGGAAACAATACTCTTCTGTCAGATCTTGTARAGCAATACAAACCAGAGGGATTCCACAAGCTTTGCAAGATTCAGACAACCATGTTTCTTGAAAAAGGCAACTCCCCTGTTGCCCTTGGCTCTGCCTAATTTTTTTAACTTGTCTTTTACCGTGTACTCCAAATACAATGAATCCCTGAACTTAATGAGCCATTGACAATTCAAACAGCCAGGAGACTCATTTTGTTCATTTTTGTTGTTGTTTTCTCTAAATGTTTTACAAAACCAGACGTTAATTCAAGAATCTGATATACACACTCACACACACACACAGGAACCTTGGGCTTTTCAGAGTTTCCAACTCCCTTTGTTTTCCAGGGTGAAGTTATGCATCCTCACTGAAGAAAAGATAAAAAACAAGATATCTGAATTGAGCTTCATATATCTGAGGTCCTAAATCAATGTCTGTTTTCAGAAAAGTTGTCTTCATGTTTCTCTRTCTTCTTATATGTAAAAATATTGTGCCAGACAAAACACCGGATTTTTTTTTTAAATAATGTTGTACAGTCATTGACATTCTGTTTTAGTCCCACATTAGTGTTGGCTATTCATAATACTATATAGCTTTTTTTTTTTTATCTTTTGTTGAGAGGTCAAGGAGATCTTAAAAAAAATAAGAAGAGGGGGAAAAAAAAGGTATATGTTTTCCTGTTGTTAAAGCTGTAGAAGCAAAGTAGAGAAAAGTCATTTTCTCAGTGTCACTCAACAGGCCAGGGACAGAAACAGGAACAAAATCCAGATTTGCTGAGAACCTATATAATATTCTATCCACTATCCAGGGGCTAAAAACCATTCTCCCTGTCATGGGATGATATCACAACACTCTTCCTCAGGCTACTTGTCTACCAAGCATGCACAAGAATGATTTTTCTCTTGTTTATTATCACTCAGTCTATTTTTTAGCCTGGAACTAAGCACAAGAGACCCATGCTAAATTTCACATCTCAGAAAGAGACATTTTTTCAGGAACTCTGTTACTTACTTTTTTATTTTGTGTTTTTGTGTTTTTTTTTTCCCTACTGATAAAAGCCATACCTCATAAAATCGTTGAAAACATTTTCATCAAAATTTCTTTTTAAAAATCACCTCAGGCACTGTCTAATAATTAAAAAATGAAAATAGCCTTCCAGGTGTTTGGAGAAATAGTACTTGCAAAACAATGGTATCTTAAAAACAGCCAGCCTGGATATGTTTGGCTTTGGGGGCCAATTGGAAAGAGAGCCTTACGCCTGGCTTTAGCCTTGCTTGTGACATTAGTAGTCCCAGTAGTGACCACAGYGTACCTCTCCAGTGTGATGTACCAAGTCTTTACTTCACAACAGAATTTTCTTCTGGACTTTTTGCTTTTTGCTCCTTGTGAGAATTAGGCAAGGACACTATTACCAGTAAATTTGATTTTGAAGATTATGATGATGCAAGATTAGCATCCTGATCACAATTAAAATATCTAGTTTTCTCTGTCAGACTTCTGTCTAACGGATTAGACATCTGTGCAGTTTGCTTTTGTCTGGGGGAAGTGGAACTGGAATTTTATTGTTAAATAAGCTTCTTCACTAAAAATAAAAGAACAGGCTTTTTTTTTCTCTCCAACTCTGAGCTGCAGTTGTGAAAAGACAACCAAAAGGTTTACAGAGAGAAGGTTGCAAACACATTGCTTGTATTTAAGTCCCTGTGTAGTAACAGAAGAGGGGGTTGGGACCCTTTTTTTTTTTTTTTTTTTTTTTTTTATCACAGTTTTATGTCTTTCTTATATTTTCAAAGGATATTCAGCCACAGTGGTGTCATCAGTTGGGTTTGCACTCAGCCTGACTTGTTACATTAAAACAATACTCAGTGCTCTTAGAGCTGTTATCTTCCCATGGAGTTTCACACAAAGGTGTCTGACTTCCAACAGAATTCCATATATGAAACAATACCAGGAAATGAATTGTAGTATTACACAAAGTGACACTATATTCCATGTAGTCACCAAAAGAACTATAAGGAAAGGCCTTGGTAGGTAATTTCTGTCTTCATTTTTTTTCCTTCAGAGAGGCTTCCATGGCATGAGGTGTACATTTAGGGGCTGTTAATTCTTGATGTCCCCGTTTACAAACTAAAAGCCTAAAATATGCCACAATTTAACCATTCTACTGATAAAGTATCAGTAGAATTTCAGTAACAGTAGAAAAGAAGCTTTTAATCCAAGCGTGGACACAACTGACAGTTGCTCTTGTAAAATTTCTTCCAAGAAAGGAAATTAACCAGTTTTATTTTACTAAAATTAAACAATGAGACATGAGAACAGGAATGATACTGGACTTGATTCAAAATCCTCTGAAGGTAATGCACAATCTTGCATTGATTTTAATGGGCATTGGATCAGGCCAATTTTGGAATTAAAGACAAAGCACAAACTTTATATCAGAATTGTCCTTACCCTTGCTTTCTTGGTATTACACATATGCTATTCTTGCAACACATATCTTTTCCTATTTAATCTTTTTCAGTTGTGGCAGAATTAGATGAAGAAGACCCTGCCAAATCTACCCACATATCATAAGTGTGAGACTATGTGTCTGCATGTAAATGCATGCAAAAACAAATAAACAAACAAAAGAATGTCTTTTCACAACACAAGTAGGTGAAATATTTGTGAAGTCTTTGTTGAAGAATGAAGAATAGCAAATTTGATGCTTTCTCAGCTACATAATGCTTTTATTTCTTTTGTTCAGAGCAGCATCACAGTAGGGGATTTTCCCTCCCCTATTATCTCAGGGTATATATATATATATCAAGGTTTTCACTGGATAAAGTAGTGTCCCACTTCATCTGCCCCCTTTTCCTCCCACCTATATCCTTTAAAAAATCCGAACTCTTATTTGAGGGACTACAGTTTGCTTAGTCATTTAAACTGCCCACCACAAAGAGGATTCATCAGAGTGATTTATTACTCACAAATATGTCAGCAAAGTGCTCATATACCAATAACAAAATTTGTTCATTAATGAACCCACTCAAGGGTTTCAAAAGGTATCAAGGATTTTCAAAATATTTGTTCTCTTGACAAAGCACATTGTACAGTGAGATGACAGTTTCCTCTGTATAAATTGAGGTCAAATTACTCCACCCACATAAACTAATAACAAAGTGACTCAAAAGAGAAAGAAAAGGTTTTACTCTGTGGAGATGGAAAACATCAATATTTTAAGTTTGCACTGCATCCTATCAGATGTTAGCTTTTTTCATTTAATGCAGTATTTACAGTACCCATAAATCACTCAATCTGACATAAATGCAAAGAATATTCATTCTTCTCTTTGAGTAGAATGCAATCATGCCTTAATACTGCCTTAAAACCAGTGAGGAGTCATATCCAATAACTATCCCAATTATCTCTCAGCACAATGTTTTCCACCTGCAAGGAATGATTATGTGTCAGTAGTGATGATAAAGTCCTTAAAGAGATGTTGATGCCTCATGGAAAAATTTGAAAGACATGTTGTTTGGAGAGAGCTCTGCTTATAGACTGCATTGTATGTATCTGAGGTATTTCTTTTTCCTACTTTTTATTACTAAGGACATATTCATAAAGACATATTGTGTCTCAGAGAAATAATCATTATATAGCTAAAGTAAAAACTGGCAATCATGTGCGCTATTCCTGCTTTGGCACAGACTTCACAAATGACCTTGGGGGAACTTCTTTAACTGCTCTGTGTCTTGTTCCAGCATTAAGTAGAGATGATTCTTATATGTGGCTAAGTACTAATTCCTTGTAAGGCATTCTCATCACTATTGGATAGTATGTGCCAGGTAATGGGTTGGATTGTATTCTTATCTTTTTAGCAGAAGTAGTATTTATTTTTCTGATGTGCCTAGATGCAGAAATGGGCATCAGTACATTACTGTACTGGATGCTGTACAAACATAAAAAATATGTTGAAAAAATTTCAATCTATATTCCAGGAAAAAAGAAAAAGGGAGGGGGCAGGGGAAGAAGACAGTAACACAGTAATATTGTGAGATGACAGTCTCCTACCAAAGTCAGAGAATATTTTGACAGCAAAACAATCAAAAGAATCGATATTGCATGACTCAGAGGGTACCTCTACATTGGTAGATAGAAGTGGTTCTGTATTAGCCTGCTTTGGCTCTAACATATTTGAACAACTGTATGTTATGCCAGGCTGTTGGGTTTGCTGCGTGAATGTTACTAGAGTGACTGTAGACCAAGATCCATCAGAGGAACTTCGTGCTGCCTGTGCCCTCTCTGTAACCAGGCTCCAGGTCTGTCTGCACAAACTGCTTKTGGACCTCCCACTTGGCTGTTGGGGATGGTCAACACCCTTGCACTGCATGATTCCTTCCTTGGTTTGCAGGCCCTACCCAAATTCACTCCAAATCTTCTTTCTTTGCAACAATATTTTAAAAGACTGTCTTAGTGAACCTYTCCTCTTGAAAAACATGGAAAGTACCAGAATCGTAATACTTTGAGTTACTTTCATATTTTCCTGTCCTCCTCCCCTCCTTCTTTTGCCTCCTTCTGCTCTCTGGTGATTTTTGAAGAGATTCTCCTCTTGCTATTGATTTCCAAAAAATATGCTTCAAATTTCATGTTTCTTTATACTTCTTTTTCCCCTTAAAGCATTACAAACACCTATGATACCAAATATCTGTTGTTTTCACCATCAATCAATGGTAAGATTCACAAACAAAGTTTTCAAAGATCAAAGTCTTTCACACTTGATATCTTTACAAAGGTTTTAACCACCTGCAGCTCACAGTGACTTTAGCAGGATTAGCAGTGACTCCCATTTCTATACRTGAAATCTCCTCTCATCAAAGGCCTGTGTTTCTGTTCAAGGGACTAGCAGTAGGCAGCCAGGTGGGCGAATTTTGGCCCTTCTCAGGCTTCCTTCAGCTTTTCACAATGAGACCAACAGTTCAACGARTGGACCTCAAAGGTCTGCATAATCACTTGAACTTTTAATTGCATCTCAGAAGTGAATTACCTTCCATTCTTTCTGATCTTTTTTCTATCCCTTGTTTTAATTTACTATGCTTCTTCATCTGGCTGTCATCATGCAAAAATGTATTGTTAAATGGATTTAATAGCTTCCTGCATGTGCAGCAAGCAGTATCTAGCATAAGTTAAGGAGTGCATGTCAATCAAAATCGACTCACTCTTAAATTTCACTGCTTTTGTGTGTTTAAATCAGATCCTTAATGCTACTTGAAATCTTCTTTTGTGGTTACATTTTAATGCTTTTGTGCTAAACCTTCCAGAACAATGTCCTTTCCTGGCAGCTGATACATTGAAACCACCAGTGCCAGAGGAAAAAAATTGTCATTGAAATGCATAAAGATAAGAATGACAGACTGTTCACTCAACTTGTACATTCAAAAATACATACTTTGTCCTTCTCAGACTGAAATGGCTGCTTTGGAATAATTGTGGTCTCTTGTATCATGTCAATTCACAGTGTCAGAGCCATTATGATTATGTCAGAGCCATATACAGATATACATATTAAAAAAAAAGTCTAAGAAAAGGCAATTTTATGTACTCAGCCAGTGACATTTCTATGTTAACAATATTAATTTCTAAAAAGAAAAAAAGAAAAGGAATACGACACCCTAGGKGTCTATTTGATTTAGTAAATGTGCTAACTAAAAAGTTCTGTTTTAAAAAGGTGAACTTCTTTGCTATCCAACTATAGCAAGCTRTTTGTTTTCCAGATTATGTTAATATTCATGAGATGTATTGTTTTTGCAATTCTTGAACATCTGTTTGCTCAAAGAAAGCGTAAGTGTGAGGAATAAAAAGGTCTTCATAATGTTCTGCTAATACCTCTTGGCCTTAATTTGGAGTGACTATCTAGTTTCAATGTGCTTTTCATGTCCATTGTCTGCTTAAACTCTCAAATGAAATTAATTGCTCCTTTCATTATTGGTGATATTTATACCTGTTCATTAGGAATTGTGCAGAGATAATAATATTCTTGTTATACATTCCTTCTTTTAGTGTAAYAAAGAACATCAATACAGTTTAGTATGCAGCCAAGTGATTTCCTGTCTGTTACCCCATATCTTATTATCAATCCCTTGGCACACAGTATCACTAGTCATGTGTTTATTCTTAATGCTTACTTAGCAGTGTGATAAAATATAAGAACATAATTTTCAAATAGGTTTAAAATGTTAGGAGAAATATTTAAAGACACTCATTTTCAATTTCATGTCCATCCATGTCCCTGATATCACAGTGCCTGAAAATTCGTTTTAGTCTCCTCCTGTTAAAAAAAAAAAAAAAGTATCTCACTACAAGTGTTTTCACCAAGAAAAACAGAAGCCWTTACGTTTTAATAGAGGAAACATGTATTAACACCTTATCTTCGAAGGACATACCATGGTAATGGTGACATTCCAACATAGGTTTAGACTGAGAAAGCTGTTACGATTGCTCCAAGTTCAATGAACAGATAAACAGAAAGTATCTTTCCAGCATACGTTGAACAAATGCCAGAGCAAAGAAGTCACAGACCAACATGGGAAACCATTTGAAAGTCCAGCTTTAGGATGTCAAAACTCTTGGCCTATTTTGTACTAGAAACAATAATAAAGTTTACACTGCCCAGGAAAAATATTAATGCAGGAAAGCAAACAGGCTTTAAAATCTTTTAATATCTTTAAAACGAAAGGACTGTGAGGGAAGGATGTTTTAATTTTGGTTAAAACTGTGTAAGATTTGGTACATTAACTGCTGATTTTGGAGGTAAGCCAAAGAGATAATAAAGGTACACTATGTCATACATTTGAATCGGCCTTGGTGAAAAGGCTGCCAGTGTCATTTGTTATATGTGTTGATGCAGGTCATAGCAGCTGCAGATAGATCATAGGAGAACAGGTCAGATGCAGTAGGTAGTGCACAATCTAATTGTCAACAAGAGGCAATAATCTAATTCCAGAAAAAATAGGTAGCAGAAGACAAGAAAAGAATGATACTCTTTTGCTGTGAATCATTGCTTCATCATATCAGCAAACTGATTCTTAACATGGGATTTGTAGGCAAAAAAGATATTTTAAGAATATGTTGGAATGAGAACAGGTTTTGTGTGTGTTTATGGAGAACTTCCAGATTTGAGGGGAAGCTTGAGAGAACCATACAGAGCCAAGGGTGGTAATGAGGAACCTTGCAAAGAAACCTTATATGTGGAGCAACAAAAAAGAAAAAGTTGCTGAAAGAGTGGCAAAAAAGAAAGTGAAATTTGCCTGAAGCAGTTGATTAGGAGAATGGTCCATGAGCAAAGACCAGATAGGCTGTGTCTTGGAGATGCTACATAGAAGGTCTTAAAGATGCTACACAGAAGGAAGCTGTAGTACATAGCATAAATGTGAAAAGATAGAGAAGGGTCAGCATTAAAGATGACATGATTATATCTTACCTATAATAAACTATGAAAAGACAGTGGAGATGCTAAGGAAGATAATAAGGAAGAAAAAAAATGTACCTTGAATAATGAAGAATGTCTGTGAATATTTAGAATCAGAAAGAAGAACATACCTTAAAAATGATAGAAAGCTGAATAAGTAACTGATTAAAAGATGGAAGATGGAAGGCTATTCTGATCYGAGTCACACAAATTTCTATGCTATGTTCCTTTGCTCTCTCCTTTGTTTTTCTCCATAGGGAGTGATACACTCCACCTTTCTCCCACATGAAGTAGGAGCCTGGCTACTATTTAGACCACAATGTTTCCTTTTAGATCAGTTCTTGGCTTGCTTTATAGAGAAATGTTTTGCTAGCAGCATGCTGAATTGGATCTGAGAATCTGGTCCAGTCTGTAATATATAAGGTTAATACCTGCGTTGAGATTTCTGTCATATTGAAACCTCAGAAAAAAAAACCCACCAGATTAATGGAGTGGTCCSATAACCTCAATTCTAAAATGTCTTTTTTGTGGGTTTGGGCAAAATATTAAAACTTAGATTCCTCTGGTTTTTATATGTCAAACATGAATTCAGATAAAATAGGCTTCATATATACTTAAGATATTACAATCATAATAACACCGCAGAATTGTGAACAGGTTTCACTACTTCATAAATATACTGTCTGACAGGATATAATCCAAATATACTTTTGGGTCTGTGCTACAATTGCTGTTATATACTTCTGACATTAATGRAGTGAGAAAACTATGTACTGAATTTCCAATGCTCCAGATGCAGTTGTGTAACTTAGGTTTGAGATTGTCATGTGTCCTCTAAAACAAAAATAAATAAGAAATTGAAAAAAAAMCCATATATTTCAGTATGATTTGAAAACTAGTGCCCTTTGTTATGTTGAGGAAAGTGTTTGATGACTTACAACTGACTCACAGCCATATTTTATTGAAATATGAAAATAATAACTAATTCTTCATGAAAGCCATCAATCATCTGTGTTGCAGAAAGAATAGCCTAAAGAATTAGACGTTTGTRTCTGCTCAGAATTTTATACCTATGCTTCTTCTATACAATTGCACAAAAGCATGTGCATATGATAGTTCCAAATGAAAGTGCATTTTTAATATCTGGAAGTACAGCTATTGCCTGGGACCTAGGATTAAATCCAGTCCATTGCAGGTAAGGATGTCTCATCTGCAAAATGCTGAGCATAGTTTAATTTTAGATTGAGTAGGAATTTCTGTAAATAAAGGTCTGGTAGCATGGTTCCAGCTGCTCTCCTTGCTAGCTGTATAGACTTTGTCATCTCTCTGAACCCCTGTTGGTTATCATGGGGAATGTGATATAGGGCTTCTGCTSTACCCAAATGATATAATTCCTATATCCTTAAAGGACATGGATATATTTCTCTTCTTGCTGATTCTTTTATGGGCAACATTTATAGTTCTGCAAAAGCAGTGCTCTTCCTAAGCAATAAAATATTTCACTCAGCATATCTGTATGAACAACACAGTTTACAATCAATTAATTGTAGGATCAGGTATAAGGGAAAGAAAACTGAATAAGATATCAAATGGAGGAGGGGACAGAAGCCAAAATCTCATCAGAAAAGAAGAATTTCCAACTGAAAACTAGTATTATTGATATTCATTGGTCTCTGACATTCATGCTAATTCACTGACAATTTCCTTTATCAAAATTTATCAGCTACTTCATAAATTGATGCTAACCATAGTTATGACTCTCAAGCCTGAATCAAAACTAGCTCACATCTAAGAACTTTCCTGGTTTATGAATGCTGAGTTAAATTACTTGATTGTATTAATTGTATTTCAATGAGAACTTTTAAGTTTGTGCTCAATAATGATTGACAGAAGGATGTAGGGAAACACTGGCTTTTCTGAGGATATATGGTAGATGACCTTATGTCCAATGTCCTTGTTTCATTTGAAAAGAATAATTACTAATCAATAGTGAAGGGTTAGGTGACACAGTAGGTTAATTTACTAGCCTTTTGCCTCTGGAGAGATGGATTCTGGCTCAGGTCACATGTAAAACGGGTTTGGTGGTTGCARTCTTGTCCCTAGTGGATGTCTGGTTGTATCACAGAAAAGAAGTCTGAATTTGATATGTGTTAGATGCCTGGCAGTTTCAGCTTAGRGAGATCTCAAGGCTAAAGCTGTGGGGATTCTGTCACAAGCAAACACTGACTTTCTGTGTCAGGAATTATTATACAGTGTTGCAATCCACCTGGCCACAGTGGCCTAGATCCTCAGGCAGAGTTAGGGCACATATCTCCCTTGGAAGCTGTGTGTTAAATATGTTTAAAGACCTGAGCTTCTCTCTCTCAATGTATATGTTATAGGCTTGCAGTATGGCCTTCCAGGGCTTCCACTTGTGAGGTTTTATTTTCAGTTAAGCTTTTGTCAAAATTAACCATACAGTTGTTTCCAGTGTGCACCTCAAAAAGGATTATTATTAAAACTTCAACAAAAATAATCTCTCTATATATATAGATTGAGGGAAAAAAAAACAAAACCAAAAACATGTTTTCATCCATTTTGTAAAAAATTTTACATATTTTTCAACAGCTGTCTAACCCATCTAGTCTTTGAATGAAGGTCTTGACCTTTTGCATGAGGCTGCCCTGGTGCTGAGGTCAACTTTTATATGAATACTGGTATCAATATGGATTTAACTTTGACAGTCTGCTGAAGAAATTGTCCATTTTTACTTAAGTTATGAGGTGCTGCAACAATTTTATCTGTGCATGCTCAGTGTGCACTGGCTTGATTGTGGCAACGAAAGTCTCTGAGAGCTGCAGCTGACCTAAGYCCACTTAGAATCTCCCAGATTTTATGTCCCAGATGAACTGTGTGTGATRTTCCCACCCAAGACCTCCTTGTCCTTCTGTGGGGTTCTCTGGTTCTCCTCAGAGAAGAGGAGCTGAGAGTAAGGGCACTGTCTTTTATTGTTCTCACAATGCTCTTCTTTAGAGATCTGTCTCATTTGAAAAAGGAGGAGTGAATGAGGTGGGAAACTGCACGGATGCTGGCAGAAATAAGATCTCATGTTCAGTTACATGTAAAGTTGAGTAAAATAAAGTATTGTAAAACATCCAAAATTCTGATGTTTCGTTTTAAATGCAAAAAAAAATTAATGGACAATTTTGACAATTTTGGCCTTGCTCTCTCTTTTCCTCAACTGGAAGAAGGACTTCCATATCCATTCTGCCCTTAGGAACAGTGTAAATATCAGTGCTTGAGAAGCCTTTAGAAGTGATGATGAGATAAATTTGAGGAGCTGTAAGGAATAAGTTGTTTTATATTGAGTGCAGATTTTGATATGCATTAGATAAATTCAAATAGCCAATGAGGAAGATGAAATGAAACTTCGAATAATCACCCATTTAAAGAACATGCCAAGAGACCTGTGGGAGAGAAAAGCATATGATCATGTAAGTCAARGCTGTCATACTACACACAGAAGAGGAGAACAGAAGTTGCATAAGAGCATTAATTCCAGCATTTCCTAGCACCAGAATGAATAAATGTGGAGCCATAATAAAGTGTGTGTTTTTTTAATAGCTTTTTTTTGTGTGTGTAACARTGTAATCATGATGCATTATAATTATGACATAGTTGGTGAGACTGTCTCACACCCGTGTGTTTAGACCTCATCCAAATTTGCTTATTGCCTCTGCACAGAAGCAGACTGCTTGTAGCGTGTACCAGTGCTACGCCTGCCTATATTTGCCCTAACACACACTACCACTTGAAGCTGGCTGTGTAGATGCAGTGCTCTACTAGAGCCTATACTGAATAAGTTTTTTTACAGGAATGAGGAGGCAGCTTGGGAAATAATTTATGAACAGACCAAATCCCTAACACCTCATGAAGATGTTTCAAAAGGGCTTTCTCACTGACACGATTTTGATTTCTCCATACAGTTCACTTTTGAAGCTAATAAACTATATAACAAATATAAATTTCTAATGCATATTTCTAATTTGCAATATATACCTATTAGACTTGCCATGTCATGCATTTTAATTGTAAGTTCTAACTGGCTGGTTTAATGATACTTTGCAAAGTAAACTCAACATGTAGGTCAGAAGTTCAGAATGAATGAATCCCTGGATGTTTACCAAACACCAAAATTAAATTACATTTTTAATTGTTTTGCAAATACTTTGGCCTAACTAATTAAATAGGAATGACTTTCTGCATTGCTATAGTGCAAGGAATATTAAAGTCCTTAGGACTCATTTCAAATTAACAAACTCTACTAGTTTAATTGTATACAATGTGGTCAATTGACACTTTAGAAAAAGTAACCTCTGCACAGATACCACCAAAGCAGACAAAACCTAATAACTGATACCGTAATATAACTTAAGTTGTAGGAAATATCTCTTGAGGACAAATATTATACTGAGAATATTTCATCTTACTATATTTTGATCTACATGGACTGAGGCCCATACGGAGTATTTTAAAGTGGCCCCAATGACTTTCAAGATTACAAAGAATGTGTATAAATATATGTTTTCTTTTTGACTTGTTCCCTGATTCTTTACAAAATCAGTGGGACATGGACTCTGGTGTATACAACTAGAAAGGTGATTGAGTAAGTTCTGCTGTCTGCTGTGAAAGTGCTGAGATTTTRTTATATCTTGATCCCTTCAAGTTATGAACTTGATTCATGTATTAGTTTGCTGTCCTCCAGAATTGCTTCTCTCTTGAGTTTAGCAGTTTCATTGCTCTAAGGGAATACGACTGTTGTAAAGGGAATGGCTATGAAGTTGCTCACAGTTGCACGGTGAGCCAGACCATTCTGCAAAGTTTTTGGAAACCTTGGATTTGGCTCTATGCTCAGCAACAGTGCTGTAAAATTGTGTGTTTTCAGGGGTCTGTCAGGTTGAGCAGGTGCACTGCTTTTTTTTTTTCCCACTGTGTAGACTCTTTGATATTATCATATCAGAGCATAAAGCATTACAGAAATAAGCCAAGGAATCGTGGATGTTTAGGTCATATATCAGCAGAGGAAAATGATTTATAGCCAGCTGTGGATGGAATAAAAGTTAYAGATCACAATAACTGCACAGTCTCTTAACTTGATCTGTATCATTGTACTCACCATATACCTATATATATTCAGTGTACTCTTCTGGCAAAGAGGATGATAGAGCAACATCAAGATATTCAAGAACCCTTCTCTGTCCTCAGGAAAATCAATGGAATCTCTGGGAGACATCTTCAACTATCTGTGGTCTTTACCAAAGTCCTCGTAGTCAGTCAATGTTGTAGTTGCTTTACAAGACCGTTGCAAGCCATGTGTTGCACTGGTGATTTGAATCTCTTTTCAAAACAGGAGAAGGAAATCATAGTAAGATTCTTTTCACATACTCTGATATTGGGTGAGCACAGCCTCTGCAGAAAATGATAGTATTTTTGAGTTGAATCTCTGTCATTTTCTGACTTGTTCTTCAAAGCAAATTATTGTGGAGGATGAACTGAATTAAAAAATCTGATGTTTTGCATCATTCTTGGAAATAATTATTAAACGATGTTGTGAACAAACCACTGAGTTGTGTTGGCAAAAAAGCTTGAAACTTCTACGCTACATTTTATTAAAAGTGGTTGTGTGTAATGCAGTTGATGACATTAGCAATTAAAGACAGTCCTGAAGTAGGAAAAAAAAAGACTGTTAAGTCTTCTTGAAAGTATAAAGTGGTTCTGCAGCAGATAGTTAGCAGATAAGACGGAGAGTGGCTGAGACGTTTATGATGCTAGGAGGTGAATCAAGTTTTCCGTTGCATTGACATTTTTCTTCTGTTTAGAGAATATAATGTTCTGGTTGAATATTCGTGGGAAGCTGTATAAAATGCTTAGATGTGAAATAATCTGAAAGGCCTAACTAGCCATGGAAACAACTAAGCAACCAGTCAAACATTTTATATATTCTAAATATAAATGTCTGAATAAGAGAATCGTATGGAACGTGTTCAGTAAGTGTCTGAAATTCTACCATGAAGTGGGACATCAGCTGTTTCAGATAGCATGATTTTGACTTTACCTTTCAATAGAACTGAATAATCTAAATAATGTTGTATTTCCAGAAATGCAGCAAAAGTGAGGGCAACAAGGTTATTTCAAAGTAAATTTTCCAGACCTTGTAAGACCACACTTTTGGCTAAGGGGTGAGGTATTTGTGCACACAGTCATACATATCTCAGAGGTAATGGTGCTTGTAAGAATCTCTAGGCATGCTGAAGTGCACTCATAATCTGGGACAGGCTGTGGAAAATGTAGCCCCCAAACTAGCATTTTTGAAATTGTGGGTAAAATAAAGCATTTTGATGTAAAAGAATTCCTTAAATTTCACAGAAACCAAATTTCTCAGAAAAAAAAAAAACAAGAAAATAATATATGCAAAACAATATAATGTTGAACTGGAAATACATTGGTAAACAAATTTTATATTTTGCTGAAAGTAAAACAGAGTTCAGAGAACTGCTCCATCTCAAATGATTCTACTCAGAAAATGAAGAAAAAAAGCTTATTTGTTTTTCAGAATTTTCTTCATTGCAAATAATGTATTTTCAGGTTTGTATTTATATTTTTGAATGTTTGCTTCCTGTTTCTAGTAGGATATCACAAATAAAAGAGATTTCTCAACTGACAGCTAAATAAATCCCATCATATTCTGTCTTGCTGAGAATCTTCATAGTAAACACAATTTGTGGTTTATTGGTGTCAGTTGGGAAAGGGAGTTGTTGCTCATTGTATTTCTTTCTCTTACCACAGCTCTTACTTTTATTGTGCAACTCTAAGGGAAAGCCAATTACCCGATGGAGTGCTGAGAGATTACATTTTATTTTGGTGCAACATTATTTTCAGTGTCTTATATCTTTTTCTTTTATTTTGTAGTATAGCCCCACATTGTTATTCGCTTAGCATGGTAGGCCAAGAACTTTCCTGTACAGAGGTTCTTTTTAAGGAGATTAGGACAAAAAAGAAAAAAACAGGTTCTAAGTAGACATGCTTTTATAAGAAGAACACATCTGATTAACATGCATATCTTTTAAAAACAGCATTTATCAGTATTTTCAGGCAATGCTTACTTTACATCTGTCCAAAATGAAACCTGATATGAACCTGAAGAACATTGATAGTTAAAAGTTTAAAACAAAAAGATCTAACTTTTTTTTCTTTTTCAATAAGACGATAACAATGATATACAATGATATAGTTTCTCAAAGATATAAAAGTGGACCAACGCTTTTGAATTCCAATTGTATTAAATATGACAAGAAGTTATAGCACCATAATAGGCTGTCAATACTGAGAGAGGAAATTACGTTTACAAATTACAACTTTTCTTTCTTCCAGGTACTGTTTGCCTCCAAGTTTCTCTTTATTGATAAGATACACATATACAGTACATAGAAGGGAGCAATATAAAGTACTTAAAAATAAAGCATAGATTTATTTATTTTAGTAGCCTCTACMTTCTGAAGCTAATAGCAGAAGAATCACATATGAATAAGCTTTTTAGTGTTTTTTTTTCTTCCAAGGAAAGAATACTCTATGAGGCGTACAACAGCAGGAATTACTATGCATACCTTTTTAAGAGGCGTAATGATTTAAAATACTTAAATGACTAACAGTTTTAATAGTGTATTCTAATTGCAATAGCTTCTTTCATGTATCAAGCTCTACTAAGAGATAATTGACCTCTGCATCTGTTAAGCACTCTCACATTTGGCTTGGGAAACATAATTCACATCACAGCCAATTACCCTGTGATATAGCCTGCGAAGCTCAACTATGGGCATAGCTCTGCCCTTTCTTTCCCGTTCTGTCTTCCTTCCTTCCTTCCTTCCTTCCTTCCTTCCTTCCTTCCTTCCTTCCTTCCTTCCTGTCCACAACATTTTGACTGTCATATTTGTTGGATGTTATCTTTGTTCTCTTTCATCTATCCTTTACTGTACAAATCCAAACCGCAGAAAATAACCAACTCAGACTCCGCTATTTCAATGCATAAAGCTAAACAGTGATTTACAGTGACATTGAAAATAGCTCTCTCAAATACTGTTTTTAGTTAATCTTGTATATAAAGCCTTTTAAACTGCATGCTGAACTGCATGTGATAAGCAAAAGATTCTGCCTTGCTCACTGCTTAGAATTGTATTAGGTTCTTTTTTATCATGATTTAACCAAAACTGTTCAATTACTCTTCGTCTTTTAATTAGTTTTTTTCATATCTGTTATACTGCCCATCACATTGGCACCTGGGCAGTTTACATAAATTAAAACAGTATATTAAGAAAATATGAGTCCTTTGGGAGTAAAAATCTCAATAACTAAACCTCTGCCTCTGTTATTAAAAATGGCCTGGAGGTCAACTGAAAATCAGGGTGATTAATAAATYTAGTAGAGACTTTTGCAGAGTGCCTGAGCTTGGTTCCCTGCTGAAAACCCTTAACTGTTGGTCCAGGGAAACTGTAAGCAGAGAAATGACAGCAAGTCTCCTCCGTGATAGGGATAAGCTGAGAGATGATCTGATAGATAAACGAGTCACAATCTTCTCCTGATAACTCATAATCAAAATCTTACGCTGCCTTCACAGGCAGAAAGGTTGTATGTTTGTGTCCATTACAAGATATGTTTGCAACACACCAGCAGGACTCCTGCTGACTGTGTTTTATCTAGGCTGATTTCAGCTGCTCCTGTCCTCACTGCTGTGCTTGTCAGAAAACAGAAAAATATAGAAATGACAGCATACACTTTTGAAAGATGAGACATCTCTGAGTTCTAAATTTTCTGGATACTAAAAGGCTTGTGATCGAATTACTTTATTAAAACAAAGATTGTCAATGCCATTTCAATGCAGATTATCAGATTTGCAAAGAAATATTTAGTAGTGAACAACWAGTGCTATGTAACAGGGAGTTCTCAGCAACCCCATTTCTTATTTTTTTGTTAATTAAAAAGCTGCAAAAGCCTTTTGGATGCCATGTATTATTTTCTTTGATTATACTTCCTTCCCCGTTTTGCACTGAGCCAGTAATTACTGAGCTCAGTAATACTATAGATATGTTTAGGCTCATCTTTGTAGTTCTTCGGTCTGATGTTAATTGCATAACATATCCTGACTGTAGAAACAGTAGATACAAACCAAAACCTTTTCAAAGTGTCAAGAGTGTTTTCGATCCCTTCAAATTGAAAGTTCTTTTTCTGTGTCTATACAGTACCACAAAGCCAAATACTTTCCACCACAGCCACATTGCTGTGGAAAACTGTTAGGGAGCTAGAGAGAAACCATGCGCTCAACACAACAGCAGTATGCAAAGTTGTTCTCTGAAATGAATATAGCACCAAAGCTTGATTCTTTCAAAGCTTGATTCTTTTGGAAAACATGACAGTGGTAGAAAGTAAGTGCAGCAAYATATGGTTGAGAGTCCTGCCGTGTAGATTAATTGATCTGAAATCCTTAGATTCTCTTGGTGGATCCAAAATAGCCAACCAGGAATTTGGAATTTCACTTTCACTCTATCACAACTATCATTGTTTTGATCACGAGACTGAATACTCTTACCTCTCCTTTTCTAGAAATGACAGTGCAGATGGTGTGGCCTGTCTTCAATCACAGCATCCTGCCCACTGAGCAAAACAACAAACATCATTATTCTACTTCACTTTCTGTGCTGATCCAAATGCAGTTCAAATCTTACAAATTCAGGCCCTATTATATGTTTAGAAAATTGTCTCCTTCTRAGACCAAACATTTTTATGACTTTATATCTTATTGCAATTAGGACCTCAATGAATAACTTAGATAAGATGGGAGGTTTACAAAGCAAACTTTTGTATTGAAATATAGAGCTAAAAGCATGTAAGATGCAGTGCTATTTTACAGAACAGAATTTCAGTGTTAATACTTCTGAAGTTCTTTTCAGGAATTTATTGATAATGTTCTATGCCTGGATTCACTCACTCTTTAATTTGCCTAATATATTTGACAAGATAGTTAATAGAGGCTTGAATTAAAAAGCTTGCTTGGTATAATGCATATTGTATATACTGTGTGTATATTATACTAATCACATGCCTTAGGGCTTGCAATGATTACTTTTAGGGGCTAGGAGGAACTTTTCCTTTTTTGATCCATAATGTGAGTTCATCTTTTTGCCTTCCTCCGGTCAACTGATCCAGCTAGACAGAGATGTATGCAACACTTAATGGCATTAAATTCACAGGTGTCTGATTGATATATATTGCTCAAAAACTCATGATTAAACCAACCATTGGATTTGTCGTCGGGAAGGAATTTTTCCCTACCTGAGATTGATACTGAATTGGAGTTTTTAAAATCCTTTTCTGTAGCACGTAGCATCATTTGCTTCCTAGCATCTTATTTTTATTTTATTTGGGAAATGTTTTGTTGTCAGATATTGGCAATAACCTTGAACTCTCTGTGTCCCTTCTTGTAGCACATGGTATTTTTATGCCCTACTTACTAAAGGACTMAAGTTTGTTGCAGGAAAGTGGAAAGTTTCTGTGACTAGACACAAGAATTACAGGCATGTAATACGATATTGTATGGAGGCAAAAAGACATCTGCAGTATAGGAGCCCATGCCTGCAGTTTCTGGAGGCAGTGATACATTCAAGTACTATTTTCTTGTGGTTAAGCAATCATATCAGAGATGGGTTGCAATCAACCTTTGATACCTAGAATCAATTTTCTAGTGCCAATGTTTCTTTTAGCTTTTTGGGGAAAAAAATAGGCAAAGAATGGGAATGTGAAGGTAATGGGGATAGAAAGCCAGTGGTTGTATGCCTGAGTGCAGGACTGTTTGGAACCAAAATGGAGCACAGCCCATGGCATGGAACACAAATTGGCTGGAGAGGTCTGTAAGGTTGTGGTTGTTTCCATTTCCATTCTACATCGGAGAAAATGGTCATTGCTGCTTCTAGGTTACACACTGTGCTTGCAATCCTAAGCTTGATGCCTCATCTGTTTTTTCCTTTCTTCACCTAATGCTAATAGTAGTATAAGTGTGGGAAATTGTAGATATGCTTCTGATTTAAATAGAGAGTACAATGTGAACCTATTAGATTAATAGTTATAATGAAACCTTCATGCATTTTTCTTGGCAGTCATTTCAATCATTTCATTGTAAGCATTCCAGCTTTCCTGTGTTTCCCCAGTAAAATATATTTCCAGAGGATTTGGTCTTTCCAAATACATTGTCAAGCATTGATAATTTTTTATGAGCTTCAGCTAGTGTGTGACAGCCACCATGGATATCAGAAATTATAGGAAAGCACTTAATGTGTGCTGCTCCTCCTTTGGAAAATATCTTCTTTAAGTGTTAAATTATGACTGGTATAATTACTTTTTTCGTTTTTGTTGAATGAAACAATTTTCATGCTGTGCATAGTCATGGGGCAGAGGGAGAAATACTTTCTACAGGAAATTAGCTGTCCTAAGATATCTATATTTATTTTAATATGCATTTATATGGGCAGAAAATAAACACACATTTCCAAGCTAATATAGGTATTGAAAAGATGGCAACTGCAGCAAAGCAGAATCTAGACAACCATTGCTTTAGTTTTTGTACTAGGTATGTAGCTACAAGCTGGTGAATGCCTCAAATAAATTCAGCTGTCATATGTTCTTCGTTCTGAGAATTCAAACTTTTTTTTTGTAAAAATGGTAAAATTAAAGCAGAGAAATGATAAAATAACTAGCCCAAATGCTATAGAGAGACTAGTGTGCTTGCTTTCAATCTAACGTACTATCTAGTAGGCCATGTTATGTTAGAAAAAGTCCCCAAAGTGCAGCAATAATAGCTTTTCAGGCATCAACTCCAAATTATTGATATGGGTATGTTCTAATCACTCCACATGAGTAGTTCAGCAATAATGAGCAAATCTAAGGAACTAGGGGAAGAAAGGGCAGGAATTTCTCTATTCCATAGGTTACAGCTTAAGCAGCAGCTGTAGTGCAGCTCCATCAGTGTCCATAGCTGTGCTCACAAAACTGGAGAGAAGGAGGTGGTTTCAATGAAGCCTAAACAYGGGCTACTGATCTAGGAAGAAAGAAGAGATTTTAGTGGAGCATGGCAAGAAGATATAGACAGGAATGACAGAACAAAGAGAGATGGTGAACTGGAGTGTGTAGCCAAGACCTAGGAAAGAAAAAAAGAAAAAAAGAAGAGACAATTAGTTAATAGTGGCAGAAATAGTTTCTGAATATAAAAATATGTAATATATATCTTAGTTCTATTGTATAATGCACAGTAGAGTGAAAATTTCTCCTGATACCCCTAACTTTTGGGGCTTCCTTTCCATGAAGTGAATTCTGCATTGACTAGAAGTTTTTTGTCACATCCCTTTATCCTTGCAGATCTGAGCACTGTTCACTTAATTTTTGACATATTTAGTTAGAGTATAATGAGYATGTAAAGAAAATAAAGCATCATTATATGTAACACAGACTTACTAGATTATATTTTTACATTCCTTTGAGTTATAACACTTACATGACAGTACCATCTGTACTCCCTGGCAGAGCTGAAGCATTCTACAGATACATAAGAAATGACAGGTACCCTATGAGAAACAGCTTATTGCCTAGCAGACTGAATGAGCTGATGAAAGAAAGAAGGTAGAGTATATGAGTGAGCAGGCTGGGCAAGTTAGTGAGGGAGGTAACAAAAAATAGAAAATTAAATTTGAAAAAACAAGTTAAATCATCATGGTACATAACTCAAAAGTGGATTTCAAAAGTGAGTTGTGCACTGTTGTTTTCCAACAGATCTTACTTTCTTGAGCACCCAAGTATCTTGAAAATGAGCAGCTGATTCTTAAGCAGGTCAGCATTTTCTGATCTGTGAGGCACATCAGAGGAGGTGCGAGATGTTCTGGAAAGTAAGTGAAGACACGAGAAGGAGCGTTCAACTTTTTATTCATTTATATCACTGTCTATTGCAACCCTTTGTCTGATGAGAATAGTTCTGACTTATGSCTTCAGTGTCTCTAAATATACTTCAATAAAGTAAATAAATTGCTGAATTCAGTTAAATTAAGCTGCTAAATTTCAGCTAAATTAAGCTAGAAAATGGACAATCTCAGATTTTTATTAGACTATCATTATCCAAACTTTCATTTATTTTTCAAAGAAAAGTACAGTAGATAGTTTGTCTGAAAAAATGGCTCATAATGCATTTGCATAAAAGATGGCAATGCACACAATAATATGAAAAATAAGAATGTATAGCACTATAGTAAGGGCACTAAGAACTGCAAGATTATTATATCTTGACTTCACAACAGACAAATATTTCCTTCTATAGGAGGCTACAGTGAGTATTTTCTATTTCAGAAAGCTAGTCTGAATAATTTTCTTTAATTTAAGAGGACTTCCACTTTACTTTGATTATGGTATTTCATTATTCTCTATTTACTGAAAGAAGTGTTTTTTGATGGTGTAACCTTGCTGCATGACACAAAATCAAACAACATCAATGAATGATGATCAGAGAATTAAAAAAAGGCCGCAGATATAGGAGTATCTGTTCCATTAAATACCAATGTATCTTGTCTTCATGTGTTCACATTGGTATTTAATCTACTTTGGAAGGATTATTAAACTTATGGKTTTTTTTTCTTCAAGATATCTCACAGTAAGAAAGTGCTTGGGCAGATTTGAATAAAGACAAATAGAATCAGCAGTTCTAAAAGTTCAGGTATTTGCTCCTGAAGGAAAATCTCAAGGATTGATGTGGTTTTGAAATCGTCCTTCGTCTGATAATTCATTATCCCAAGCAATGAATTCTTCCAGATTTCTTAAGCTCAAATATCTAAAACTAGAATCTCGGAAAAGATGCCTAAATTGCTCACATACAGTTCATATTCTCAACACGCAATGTGATAAATGAAGGACTATTGCACATGTGCAGCAACTTTGAAAGGAAATTAATTAGGTTATTTAGATGACAATGTATTTGCTTAAGTTTGAAAATAATGCTGGTAAATTTCACCTTTAAAAAAAATCATAGAAGATGCACCCAAGGAGGTCAAGTGAATGTTTGAATAAGTTAGAGAGAAAGATGATAAGGAAAAAAAACTGTAAGCAAATAATAAATGATTTATCATTTTCAAAATAGCACATTTTTTATAGTTCATTTCCTCCACAGTGTAAAATCTATAAAAAGAATCTTCAAGGAAGTTGTACTGGAGTGTGTGGTTTCATTAGCATATTAGAATTACCCTACAGTCATTCTTTGCTGCTAATCACAGCACTGCAGCAAGTTCTAAAAATACAAAAATACAAAAGGGTGACTATTTGCAACAGATTATTTTTCCCCTCTCCACAAAACATGGGAGTTTAAGAAAACAACCCAGATATTCATCATAAGTRGGCTTTAATTTGTATCTACACTGTGTTCTTCTCACTTCATTAGCCTCAGAATTTGTGACTGAACAGGACTGTTTGGGCAGCCTATTGCCTAGTTGGAGATGTCAGAAGCAATTACTTTCACAGATTTAAGATTTTATCATACAAATTCTATTCAGCTTTCTCAGTGGACAGCACAAGTAGGGCTCTTTGTTATGCATTTCATGATATCTTATCAGCTGCCCAGAGTTTGCATCTCACCACAGATTGTGTCACACTTTGCATGTGAACAAGTGAAGGAGAACTTTAGTTAAATGTATTTGCCACTGCTAGATATTTGAGTGGTTTCCTTGGAACACTGACTGCTGTTCTGAGGCCTGGAAGGCTGCGAGATGGACATGTGGTAAAATAGGTATTTAAAAGCTCCACAGTTGCTGAGATAGCATCTTCAACCAAAAAGAACTAAGACCGACAGTCTTAGTCAGCAGTAACTTATGGTCAGCTTCTCATAAAGTTCAGGTTTGCTTCATGTTTTCAGGTGTTTGGATAATGTATTCTGAAGAACAATGGACAAAGGAGCACTCATCTACTCTTCTCAAGCATTCCTTCAACAGAAGCTGTGTTATGAATATTTCAATTTTAATCTGACGATTATGGAAAATATATCTACAAGACCTAATGAAATGAACAGTCAAACACAATTCAATATCATAATTTTAAATTCAATCTAATGTTAAAAATGGTTAAAGAATCCTCTGGTTCTTTGCTATTCACTGAATACATTTCATAACCCGGAAAAMTCTATGTCCCGGGAAAATTCTATGTCCCTTTTTGCCTCCCTTTCTTTCTCTACAAAAGTCTGTATGACTATTTCAGTTATACTGTCGGCATTAGTACTGTTCTAACACTGGTTTCTGCTCCACTTTTAGACCTTCAAATTCAAAGGGAATAACTAACAATCTCTCTCAGGACTGACAAGCTTGTCATATGTGAACTAATAGGTTAAAACTGATGTTTTCCTTATAAGCTTGAAACCATATCTGTAAGATAATCTTCACTAATAAATAATTTTTAGCAGTGTGTCATGCCATTATTATAGCATCAAAGTTTTCCTTTGAGAGACAATGCTATCAGATGATTTTGACATGCATGCATAGTATATATTTCACTATCTTGAGCAGAAGAATGGACAATGTGCAAGTTAAAGATTCTTCCAGCTTCTGTTTTCAATAATTTCTASTTCTAGGAATAAATATATTGCTTTTCTTGTTTGTCTATAGGTCTGGAAAAATTATCACCCAATAAAATATTAAAGAATTTGGTTAGCACCCTATTTTTAGCAAATATGTTTTCTTCTAATTATAGTAGTATTTGTACATTTTTGTCTGACAGTTATATCACACATTCAGATTTCTTCATAAAGCCTCTCGTTCACACATTGTCCATGAGGAGAGATAGTTTATATGATATTTTTCATAGCTAGAGTTGTTATATGTGAATAATTTTCAGCTTTGGACTACTTGTGAAGAGTTTTTAAATTTGGGATTCCTTGAAAAGTACGTAGTAACAGTTCAATACCAGAGCTTATAATTTTTATTGTTCTCATTATTCTGTTTTATGACTGAGGCCTATTTTCCTTATATTCCTTATTTCAACTGAAGTAGATTTTGGTTAGGTAAGACCAGCAAATGGATGATTAATTATTAACTAGCATTCCCATTGGCTGGCAGCGTACTACTTGATAACCCAAGTGCTTTCTGTTGTTGTTGTTGTTTAGGTTAATGTTATTCTTACCTGATAGACTTGACCCACCTATGACTCCAATCCGACCCATAATTAAGGAAGCAGTGAAGGACTCAGAGCTGAAAGCTAGTCTATACTTGGAGAAAAACATAATAATGTTAAAGCCATTTGTTTAAAAAACATTCACTTTTATGAGGTCAATCATAATAAACGTCCTTCAGAAAGTCATTGAAATTCTCACGGTTACATAATCAGATTAAATTCTGATTCTGTAATCAGATATATGTCTATTTAAAGAAGTACTGACTAAAAGCACTGTTCACAAGAGCTCAGCGACCTTCTCAAATTCTTCTCAGTAGTCTTACCATCTTTCTCCAGATTCAATTATGATACCATGTCAGAAACAAGTGCATGTAGTATTCTCTGTTTGATGGTGACACCATCATTCGATCCCTCCACAAAAATCTTTTTCTACTTCACTTTAAAATATAAGATCATTAATCTCTTCTCCTCAAACCTTGCAGCAGTTTTCCTACTGAAATTCCATCCTTCTATATGGATCCTGTTACCCTTTTTTTCTCCTAACTCATCTTAATTAGGACTGAAGAATCAGTGCAAGCAGAGTGTGGGGATATGGCCTCTATCCAGGGAAGAAGTGAAGATACCTCTTTGCCCAGTAACATGTACAGGTAGCTGAGGGTCATTCATCCTTTTTCTACCAAATTGGCTTACGGTTATAAACCAGTTATGAACTGGTTATGGCTTAGCCCCAGGCATTTCCTCTGTTTTTCATATTAGCAGAAGTGCTAGGAGTAAGAGTTAATAAGGAAGAGGGGAAAAGCGAGGCCTGGCTATTGCTATGAGGAGCAGGGGAAGCTACCAATCAAGACAACAGAAAGCAGCCACAGACAACCTTCTGTTTAGCACCTTCAAGGCACCTTGTTTTCTTTATGCGTTCTGGAAAAGAGGTAAGCCTGGGGCCATGGCAAGAAAATGCTAATGCCTAGATCAGTCCCAACCACACAACCCCTTTCTGTACAGGTCCCTTACACAGATTACTTTTCTTCATTTTGTCTAATCTACAATTCATTTGGGGAATTTTCCTGTTACTTTGTTTATGATGTGGTGTTATCTCCACTGCTATTCTGAAGAAGAAAAAATGCTAGTAAATCAGAGAGCRAAGACCTGCTGTATACACTTGGCTAGCTAAAAGCAGAAAAAAATGTCCACCCTAAATTGTCATGCTATACCTAGCCTTTTGCTTTTTCCGATATTTTCTCTATACCTAATATATACTTGAAGGAACCACCCATGGGTGGTTCACTGAGGATTCTCTAAAGGAGGAAATTGCTCATAATCAACCACCCAAAATAATTAAAGTTGTTCTCTTCTACTCTCCATATTAGATTTGTGTGTCCTGCAGAGCTAACCAACTTTGAATGCAAAGAATAATAATAAATAATTCCCTTTCCTTCAGCAAAACAACATAATTTAATTTGGCCAGCCACAGAAAACAAAAACAAAAACCCAAAACCACAAAGAAACAATTCCTTCTAGCAAAACATCACTCATTTGCCAAACTACATTTCCCAAAGTGTCACAGACCTAACATCAGAGTTAACACTATCTTCTCAGTCATAAAATGGCTGAGCAAGGAGTCCAGATTGCAAACAAGCCATCCAAAGTAAGGAGCGGCTTGTCATCTTAGTAGCCTATACTGCTATGCAACAAATATGCAATATTTAAATGGCAAATGCAATATTTAAATGTGAAACCAGATAAGACATCTTTCTTATTATAATTACATTTTGACCTTTTCTGAGTTGCATAATATTGGAGTAATTGTATAACTGTCTTATTTCTTCAGTATCTATGTTCTCTACTGAAAAAAACAACCCTCAGCTATTCTTACCTTCTTGTAAAACTTGTAAAACATCTTCAAAGGTTAGGTTTAAAAGTTCTTATGAATCCAAAAGTTATTTCAAGGAGCCTACCTGTCAGTCTCATCTCCTTCTTTCACTCTCATCTTGTTTATACACTTATTTGATATAATATGCTATTCTCCTCATGAAAACTTTATGTTGCTTATGTTAACTTCTTTAAATGCTGACTATATCACGTGACAATCATGAAACATTTGAAAAATTTAGATAGCTAATACTTTAAAAGAAAAAAGCTTTTCTGATCAGAGTAACATGCTTCATACTCACTTCCTATTTCTATAACTACTTCATTTCTTTCAGTATTTTTAGTTGCATTTTTTGACAAACTACAATAYAGTGAAAAAAATTATCCACATGTATCATGATATGAACCAGTGGTTAATCAAGTTGTGTATAACATAACAGCAGGGGAGTTTGTTTGTTTCCTACAAGGCTATTTCCTTTGAATTCTGTGCCATTAATATTTGTGCTGTAGCTTTGGCTTCTGTTATAATTATCTTAGACATTTAGTTAGCCATTTGAGAGACAGGCTGTTACCAATAGGGGTATTTTCAAGGACACTTCTAAAACAAGCAAAAAAAAAAAAAAAACAGAAAAACCCAAGCAGGACTTCTTAGGTGCTTTGATGTTCTTTGTTTTTCAAATGTTTGCACTGACATATTCACCTTAGTAATTATCACAATCATAAACAGGACCTGATCAAAGCATCCTGATATTTATGAAGGTTGAAACTTTTAACTTTTTGTTTTTGCTTTCTGAAATTTTATACTTATGATTTTACTACCTATATTTTTAATCATACTRTTATCTTTAGCCAAGCTGTACCACAGCTGAAGACAATGGCAACTTCTGCTGCATTATTTCAAATTAAAAGTAAATATCATCCTTAATTGGCATACATTTATCAGCAGGTTGAARTAAGAAGGCCTGATGTATGTTGTTCCCAAACAACTCCAAAAAAGAAAATCTAATTTATTTCCACTCTTAAAGTATGCAGGGTACTGCACCCCCAAAACAAGAAAAAAAAAAAAAAAATGTGGAGCCAAATTCCCAGCACATATTCATCTACACAGAGGAAAAAAATGGAGCAAAATTGTACCGAGAGCGAGCTATGCACTGTAGCGTGTGCCTTGCTTCCTAAGCTTGCACAAAGTGACTGCTATGCACCAGTAGCACTTCTTCCTGAATCACGCTCCCAGGGAACCCGAGCAACAAGAGCAACGGCAGTTTTAAGCTAATCATCAGAATACTTCATGCCAGTTTTGTTTTGTTTTTCTTAAATGTTTCTTACATCTAGTGTGTAGGACAGATGTGGGATGGAGGGGTTGTTTTTCTGGTAGCATCTGGCTTCAGGGTTACATCCTTCCCAGAGGTGTACTTTTCCCCTGTTCCACCTCACAGTCATGAGGTTAAATGTGAGTCCCATATGACAGAGACACTGCATTCAGGAAAGTTGAAGGTCACGAGATGGTTGCTGCAGTTGCCAGCATAATTTATTTGGCTCATACAGCTTGTTGCAGCCCAACTCCTGATGAGGAGGTGGGGTTGATGAACCAACTCAGCAGACCTCAGATGCTTGCAGCCCATGGGCTGGAAATCTCTCCACTGGAGTTCAGGAGCAGTGCCTTCCTGTCAGCTTGCCCGTAATTCATTTTTCACCTGGGTAACTGCTGTACCTGCATCCAAACCTGAAATAACCTATGAAACCAGTCCTGCAATTACCTGAATCTGAACACAGACCCTATTGCTTGAGCAATAATTCAATAATACACAATTGTATTCTCTTCAGGTTGCCATTCCACATCAAACTATGTATTTTTTGACATTTCTACCACTGTTCCATTTTCCTAGAATCGCAGAATCCTTAGTCATAATCTAGTCCAATCCCCCTGCATATGCAGGGTCACTTAGAACATATGGTACAGGATAGCCTCCAAGCAGGTTTCAAATATATCTCCGAAGAGTCCACAACCTCTCTGGGCAGCCTGTTCCAGCGCTCTGTCACCCTCACTGTTAGGAAAATTTTCCTTAAGTTCCTATGGAACTTCTGATGCTTCAATTTGTGGTCGTTTCCTCTAGTCCTGTCGGTGGCCACCACTGGAAAGAGGCCGGCCCCATCCTCCCCTCTCCCTCCCTTGAGGTATTTATAGACACTGGTTAGATCCTCGCTCAGCCTTCACTTCAATCACTTTTCTACGACCCTTCGATTGTTTTCCTCTGCTGTTTAGCTAGTTTCCATTTTTGGATTTTATGTAAGCTTTCTCTCTTCTCTTACCAACCTTGTTTTAATGTCTTTCATAATCAACAAAGAAGGAGCAACAAACCTGTCATTTATTGTTGTGCCCATGTACATTATCAGCCTCCTATTCTATTAAATGCATTGTTTGTATGAAATTTAATTTGGGTACTCATTTTTATTTCTTAAAATAAAGATATTAACAGGGAGAAAAGTGGTCAGGTATTCAAGGAAACTGCTTGTACTTATGCTTCTTGCTGATATTTGTAGAGCTCTTTTAGAGGCCAGGATTATTGCAATATCTTTCTGCAAAATAATATGACCTAATAGGCTATTTCAGTCTTTAATTTCTATAATTAAATGAAAATCTCTGGTAACAATGAGGTGGAAGTTCAAGTTCCCATTGCATTTTCCAAAAGGAATAGGAGATAACCTGAGGGACTTAAGCTATGTTACAGTCACAGCATCAGAATTGGAAATGATCCAGCACAGAAATCTGTGTGGCAGCTGCCACCACCCAAACAAGTTACATTAAAACTCCAATGTGCTCTGATTTTCAGGAGAAAGATTTAAGAGAATTAGTCTTACCGGCTCTTGTGGGTTTATGTAGATGCTTCAAATAAAGTGCATATCTAAAAGTTTTCAAGATCAAGGTTTCATGTTGCATATAAATATCATGAGTAAGTCTTACAGCAATATCAGAATGCAGTGAATATTTGGGGTACAGTACCATTATAGCCAAGGTTACCTGGTGTCACAATGCAAACAAATAATAAAAAGTAATAAGTTTTGGGKTTTTTTTTCCTACAAAGTTTCTGCATAATGCTGTACTTATTCACAAGTGCATTCTTTTAAACAGCACTTGAAGAATAAAGAGACTTTAAATTGGCAGGATACAGCTTTCTGTCAATATCTCTTGAACAAAAGGCCTCATGAGCAGGTACAACATTGATATACCTTTGATTCACAGATCCACCGCTAGTGTAGGCCAGCCTACATCTGCTCAGATTTTCTTGTGGTATCTCCTCCTAGTGCTTCTCACCTGCAATCTTTGCTCTTAACTCATTTCTGTGCAATTTCTTACTCTTTTTGGCCTGAATGATAACAGAGRGGATCTAGGACATAACTGTATTGCTAGGCCCTTTTGGGGCCCTTTTGGGGGGTGTGGGCTGTCTGATAAGYTGGAAAAACATGCAGAATAGAGCAACCAACATAGCTGTTGAATGGTTCTTTCTACCTTGAGCATAGAGGATACTGTCTAAGCTACAATTTTGCTCCATTTTTTTCCTCTGTGTAGATGAATATGTGCTGGGAATTTGGTTCCACATTTTTTTTTTCTTGTTTTGGGGGTGCAGTACCCTGCATACTTTAAGAGTGGAAATAAATTAGATTTTCTTTTTTGGAGTTGTTTGGGAAAAAACACAGATATAAAAATGTGGAGAAAGTGGTGATATATTCTGGCTAGATATCCAAATAATACATATAGAGAGTTATTGTATTTGAAGCTTAGGGTGATAAAATAGAGAGAGAGATTTCACACTACTTTGATGTGTATGGGGAGATGTAATCCATCAAACACTTTGAAAAAATTCACCATTTTTTTGGAGAGTGCCATGTGATGGTTTCATGAGCTGAATCAATTTAGCTATTCCAAAGAAATGTCCTCTAAAATGCCCAAATGATGTATATGAAGAAATAATTATTATGTTTGTGTCTAGATGAAGAAGTGACTGTTATGTTTGTGTATAGAGATCAATGCATTTTTCTTCATCTGTGTTATGCTGTGACACTGCTGCAGCTTCTGGAGTTGCATTTCAGTAGGACTTGCTGTTGATTTATTTTTAATTTGATCTTAATYAGCTCTGTTTTTCTATTCCTTTTCTTTTTGTCATTTTATTTACTTAAGTATCAGCACAGTTCCTCAATAAGAGGTTTGGAAAGAGAAAGCTCATATTGTCTGGCTTCAGTAACCATCAGCTGTATTACCACATGCACATCTATCAAGATTAGCTACTTTCCCAGTACATAAAATCCATTTATGTAACAAGAAAATCAAATAAACACCACTGTGTTTTCTTAAAATCTCTGGTGTCCATGCCTTTCTTTGGCCACATAAAAATGATTTCTGGGAATTTAACAGCATAAAGTTTAGCTGTTATTTTAAAGTCTCAAGTGAACTGAATAAAAAAAGTAACAGTGCCCTACTAGAGGAGGGAAAATAGGTGAGGTTGCCTTTTGTTCAAAGGATGTAAATTTAAATAAATGCTTTGTTATTTCAAGTATCATTTTTCAACTGATCTGTAGATGTGGACCTGGCTTTCTTACCCGTGAGGTTTGTTGTACCTGACTGTGTGGAATGGTGTCTTCCAGGTCACACCCACTGCTCTTTTTACAGTTTGTTAAAAGAATGTTTATTTTCCCAAAGACCCTCAAGAGGTGATTCAATGTTGTATCACAGTCCTAAAGTATGAACTTAGCAGAGAGTCTAGTACAATTCAGACAAATGTCAAATTTACCTCCATGGGCTTTGAGAGCTGTGTCACCTGTGATTGGAGACCAGCAGTTCATTTGGCTTATGGTGGAAAAGGATGTCCAACTTCTCCTAGCAGAGCACTGTGGAGAAGGTCTGGGTCCTAGCCTGGGACTGCAGCCATCTCTGCACTAGGATGTCGTGCAATATAGCTGGGGTCTCTTTCAAAGCTGAGTTTTGGCCAAATAGTCCTTCTTCCTCAGACCTTTACTCCCAGCAAATGTTGAATGGATCTAAGTCTAAAAACTTACTGAGTACCTCCACATTGAGGCATCTATCCCTTYCTCCCTCTTTTCTCTTCCTTTTCCAATAATCTTCCCTGTGCCCCAGCATCCAACCCATCTGTACTTCCAGTGGGACACAACTCATCTGATCCCTTAAGGGATTCACCCCACACCAAAAGTGTATGGCGACAGGCATTATTTTTCATTCTCTCTAGTTTTCTGAGAAGGACATAACTAAAACTGATAAGGGGGAGAGAGGATGGAGGAAGGGAAAGTCGCAGCTATTCCCTGAGAACTAAGAAAAGAGTGTTACTGCTTTTTATGTTTTATTTATGTCAGGCATATGCATACCATACATGACAAAAGTTCCTAGTAAAATATGAAGATGGGCACTTCAAAAAGGAAAGCTAGCCAAGATAGGCTTTTAAGGAGAAAAGAATACTGTGCAAGGTTTAATTTAGGGCCGTTTCTGATTAACTCTTTGCCACTATCATGTCTGCATCAGAGAACTGGAAGTTTTGTGTAGTCAGTTGCATAGATATCGTGCTTATTATCCAGAGGTAAAAGAAATGAGTAAAAATGATCAGAAAAAAATCCTTTCTTGCAGTTTTTGACTAATGCTGATTATTCCTATATTACATACAGGTCCTGTGGTTTCTGAGTGGGTTCCATGACAGAAGAAGTGGACCAAAGTTTTAACTGTTTCCTTAGATTTATGAGTACCTTGAGTTCCAGGAAACATGGTATGAATACCTGGATTTTTTTTCGTTATTTGGTCCATAAATAAATAAATTTGATTCTCTAGCCTTTATTTCCAAATACACCAGTATGCTTTCTGTCATTTTCCTAACAGAAGTCAATGACATTCACTTTGGCATGCCTTTTCTTTCAGAGTGGCATTTCTACATGTGAACCTGGATATGTGAGGGTGTGTGTCGGGGGGAAAGACTGTCCTCAAAACCAGGAAAAGTTCCTGGACAGATCAGACAGATCAGACATAGGTTGTGTCAATAATTTGCCATGGCTCACAGTTTAGGGTATTTCCCTGGAAATAATCTGAAATTATTTTATTCAGGTCAGCCTAGGTGTTGTGGCCATCTGAGATGTAACTTTTTCAGTATTTTCAGGGCAAGACAATGTCCCTAACATGGATTTCATTTTTGGAACTTCTTCAATGGTAAAGCAAATGAAGGAATATGCAAATCTGTGAAGGCTGATCTGTGTGACACAGCTAGATTTAGAAAGTATGCTTAAAGAGAAGTGTAGTCCCTTCTTCTTTGTACATTCACCAAGTGTGACTAAAACATGAATGTCTATTGAACCCTATTTTCTAGATTTACATGATTCTTTAACAAAGAATACTAAGAAAGGACAAAGGAGACAGGATCTTTCAATAGAGATGAGGGATGTTACGCCATTTTTCTGTGAATGTAAAGGTGTGTAATGCACTGTGCTCAACAGTGTGTGTTAGGGTTGTAAATCCTTCACTTTCATGAGCATTAAATTCACCTAGAAATTTTAAACAGTGTGTTTCATTTTTTTCCCCTCAGAGTGTTGTGTCATTGAGGAAAGTTGAAGACATGACAAATGTTTGGGCTAAATGCCTTCTTTGGAGTAGTTGATTTACGTGAAATATCTAAAGAATGTTAATCCTTTTAGTTTTAGTCATGTTTACAACTAGGCATTTTAAAGTAGTATACATAAAAATTCCGATATCGCTAACCGCGCCATATCCATGTGGGGGTGCAGAATGATTTGCTGAGTTTTTACACAGTATCCTCTTAATCCCTCATCATTGTGTGATTTCTGTGAAGCTTGTAATATTTCACAAATTCAGTGGGTTCCTTCAAAATGCCCTGCAAGCTACTGCTCACAGGTAGTGTAACCTGACACATCCTTGTAGGCTTTTGTTTACTCTGCACATCCACTAATAAATCCTCAGCAAGCTCTTGTTTACAATTCCAGGAAAGCTGGTTTGTGAAGATAGCACAGCTGTACAACCCCTGTTCCTGTAGCCCCTTTTAACTGCACTCTGGGGCAATCCATGTCAAGCCTCCCTGAAGGATGGTGGGCTGCAAAATGCAGCAGTAAAAATGCAATACTTAGGCATTTAAGAAGTCAGAGTTTAAAGAATCAAACAAAATGAATCAGACCTTAATCTAATGTGTGTGACAAGACACACAGGGATGCTTCAGAATCTTGATTTGAAAGATACATTGCATAGTGTAGATAGGGCCTTTTGTGCTTGGAAGCTGGGAGGATTTTCATGTTTCTAGAAAGTGGTGTTCATAGGTCCTTCCAGCATCATGTCTCCATACTGCTGCCTGGAAGAAGGTACATGCTATACAGAAAAAAAGAGAAGAAAAATCCCTTTCCTCCCTTATACAGTATAAGAACCCTCTTATCTGGAACTGTATAGTAATTATTCCAAATTTCACATGCAAATTAGGACATTGTCAGAATTTCTTATAATTCTTTTTCTCTAGAATAAATAACCCTGAAATGTATTTGATGTCAAGCTTTGTCAAGCTTTTGTGACTTTCTGATTGCATTTAGGCTGCAAACACCCTGAAAATAATCTTTGGTCATATCATAATTTTTATCCTGGCACTGTACCAAAAGGAAAAATTCAGAAGCACATGAAAAAATTTGTAAAGTTGCAGATTGTCTGGACTTTGTATTAAGGCTGTGGTATGGTCTCATTCAACTGAAACATTCTTCTCTTCACTGAAGTGAAATGCAGTTATAAATGTGGTGTGTGAGGCTGTAGGGTKTAGTTTTCTCTGAAGAGACCACATTATTTGGGCTAGTAATGAAGTATTCATGGCACTCTACTACTTAAAATCTCTTTATCTGCATTAAAAAATATATTAAGTTGTTCATTTTGATTTAGTATTTTGGCTAAATTGCTACACAGGGACACATAATATGTGACTTTTCTTTTTCTTGAAGAATTTTGTTTTTAATAAAAATGCAATCTTATAAGAAGTGTTCATCTCACCTAGATTTTTTTGCAGTGTGGACACCTAGACTCTCTCAAAATTTGTGAAGAGAGACAGATAATCTCAAAGGGCAATTCATCTGGCCTGTGTGCATGTTTACCTTTGGATGTGATTCATGCATTAAAAGTTCCTATTTCCCTCAATGGATTGTAAAAACATTCTGATAAGTGGCTTGGACTAGTACTTCATGCTTTTGCATCATTAATATCTAAAGTCCTAACAGTTTTATCTTAAAGCTCTTCTATGTATGTGGAAAATAGCATAGGGCTGGAGTGCAGGGTGGGAAACAAGTTGTTTCTTAGTTATAATATTATTTTGCTACTTGATCTTTTTGCTACTTTTTCCATTTATGTATTTTTCCATGTATATACTAAGGATAGTAACTTTYAAACAGAACTGAATTAGTCTTTAGGACTTTGTTCAATAGCAGTACGTTCACTGTGCATTGAATAATACCTCTCTTAAACAATGCAAATAGTACATAGGTGCATTGTTTTTGGAAATACTGTTTTTTTTTAGAGCTAGTAAAGTGATCACCTTCAGTTTGAATAACCATTTTAATCTAGGATGTGTTGGATTGTTGTGTGTATGTCCTCTGCAGGTACAGAAGGTGTTGCTCTTAGAAATAACTCTTTTCTGTCTCGGAAGATTAGACAGAAAATAAATTTAATCATATCAATTTAATTTTAAACATATAATAATTGTATGTTACAATCACATACCTAAAATGATACTGCAAAGGGAAAAAAACCCACATACATGCAGATGTGGCCTAGACCAAATCCCAAGTGTAGTACTTAATGCATGCAGCCCACTTTTCAACTGATCCACAGTAGTATTTATTATATCTCAAGGAGGAGACATTTGACACTTAATCTGCAAAAAGCATTTTGTCTGAATTTATGTCATGTTTATTCCAGCAGTATTATAACAGCCTCCTTTAGTTTTGCAAGGCAGATTCACAGTATAATTTGATGGTGGAATTTCTGGCAGCTGCTCACATTCAGCATATCTCCTCTTCCTTTTCTGGTGTATCTCACACCACTGTGTTAAGAGATAGGTTGTSAAAGTTGATCCATGGGGCACGCCTGTACTTAGCAGGGAAATGGAATTCCTTCTTCACTGCACATTCAGTAATTATGTAAGTATGTACAAAACAAGAATGTATACTGAGCTTAGTTATCTGCTGGGACGCTGTTGATATGTAACTGGAACTGATATGTGAGATTGGATTGTACTAATTGAATTAATTACACAATTAATTGGAACAGAAGTGAATTGTTTGCATTACCTGTATTTGGATTTTGTAAATATGTTCTATATGGTTGTATAATTTTCAAGTTACAAGCTGTTTGTGGACTATCTATTTTAAGTGCTTACTTTTTGAGGCTTTGTGATTAATCATGAGGTTCAATTTTTGCTCTCTAATTGGATGACTGAAGGCTTTTAACAGATGAATGAGATTTTTCTGTATAATGCATTTTAGGTATGAAGTTTTAAGATTTGTGGACTTATGTATGAAATGATCATTTGAATATTCATGCATAACATATTTTTAGTATGCAAACAGTGAACTGAATTCAAGCTGTGTGTTAGATAAAGCATTTTGTGGATCTATTTTCATCATTTAATTTTAATTAATATATCTACCTCTTGATAATGAGTGTGTGTGTCAGAAATCCATGAGAGGAAAAGATCATCTACGGTGCAAGAAACATATTTGAGAAGCTTTTCTTCTGGTATTATGAAGTATCTGGAAAATGGATACTAAATCCTTAAACACTGACATGCAATAACTATCTCAGTATGGCTCTGGAAAATGTGTCAGATGGAAGAAGTAATTAGAAAGTGGCATGAACAAAGAGAAATCACTCCTAGTTAAGTAGAATATTGTAAATAATGGATTTTATTCAAACAAGCAAGGATCTGAATTACTATAAAGTAAATATCAATTATTCATTTAGTTTAATATTTTATTGCATCCCTCATAAACATTTACATTAGAAAAGCAGTGAGTGTACCCTTGAGATTCAGGCTAAGCAAACAAGCTCCCCCATTGCTTCCTAGGCTTACAAGCTGATTGTCCATCACTGCATAAGTTCAGGGTGCTGAAAATTGTATCACTTACTGAGACTTCAGGTAGTATCAAGCTGCTCCTGAACTCAGGAAGCCCAAGGAATATCTGAATCTATAGTCTTGCTTAGGGAGAGATCACAAGTATAATAAAAGTCTCGTTTACATAATATGTTTGTCTAGTGGAGGAACAGCACAGATTGAGTCATGCAAACACCTGAAAGCAATAGTTTTGAAGAATCAGACTGCAAGACTACCAAGTTCACAATGGTTTTATTATAGGAGAAAAATGCCTGACAGACTGTGCTTCACAGTGACACCTTCTCAGTTCAGGTCATGAGTTGTATACATGAAGCTTTTGCACAGGATCTTCGTGGGAGGTTGAAATGCCCTGGGGCAGAACAATGAAAGCTCAAAAGCAACATTTATACGTATTTTCTGAACTTGCTTTAGTTCTGGTTTGAAATCATTGCCTCTAAGGATATACACGTGGTTCATCCTTTGTGTCTTCATGATGCCACTTTTCCCATTGCAATGTTGCATCTTAGGCTAGAAACATCCAAGGAAGCTAAGTACTTAGTACTGTAAGTGTCCTATCCATGGCAGAAGGTAGTTACACATTGCCTGATTTAATTTGTTTCTTGTTTAAGGCTAGTTTAAATATTTCTAAGCAACAATTCAATCAGCTTGCGGTGTAGATATATTGCCAACCGGGATATTAAGCCAGGGCTATTGTCATAGCCATGCTGTGCAACACCTACATATATGCTGTAAGAAATGAACTGAGACATTATATTCATTTCTCATGGGTCATTAAATAGACATTAGATAGCAACAAGTTTCCATGTGTATCAAGGAAGATGAAAATTCAGACAATGATGAATATCATTCTGAACTTTTTATTTCAAGTTTTCTTGGTGAATTTGCATCATTTTTATGAGGAGGTAATTTCTTATTTTAATATTGCGTTATTTAGCAAACACTTTTTTCCTCAAGTTTCCTTGAGTTCATTTCTCAAGTCAGAACATAGTTCTGATATGATGCAACACAAAAATAAATGGAATCAGAGGAGCAGCTGTTTTGAGTGAAGTCTTGGACCAAACACCCTGAGAATACAATAGTACAAGCTTCTGGCAAATTGGCAGAATGACATTTTCAGAACGTGCCTGTTCTAGAAGTAGCTAAGCTATCTGGAAAAGCTACTTGATGCCTTACTATTTGAATTCTGTGATTGGAGGCCAAGCTTTCATTGAATTTTTGGTATCCTGAAACTGCAGAGAGGAGATACTGTGAAGTTCTGCTAGGTTGTGAAATTTTAGGCATTTTCAAGCACCTAAACATCTTGGAAAAACCTTGACCTGAAGATTCTTTAAAACCTCAAGCATGGCTTCATGAGGTCTTCATGCCCTTTAAAGTGCTCTTTCATCAGCATTCTCATTTAGAGAGAGACTTATCTGTTCATCAGCATTATTGGTACATATTGAAGCACAGTAAGCTCAAAATACACCTTCTCCCTCAGGAGAGGTTTCACTGCTCAATGGCACTCAAGAGCAACATCAAAGAGGTCACCAGGAGACCTGGATGCTGCGCATAACATACTCACTGATTCTCTAGGAGAACATGAAGGAGCCAATTAGGACATCGTTATGGATAGAAGCCAAACCTATTTCTTTGAATCTTCTCTTTGAGCTTTTTGGTTTTATCTACTTAACTGATTCTATCAAATTTTTAAGATTTTTGCATGAGTTTTCCAGATTATTGGCTCTATAGACTATGTGATGATCGTTATCTAACTACAGTTTATCTTGAAACAGCTGTTCTCCATCATTGTCATAGGAAAAGCAAGTATATACTGAGGAATCAGCTGTTTCACTTAATTCACTAGAAAATAAGATGGTAAATGGACACACACAAATTCAGTTAACTTCAAAGTCTGGTGTCCGAGAAGTATTTTGCCTCCTTCAATTAAATTTTTTTAATACTTTGGTTGAATGGGAAAAAATGCCATTTGTCTAAAAATTCGTGATTCATTTAATATGGAAAGCTCTTGTGGAACATTGAAGTGCCAATATTTTGTTGAAACAATGATATTTGAACCATTTGAAATGGTGATGTATTTCATGAGAATAAGAAAAGGCCTTAACATTTTTAATTTTCAAAAACTTTGGCAAGTGGACACTGGCAGTTCCCTGTGAGTGTCTGAAAATACAATTCCCCAGCTCTTTTTCTGGATCAAAGCCTACCAAGTGGCCAATATGGCTAACCAAGTGGCTAATATGAAATAATGGGTGGGTTCTTTTTTCAAGACAGTGACAATATGGCAATTTAGACTAACCAGCTGGGTCAGAGTAAGGCTTTGTCAATGGAAATTTTACCTGCAGTTATTTTACTATTTCCTGTAAGTTTCCTCCAAAGTTAAAATCTATGCAAGAGTATAATCTATAAAGAGGAAAGTTTCTTACTTCACAGGGCAAATGCAGAGCAGAATAAAGTATATTTTTTTCCTTGAAGAAATGTTCTCTAAGCATAGCACTATGTTATGCCTGAAAGGGGGAAGGAAACAGGCAATCTGATTGTGATAGGGAGGCAGAGCAAGAAATGGCAGGTATCTAGCTTCAAAATGGGAGGTGGCAGGAAGATGGATGAACTGAGGAAGGTACATATGGGAAGGGAAATGAGTTCTTTCAAGATGAGTGACCAGGCTTTCCCTCTCGTCTTGCTCACTGACTTCCTTAGGATTGCCCTTCCTCATGTGGGCTGTGAACCTGACTGTACACACACACTCTCCACTGGAGGGGCAAGGAGGGCTCTGCAGAAGCAAGAGCTGTAGAGCACCCCCCCTTGTGCTTCTGAAGTGGCTAGTGAGGATGTACTCTATCACTTTCATCAAAATAGGGTCTCATCAGCCCTTGATCAGGAGTGGCTCTGCGGTAGATGTTAGTGGCAGGTGTGAGAATGTTGATCAAAGGCTTTCAATGGCCTCTGCAGTGCACTTCTGTGCAGGAGAGGCAGTTCCCTGTTGGTATCAGGCTAGAAAGGCCAAAGTCCCTTGTGAGAATAGGGACATGGTGATGAGGAACTTGTTTCAGCAGACTGCTGAGGTGTGTCCAAACTGAAAYATTCAGCAATATACCTAACAGTGGACCCAATGCTAAATAACCCTGAGAAYTGAGTGTGCCTTCCTAATAGTGTCTCTGGGTGAGAGCAGCAGAACAATCTCTATTCATTTAGGACAGTTTTTATCTCCATTGTAAGGCTGGTTATTTAGTAAGTTTTTCTATGACAAACTCCGATTCTTCCGTGGAGAAAGCTCTTCTACATGTGCCAAGTATTAGTATTCTGAAAATGTAAACTGTATTTTGTATAAAACAAGGCTCTYGTTCATAATTATATTAACTTTGGCAGTATATGCTTGAGGAAAAGCGTGCCAATTCAGTATTCCTGGAATAATAAAAAGAAAGTATGTGATTTCTTAAGATTTTGTTTTCAGTATATATTTTGAGGGCCCCATCATAAGCTAACAAGATGATGTAACCTGTTTTTGTCTCTTCCTCAACAGATGTGCCTCAGGGCAAAGGTTGGTGTTCAAACAACCACTTTATTTTATTTAAAACAAAGTTGATTGTAACATGAACTGCCTAATCTTAAGAAGTTTTAGCAGGATGTTTGGTAAATGTCAAAAACATTAACTTACAACCGATGCCTGTGAATCCAAGCAGATTGAATCCAAACAGATTCAATCAAGAACACATCTTTAGTGACTTTACGAGCTCTAGTTTTGCTTGACTTAAATTAATTCCCTACAGAAGCTGTCTAATACTATTCTCTCTAAAATCTGTGTGCCATTGGTATTATGCTTTTATTACTGAAACTCCTCTTACACAGAATGTGAACACATGAGAATAAGAAAAGACCATTCTGATGAAAATAAATAAAAGATCATCAGTCTTTCTCTCCTGTGAATCCTCTTTCTTATTTAGTATATCTGGAAGAGGTGATCAGCATTAATGTTGGTTCCAGAAAACAGTTAGGAATGGCAATGAACAATGGCACTGAGTACAAAGGTAGAAATGTCACTAGTTTTGCATGCTCTGCCCTCATTATTGATGATTTGCTATAAGGTTTCATCAGTGCTGTCAGGCAACTTGGTCTGTTTTGATGTTTCCAGGTACAATTTGTCTGTGAATGGATACACAGTTGTGATATTGTGATACAACTTCTATAAAAACTTCAGAGACATCATTTCTATTTTTTTTTAATTTTATACATATATTTTCTCAGGTGGAAAAGGATAGCTGAAAAAAATATAATTAGAATTCCCAGATGTCCATTTTTTTTTTTTGGACTTTTTTTTGGAATATCTTTTCTGTAATACCTGCTATATAGATATTGTACAGTGTAACATGGCATGACAGAGGTGGTTCATTAGCTGTGGTTAGAATGACCCATATAATACATGCAGATAAAGCCTTGATATCCCATTACAACATTGTGTAATCTCTTATAAGACTTTCAGAATACTGCATCAGTATGGATGCACACACACTCATGCATATGTRCACGCACACACACATACACACGTGTGCACACACACAAGTCCACTTTGAAGCAAATGCAYTAAGGAAATCTAGTAACCAGCTCTTTTCCCCTTATTCTGTTACTTATACCTATTAATCTTGCAGTGCTGATAAAACTAGCAATTCTGATAAGTCTTATGAGAGCTACTCAGATGATTTAATGCTTCTTTTTCCCTTTCATGACRGTGGAATGCTACAAGTGATCATATGACCGTAACAACAGGATAAATGAAATACTGTATCTCTTTTCCAACATCTTCACAGTTCTGCTTTCCTTAAGATTAAGGGGTGAAAGTGGCAACAATAATACAGCTGACATTTATGATAATGCCACTTGCTGTCACTTGCAATCAGACATACTATAGGAATAGTAGTAAATGTTGTAAAAATGCCAGAAGCCTCCAATGTATTGGGCCTGATTACATTTTCTCTTATGCAAGTGTCAATTCATTGACTCCCTCTATATGCCCAAAATCTAGGGATGTGTAAACCTCCCAAGGCAGGCCTAGCAAAATACAGCTTATGTCACTAACAACTGGTTCTTGTCAGAAGTATGCCACTACTTTGGTGACAAGCTCTGGTGWCTCTTCAGGGTGATATTTTGGGTTCATTTTGTGTCTTTTTTGTTGTTGTTATTTCGTGTGTTGTCTGAAAACTGATGAGATCAGTTCTGAGTACTAGAAGGCTTTCTGCCATCCACATATCTACCAGAAAATAAAGCTATTCAGATGTCCACTCTCTTCATCTGGATCTCAAGTACAAAAGCACTTGTGATGAAGCCTATACCTGAAGAAATTTCTCAGTGATGTGCAGGATGTCAATAGAAGGTTATTAAAATTTCCTCTTATTTCTGTGTGCATTTCCCTWTATATATTTCTCTCCATATATCTGTTTTTAACAATCAGTGTATACGTTTTGAAAGACACTAGGCATCAAGCTCTGACATTGCTTCTACAGGCTCCATAGAAACCTTTATTACTCTCAAGAACTCAGGCTGAATCTGAAGGAATCTCTGCTAGGCATGGACCAGTCAATCTCTATTCTCTTTCTGATTTGGCTAAATAAAAATAACTTTTACCTTTTGTTTTTCCAGCATCCATTAGGGCTTCCAGATTAGGTAGGATGCAACAGTAGAGAAAATAGCTTTTTTTTTTGATTTCAGTAAAAACAGACAGTCTTAAGTGACAATAGATAGTTCTTTGAATACATGTGTGATTTGAAAAGTGACCTGGAAAGCAGAAGCTTTTTATTTAACAATCTCTTTCCTTTGGTGTACTGAGGAGGGAGAGGAAGGGAGAAAATAGTCTATTTCTTCTTGTGCATTGTCAAGAGTGTTTAACATGTTATGATCAACTACACTAATAATAACTCATTGAAATACTCATGAATACATGGGTTACAGAAAGAATAATTTGAAGCCAATGGGGCTGCACAGGTATAAATGAAGAGTTACATTGGTCTACAGCTCTCTCTGCTGAGGATGTTCAATGGAATGAAGAAAGCTTAACCTCACTCTCAGAATCCAGTGTAGGTTTGCAAAGCTTTGCAAATTGATTGAAAAGCCGTAATTAGACTATCTATTTGATATAGAATTGGGGAGATGATAAACGAAGTTTTAGAGAGCAGAACTGCAGTCTAATAATTGGGAATATACTGTAACTGACTGGTATTTTTGGTCATAGTAAGGAAAATAATTGACTACAGATGGAGAGATCAGGACAATATATGCATGTTGGCGGTAGCAACTTTCAGATTTGGGGGTGCGGTGTTTGAGACTGCAGAGTGTGGTTATTCAAGTTTATAAGTACATTTTTATTTGCATGTAAATTTGAATGCCAAGGGAATAAGCTCCACTGCTTTTAACCAAAGCAAACAAAACTTTATTTGCCAAGAAGATTTTAAAGAGGCTTTTAAAAACATTCTGCATTATAGTGTGTGCTTAGTTTCTTAAAATATTTTTTTTTTCTCAAAAAAAAAAAAAAAAGCCCTTCTCCTTTGTCTTGCAGGCCTCTGTCTGTCACTGGGTGGCTTATTTCACATATTTAGATCTCAAYTGGCAGCATGTCTTGTAGCTCCTTATATGTAAATAGGTTTTGGTTGGTAAAATACTTTTCTTCTCCTCCTTTCRCCCTCATTTTACCCTCATACTTAGAATGTAATCTAGGGGGAGTATTTTCAAGGCTATTTTAGTTGGAAATTCCTTAACAGATATTTTTTACACTTTAGAAGTAAACTTCAGAATTATATACTCACTCTGAATCTCTAAATGCATGTTTTTTGAAAGGATATGAGCTTCATCTCTTTTCATTTCTCATGACCATAGCAAAAGCATCAAAATGAAAAGAGGAATGAGAAAATGTCACTTGTGTAAAGAGGAATGGGAGACACCTGTATATAATTATAGTTGGTGCCTTGTTAGCAATATTTAACAATTATTTTCATGAGTTATTTTCACATAAACTCTCTATCCTTTATTCCTACATGTTTCAGCTTAAGACATTTTAAATATTCCTCTGTACTGATGGGAAAGTCTGCACTCTACATGTTTCAACTTAAAACATTTTAAATATTCCTCTGTACTGATGGGAAAGTCTGCACAAGGAGCAAGGCAGATTTTGGCTGATGCCTGGTGATGAGTGAATAGAAAGCAAAAAATTAAAATATTGCACTCAACATCTGGATTGGCCTCAGCAGAGCTGAAAGAAGTCCAAAATGTTTCCAGTCTCATGTGCTGAGTAAAAATGACATGGAAGTCATCTTGGAAGTGAATACTCTAAGGGGAAAAAAAGTATTTGGCATTTACATACCTTTATTCCTGTAACAGAATGTTACTTTGAAGCTGTGGGAGATAAGGAATWTTTAAAATTTTCACTCATCTTATTCAGAATAGCTTAGTATTTTTAAATACTTCTTTAGGAGAGAAATAAAATGCAAAAGAATTTTAAAAAGCTCCTAAAATAAATTATTCAAGAGACCTGCCATGAATTATCCATTGATACAAACACAGCTTTATATCAGCTATATAAACCACCCAAAACAGCTGGACCAGCTACAGACCATTAGATTTCCCATCAGATACCTAACATGACATGAAGTGTATTGTCCTTCCTAACTCCACTTGTGTGCATGTCTTTTTGTGTTACTCTCATTTTGTGATGTGTCAGCATTTGTTGCGCTGCTGCAGTGCAGTGGGATGACAAATAAGCAATATAATAGCATGTACTTCTCAAAGCAGACGTTTCTATGTTATTTTTTTCAGCATGCCCCCTTTTCATCAATAAGCAATAGCTTGTGGGATCTAAATGCTTTCATCCAGAACTCTAAATCCATGAAACTTCACATTACTCTTAGAGGAACAGAGGACTCTCAGAAGACTGTTTGGAAGTTTTCTTAGTGTCAGAAGCTGCAGAGATGTAATAACTTAGTAAACTCTTTGTCCGACTACCACCGGCAAAGGCCGCAATTACTCACAACCCTCACCGTGCAGTTGTTCTGCTTTGTTACCTGTCTGGGTGACCTTTGTCTTTGGGTTCAAATTTGCTGAATGAGTATACTTGAGGATGAAGTATATTATACATGTCAACATTGTTTTTTTGGGCACATATTGGCAGCAGCAAAAATACTGTTTCAGTGCACTTTGGGGCATCTGTATGCTCCAAAAAAATTGAATGAAGCAAAATTTGTATTCACCTGAAAACATTACCGCTTTCAGATTTCAGGAACATCTCATTAAAATCTTATAATATTTTCAATGACTTCTTTTTTCTGTTTCCGAGGTACCTGAAAATCCTAGAGTATATGAAAATTGTTTTTCTTTGTGAGTAGGAGAAAGAGGAAAATATGGTTGACCTCAAATAAAATGTTCCCAAATCCCATGAGAAGAATAGTTCTTGCCATGAGTCCAAGTATTAATTTGATGATTTCTGGAGAACTCAGAAATCATAACACACACCAAACCTCATGAAATCAATTAGATTTTTCAGTGAAATCTAGCAGAGGCCCAAGTTCAACTGTTCTWCTACAGTTCAACCTATTCTACTACACTTGCAGAAACCTCAGGTCTTGCTTGGCCTCCCGTCTCCCTCGTGCATGAACTGATCTAATCAGAAGAGACAAACTGAAGGCAAAGGAATACAAATTGAAGACAAAATGATAATTACACCTTCCAAGGTTTTTACCTGCTTCCTATCCTTAGCTTATCAAAGAAGTGGTACCAGGATTCAGGGCTGTGAAGGCAAAATGGACAGAGAAATGAAACCTGGTGCCTTCTATAGCAATTGCTTTGCTACTGCTGCGTAGTCCTGTGGGAAGAGGTGTCCATGAAAGTCTTCCTGCTGATGACTTCAAGTGAAATTCCTTCCACCGCCAGTTCAGCTACCCTCACAATGTGTCGCTACTGCTTTACCACTGATTGTCCATACAAACAATCATTAGCTAGGCAGTTTGGAAAACACTAGTGTAATGATGGTTAAACTTAAGTATTATATCTATTTCACTGTTTACTTTTGAAGCTTTGAGGAGCCTTTTTCATTTTTTTCTCTCATCAAAGTAAGCCCAGTGATTATCATCCATTTTTTTTTTTGAGTCTAGATGCTAAAAGCAATTAGCTAAAGCTAAGACAGTATGATTGGCAGGAAGAAGAGAGTAGTAAAAGTTAACAGTATTTTATTTTCCTTTTTTTTCCAAAACATTTTGTGAAGGGGAAAGAATCTGTATTTCCATATTTACAGTAGCAGAGTAACCCTTCCAAATTTTTAATGTGCGGGTGTGTGTGCATGCATGAGTATATTTGTATACTCACATTTACAACAAACTGACTCATGAGCTTTTAACAGTTTTGGTTCAGGCTATGTTGAAATGTATGTGGGTATGTGTGTGTATGCCCATAGTGGGATGTGTTGAGGCACTGAGAATGTATTAGCTTTTTTAGTTTCCAGAGTATTACTGACACTACCGTTGTTTTTTTCACTAGTAGCAAGGTCAGTGGGCTGCATGACCAAATTAAATATATTTTGTGGAAATTGCAGCAGTTCACTTTGAAGCAAGCTGTAAGTGGAGTATGGTTTACTCACAACCAGGGCTGGAATATCACCTTTCATCCTCAAGTGCTGCTGACTGTGTCCTCTTCTCCAGCTCTGAAAATGAGAAATAGTAAATGCACAGCTCATTTGTTCTGTTTTTCACTTTCTTTCTSTGCATTAAGTAATAAATTGGCTAACTGTGGCATGAAGCTGCAGAAGGTGGCTCCCACTGGAATTGCCCATTAGAACTTGTACCTTGCTGTAACAGTCAGTGAGAACATCTTCAGTAAAGTGGTAAGCTACAGTGTATGTGTTGTATACAGTACTGAATGTACAGTGCAGTATCTGGTCTTATCAGCTGTCTTCTCTATTCATAAGCCTCCAGGAAGGTTGACTCAATAATACATTGAAAATATCCAGGACTAGAGCCTGGTTCTGACAGATATGATGCAGCCTCTGATTTTTAGTGAGGTTGGATTTTAATTACAGACATTGTGAACAGAGCACTATCTTTCTAAGGTATGTTTGAAACCTGAAAACTTTATCATGGGAAAAAATTTAATTCAGTAAGGGCCCAATTAAAGCCCTCCAGGATTCAGTGGAAAAGATTCCGCTGTGTTCAGTATGTGCTGGATCTCTGCCTATATTTCTTAAATGGCTTCAAACTTACTACAGGGACTATTTGCAATTCACAAATGCTGTGATTAAGTTAGCTGTTTAAGGCAGCTGGCAAAATTTTAAAGGTTGGCTATACATATGGTTCCATTTATAAATAAGAAATAATTTATTGAACTGTATTGCTATTTTGTTTTCTGCTTTTTTTTAGAATGTYTAGTTTATATGACTGTAAAGTAACGATGTCAAGATCAGTTGACTTTTTGACTAAATGAACAGCAGAGGAGTTGTTTACATCAGATCTTTAAACTTTTAGAAAGAATTTTAAAATTAGTTCTTTGGAATTTTCAAAGAAAAATATTCAGTGCACCTGAGAATTAAATGCAACAGAAAATTATACTTTGCTCCTACTGTAACAACATATATGCTGCATATGTGTTCATATTTTCAAAAATGCCCCTTCTAAAGAAACTCTGATTGTAATAAATTTTAAAATAAATAAGCTATAGCTAGAAGTCTTAGATCAATATTTAAATGAGCTATAAAGTAAAAATCTGTTGAATATTTTATTTATGTGTACAGGGACAGATCTTCAACAAAGATGTCTCCAGTAATAGATGTATGGTTAGCTATTACTAATGGCTATATACCATAGCTGCAAATTTTAGTTCAAATATCTGGACAAAGCTTGCTGCCATCTTCTCRGTTTAGTTGACAATGTTTCTATTCCAGTTCTTTCTTGTAAGCAAAGCTTGGATACACACTTTCTACAAGGGCTCAGTCTTATGCTTTCCTGAAGGAATTTCCTCATCATGAGGTCGTTCAGCTAACAGCATCAGAAGGTGTCATAAGTTATTTCTGGCACCTTTATCAAAAAGAATTGCTCAGTAATGTTTCTTACATGACYTTCTTCTTTCTTTGAGTATCTTATTGTTAGGATCTTACCCTGCACTTGCAAGATGTCTTAAGATTAATACATTAAAAGTACTCTTTATAACAGCATAAAGTGTACTTTCCTTTAAACATTTTGTTGTCTTTGTTCAGAGCKCCCTGTACCACTGTGTATTAGGCATATGGAGTAGATATGAGAGGCAAGTGCCTTGGGACAATCATCAGGTCTGCTTACACATATATAACCTTTTATATAATCTTATCTAAAACCTGGAAGCCTTAAACAAAGTTACAAAGATTTCATGAACTAGCTGCAAATATTTTATTTCCACATACTTTGAGGTGACAGGTATAATAGATCTTAGTTTAGGTTACAGAAGAATGCACTTTTAAACCAATTAATAATAGGTAGCACTATGTAAGCTCTGCAGAGCACAGACCCTGCTGAGCAAGCTATCAACTATTTGCTATGGCACACAGAAAGCYAGCAAAGCCAAATGAAAAGGAAATATAGGCAAACTCATAAAACTAAATGGGAACTTGATGAATCACTGCTTAAAACCTTGGTCCCCACTGGCTGCAACAAATGGTTTAAAAAAATTATTCCWAATGAACTTGTGCATGAATGTGTAACTKCATGYAGGGTGTGTACATACATCCCTTAGTTGYATGGGCAAATTGTCACTTGGATGTGAATCAGTTTGGTTAGATCAGCAACATGGCTGAGCTCAGCAACAAGTCTGGAGATGAGACAAATTGGCATGTAAGCGAGGAGAAAGTTTCCACAGCTGCTATACCACTCCTATAAATAAGAAGCGTTGGTCTTGTGCACTTCTACTTTGGCACCTTTCACTAACTTTGCATGCACACAGAAATACTTGATTAAAATGTGCTTATTGAGTGGGATTTATAAAGCCCAGTCTTGGCTGCCCTTGAGTAGCAATGTCTGACATGTTATGAATAGTATGCTTTCCAAATAATATCAAATTTCCCTGTCTGGTTAGGTGTATCACAGAATATTGAGGGCTTTCTCCCCTGTAAAAGACACATAAAAGACTTGTAAAGAAATAGATATTCCATGAAAATGTAGTTACCATGGTTATGAAAACAATTTAGGTTTTTGCAGGTGCAAACAGTCTATTAGTGACCTAACTGATCATTTGTTCATGCAGTTATTTCCGTGCAAATCTGTGGCAATTGCATGGAAAAAATTATATTCGCTATGGTGCCCACATCTTGAGGATACTAATCTTGAGACATCAGGAGAAGTTAAAAGTTCAGTAGGTTTCAGAGAAGCCTTAGACATTGTTAAGGATAATGAACTTATTCACAGTGACATTAGAAAAAACAACAAAAAAAGCCTTTTTAGAATGGCTGTGCAAGTCCTCTGGGCCTGGAGCAACAAAACTATTGCTGCACTGGTGAAGAAGAAATGTTTTTATGTGAGCAAGRTAGCCCACAACTGGAGTTATAGAATGGCTCAGTGACTCAAGATTATTAGCTGTTGCCTGACWGGAAGGAAAGGATTATGTTTTGTGATGGCACTTTTTAAAGTAACACTCATCTCTCTTTTCTTTTGTGATATGAACGTGTGAAATTGTTATTAAACAGCCATGTTTATGGAACATATTTTTGTGAATGTACCTTATTAAGTAAGTATTTTTTGTGATGTTGAATCTTTAACATGTAAAGTTAACATAACCTTATATATTATACATAACATGAAAACTTAATATAGCTTCCCCTGAGATTATTTTGTCCATAGTGGGCTAAGCTGGGCAGGTCTTATTCTCTGGATGTGACTTTCGAACAACAAAGAGTATTAATCAAGACAAGTATGATTGTTATAAATGTTCTCTATATTGCCTCTAGCTAACTGTCTAAATGAAGAAAGACTAGGTTTCTTAAATTTTACAGAATGAAATATATTTAATTGAGGCATTTAGAACAGCTCCTACTGTGTTGTGTCTAATTCCTCACACATGTCACTGGATGTTTAGAGGTTTCATGTTTTTGATGACATCAGCAGTAGATCACAATAAGTTTAGTGGAAACTTTACTGCTGACTTCTACTGGCTTTGTCTTGGCCCTTGGTAGTGCAGATTCATTGCACAAAATTGATGGCAAACTGTCACTTTTGAATATTGATGCTCTCTCCAAAAAGAAAAGGATGCTTTTCAGAAAGAAAAATTCCCAGTATTGCACAGAGATAGGAATAATCAACTCCACAAATATAAAGTGAGAACAACTGGTTAGGTGGCAATTCTGTAGAAATGATATTGTGAGGAATATAGCAAATCACTTCTGAATGTGAGCCTAGCATGCCATCCTGTTAAAAAAAATCCCACATTGCATTGATTTCATTAAAGAGAACTGCAATTGGCAGAGAGTAGGAAATACTTGGTATTTCCTTGCTTGGTACTGATGAGGTCTCAGGTGGTACCCAGTTTCCCATCCAGCATTTTAAAACATGAACCAGCCACAGAGGCCAGAGGATGAACAAACAGAATGATCAGAGACATACAAAATATGACTGAGGAAAGTGTGAATAAATTGGCTTTGTTCAGTCTAAAAAGGAGTTTTGAAGGACCAAGGAAGAATATTTTATACTAACTTGCAAATGTACAAAAGATTGCAGTGATGTGGCAGAGAATTGTGCTTTCTGATTGAAAAGATGGAAGAAATAGGCAGTCTAGCTATGAAAACATTCTTATGGTAAAGACTGAAAACAGCTGAAATGGGTTACTTACAGAGGTTACAGAGTGCTAGTTAGTGTACATTATGTTAGCTAAACCTCTGTGATTAATGACACGGATATTGCTGGTTTGGTCTGAGGTGCAGAAAATGGAACAGGTGATCACTCAGTGCTCATTAGCACTCCTATAATTCTGTGATTTACCAATAAGTTGGCATATGTTGCACTGTCAACTTAAGGCAATGCTGATTTAGAAGACGGATTGAATCATACTTTCAATGAGAATGTTAATTAGACATATTTCTGGTGGTTTTACCRTATGAAAATGTACCTTAACTGTCTTGATAAATTTGGCAAAGATGAGAATAGGAAATCTCATGAGTTTTGCAGTTTACTTTTCTCTCTCTCTCCCTTTTTTTTTTTTTTTTTTTTTTNCCCTATAATGCTGGTATATTTATTGGCTGATTGGAACTAGAAACATCTTCTTTGCATTTTAACCTTTAATGATAGCATTGCAACATGATCATGCTCCTGTCTACATACAAGACAGATTGACCACCAACTTCTTGGAAAACTGAATGACCACATGAGATGAATTTGAAAGCCACAGAACATGTGTTTAGCTGCATTTTACTCTTTTGCATATCCTCTCTGTAAAATCGGCATCGTAGCACTTGATCAATCTTGGAGATATCTCCTTCTGTTTGAGCCCCTCATCTCAGCTGTCAACACCCAGCCCTTTCATCATGCAGGCTGTCAAAGTTGATGTCTGTATCTGGAGGAGGAAGAATAGTGCACACAGTAGAATCTGGACAAGATGTCTCCAGGTTCACCTTTTTGAATGTCAGTTGCTTTATATTCGTAGCATTTAGGCTTGCTTACAGGTTAGTAGCATTTCGAATCAGTGAGGAAAATGCAGCTTGAATGAAAACTATAAAGTTGAAGGAAGAAGGCTGAGTGCTGTGCTGCAGACAGGCCCTACTTAGCATTTCACTAAGGCTGTCTATGGAGCTGCCTTCTACTCTGCATGCATTCTTTTGTCCTGTTAACTGGAAGCAGCTGTAGAGGAAACCATATTTTTGGACTGTTTTTTTTTGCTCAGCATTGATGTCATCAATTTCAATCCATTGCTTGGAGGGTTAGTAGTTTTGTCTTCAAATTTCCAACAGCTAGAAATCACTGATCACACCTTTTCCCTGAGATACCTAGGTGAACTTTCCAAGAAGGAAATAGTAGAGACTTTCCTCTAACTAATGAAGAAAGAGAAAGTAAAGAGGTGAGTTATCCTTCCTTGATAGGAACAATCACATGTGCTAAATAAAATAAGGCCYGTAATAATTAGCTTATCCTTTGCATGTATGTCGTTTCACTCTATTAGTTCCTGCAGCAGGTCAACATAATTCAATGCTAGTGTCTTTCTGCTTCTGAGAGCCTCTCYGCAGCAAGTAAGGACCTTTTTGGGACAAATGGGCCAGATGGTCATTTTTTATCAAAACAGAAAGTCTCAGCAGGCCTTTAAAATAGTGCTTTAAGGCAGAAAGCTAGAAGAGCATTATTATCATTCTAAGCATATGTACTTTTTAAAGAAAAATATCGCTCCCTGCTTTACAGTTCTAGAGAAAGAGTCTTAGTTTGGATTTCTTAGGTTTAGTGTACCTCAAAAGCAAATTTTAAAAACGCCAGTAACTATTACTAATTCCACAATGAGTTGTGACTCTAGTAGGCGTCTGGAGCTTTCATTAACTGGACTTTGCACTCTGACAAGGAAAGCACACACGTCTGCCTTTGTTTTCAATTGGAACTCAACAATTCTATCAATTAATATGTTTGACAAATACAGCTRTCCTATTTGAGATTAGGAAATTTTTAGGTGGCAGAAGTAAAAAATCATAAAAAGAAAGAATAAAAACGATATCATGAACTTATTGTGAATATTATGAAGTTACTCTCTCTACCACAGTGAAGATTTTGTTCCTTAAATATCCATTCTGCCTTGCTGCCAAATAAGGAGTCAAAGAAACCATAAGAATCTCATCTCTTCTTATTTCCTTGGATTTCACTGTTTTCATGCTGCCAGATATGATTTTACAGCAGTGAAATTTAAACAAAAGCAAGAAGAAAAACGAGGAATTGAATTCAAAAACTGTTCTGACATCTCTGAGGTATTTTGACATTTTAGGAATAGTTTGTTTTTAAGCTCTAATAGTGGAAATTAGAAAACTTAGATGCTGAATTAGTAACAAGAGCTGATGACTGATAGCCTAAGGACCAAGCCTAGGTCATATCCAGACTGAGCTACCTCTGTACAGTAAAATAAACAGTGCCATCACCAGCTGTCTGTCCCTGTGCCCAGCTGGGGTGGTATAGTTGCTTTCTTTGGATATATTCTTTCAGTTTCCAAAGGAAAAACAAACAAACAAACAAAAAACAAGAACAAAAAAGTTTGGCTATATTTAAATTGCTTATATGGAATAGTCTGTGGGCTAACTTCTGAGTCATACCTGGGAATTGCTTGAAAAAATGCTTGGTGATCTGGCAAAAATCATGCCAGGCACCATTCTCACCATTTTGTAGAGTAGATGATGAGTTCTAGCACCTAGACCAYGGATCTTGCAATGTAATTTACTAGCATAGATGCAGCCTGAAACTTGGGTTGATCCGAGGTAAATTTTGAGGGGAAATAGGGAATGAAGAAAAAGTTCAGCCACTAGAATGAAATGTTAKTTATTCCGATCAGCTTATTGCTACTTGTTAATTGTCCTCACTGCAGCACCTATTCTGGATCTTTCTGAGTTTTTGTTCCTAATTCAACCTTGGGTATCCTACCCAGTCACCTACTGGAATGTGCTTGAATGTRCAAAAGTGGCAATGTCATCCCTAACAGCAGTGTAATGGTAGGGCCAGGAAGAGCTTTCACTAAGACTGGACTGCATAGATGCTCATGTATAAATTCCTCTCTTGTCTCATTTCAACATACAGTGTTGACACTATCTTCGGGCATGTAAGGCAGGTCCCACAAAGACAAACAAGGCATAGGGCATGTTTTGATTTCTTTCAGAAGTGTTTCTGATTTTAGAAGGGCAGCCAATCCTCAATGAAACATCATTTAAGACTGACTCAGTGAACATAGCTAAAGACTATGATAAAAGTTTAGATACTGGAGAATGGGGAGGTGTCCGTGGTGTTGTGTAACCTTGCTAGCACAATGTGCTCCATCTCTAGGTCCCTTGATAAATAGTATAACGCAGATTAGCCCTGTGGAATTTTCTCCCTTTTAGTATATTCCCAATTGATGCATAACAATCTCTGCCACAAATTTCCCACATGATGCTGAACTTGTCACATATGGTGTCTGTGCTGGTCTCAACTTGGTTGCAGTGTCACAGTGATGTAGCAATACTCTATCTGTGGTCAATTACTGTCTTCTAGAGTGCTGTGGTATGTGATAGATGTTTGAAGCAAGTTTGGGTACATCACACTGTGCAATATTAACATATTCTTAATTGCTGTGTATCTTATTTTCCTGCTATTTTCCTACTTCCTTTCTCTTGTTCATTGTTTGCTTTCTCTATTTGGATATTAAGTTGTTCAGGGCAGCCTGTTTTTCTTCTTCTGCATATCAAAATGCAACATCTAGTACTACATAAACCAATAATGCAATACAAACAGATATCATTATAATGATTCTGGTTGTTGCTATGATCTGGCAGTTCTTCTTAAGAGCTTGCAAACTGCTTTATATGGTGAAATATCTTTGCACCAGAATTTCAGATACTGCAAATATTGGGGTCTGCTTTGTTTCTTTGAGGCAAATTTTCAAGTTTTAAATGCTTATTGCATCTCAAGCTTTTCTTGCTGATCCTTTTCTTTGCATAGTTCTCAGCTTCAGCACAGAAAGGTAAATCAATGATCACTATTTTCCCATACATACTATTTTCTAGACTAATCAGTGGCAGACAGAAAGACTTTAGTGTGTTATAGAAAAGATAGGGCAAAGACAGAGTTTGAGTTTATAGGTTGCAAGATCATGTAGTAAAATCAGAGCCTGTTCTTCCTTCCTTCCTTCCTTCCTTCCTTCCTTCCTTCCTTCCTTCCTTCCTTCCTTCCTTCCTTCCTTCCTTCCTTCCTTCCTTCCTTCCTTCCTT